>NC_087475.1:79364162-79667193 GCF_036417665.1 Passer domesticus
AAATTGCAGGGAAAAAAGCAACCACAAATAGAAATTCTTCCAGGAAAGTTGCTGCTTAAGTCTTCAGTGGGCAGTTCCCAGACAGAGTGGCAGATGTTATTCCTGATCCTATGGAAAGGAATTTTAATTCTTTTTTACAGGAAATGGAGAATCCTAGGACCAGTATTGAGGAGGAGCCCTGTGTCAAGCCAGGTGCAGGAGAGGGACATCCAGGTTTACTGGACTGTGTTGTTCAGATGGCCTGGGCACATCAGCCCCATGAGGGTACAAGGCTTTAGCAGAGCCTGGTGCAGTGTACCCTAAAGCCATCAAGCTGTACAGGGACAGAACCCACTTGTAGCTCTGGAGTGACAGGGGCATCCCAACAGCTGGTGGTCTTGGAGGCTGAAACCAGCCTGAGAAAATGACTGGCAAAACCACCCCATTGTGACTGGCCCAGAGGCTCTGTGCACCCTTGGCTGAGACTGTCTTGGGCTGGGGCATTTTGAGGACTCAGAAGGGTACTGGTGGGCTCTCCACATAGGTGCTTTGGAGACAAAGGAAATGAAGCATCCAGCTATCCTGCCTTGTCTCTCAGAGGACCCTTCTGATGTGGGGCTGATGAAGGTCAATGACAGAATG
Source organism: Passer domesticus (assembly GCF_036417665.1). Classification (NCBI taxonomy): domain Eukaryota; kingdom Metazoa; phylum Chordata; class Aves; order Passeriformes; family Passeridae; genus Passer; species Passer domesticus. The sequence goes on from NC_087475.1 coordinate 79,364,784, forward strand.
ATTTGGGTTGGAAGAGACCTTAAAAATCATTGAGTTCCAAACTCCCTACCATAGACAGGGCCATTTTCAACTAGAACAGGCTGCCCACAGCCTCATCCAACCTTAACCTTAAATGTTTCCAAGAATGGGCATCCACATCTTCCCTGGGCATCCTGTTCCAGTGCCTCACCATCCTCACAGTAAAGAATTTCTTCCTAATCTAGCTCTGCCCTCTTTCAGTTAAAAGCCATTATCAAATGCTCTATACCCTTATAAAAAGTCCCTCTCTTGTAGCCTCCTTTGAGCCCTGAAAGGCCCCAGTGAGGTCTCTCTGGAGCCTTCTCTTCTGCAGGCTGAACAAGCCCAGCTCTCAGCCTGTCTTCAGAGGAGAGGTGCTCCCTGATTGCCAGCCCTCTGATTGTCTTTGTTGGCCTCCTCTGGGCTCACTGAAGCAAGCCAACAGCCTTCTTATGTAGGGGGTTCCAGAGCTGATGCAGCCCTGCAGGTGGGGTCTCAGCAGAGCAGAGGGGCAGAATCCCCTCCCTGGCCCTGCTGCCCACGCTGCTCTGGATGCAGCCCAGGACACGTGTGGCTTTCTGTGCTGGGAGTGCCCATGGCTGGGTCATGTCCAGCCTCTCACGCACCAGCATTCCCAAGTCACTTCAGCCATTCAGGTACCCCCCCACCACTTCTTCCTGCCCTGAAAGACTGTCAGGACAGCCAAGTCCAAAGTCATGGACTAGGTTAACTCAATTGACTAGTAAAGGGACAGTCCATAGACTACAGAATGGTATCTGTGTGTACCTACATCAAAAGACTGGAAAGGTGATGGTGGTTAACTGGGACACATTGGAAAGTGCGGGGCTCGGTACAGTATAAGGGGTGAATATTGTCCATTCCAACATGGGGGAGGGATGGGTGTGGGGGTTGTGAGTGGCAGCAGGGTCCTGTGCTGGCTGGGTCCACACCACAACAGTGCACTGGGGCTGTGACCACACTTTTTTCCCTTGCCTCTTCTGAAATTAATACTGCTGCACATAAGCACAGGTCTGGTGTTCAGACTGTTTAGCAAAGACTCTAACTGCAAGGACAACTGACAGCCTCTGCAGCCAGCAAGACAAAGACTACATTCTAGAGATTTCCTAAACTAACAACTTTTTCAGGCAAACCTTCCAAGTTCAAAGCAACAAGGCAAAAATATGAAACATCTGCATTCATAATCTACAGAAGAAAAAACACCACACTCACAAACTCATCTGTCCAAATTCATCTTGTAAAGTCAGCAACACTTCTGAGAGCTCTTCCTGAGAGGAGGACGAGTCCATGGCCAGGGATGGCCTTCTGTTTTTGCAGGCAGGATGACCAGTACTGGTGGGTTTTGCTGGAGTATCGTTCACCACACGTCTGTTACACAAAGCTTTCGTGTGATGTTTCATCAGGTGTAGCACGTGTTGCACGTTGGCAGTAACCGAATGACTGGGACTGGTAGACTGAAAGGAAAAGAGATTTCTTTTAAATGACACAACAAAATACTGGAGAGCATTTAAAAACAGTACCACTTTTGTTCTCCTGACAAGAATGTAATTTTTGTTTGAATTAATATGCACTAACAAGAACATCTTGTCAAGCAACATAGTGCAGGCCTATTTTTGGAAATACCAGCTCAGCTAGTTGTCAATCTCCAACAAGTATTTTGAAGACAATCTGTATGAAAAGTGTCAAGGAAAATTAAATGATCTGGCCACTGGGTGTCAGAAGTGCACCAACCCAAAGTCCCTTAAGGAGCTGTAGCTACTGGCTCTAAGCTTAGGAATTAATCAGCTCACCTTCCCAGCCACGAAGGGTACATCACCCAGACACAACCTGTAATGGGGCTGCACTGTGGGATGTCTGACAGAGCATTTCTGGAAAGAAAGAAAGAAGAGACAAGTACTTAGCAAAAATTATACTACAGCAAAAACCCTTTGCCTTTACTTTGTAGTAAAAGAGGCTACCTGCTCCCTCACCACATGCACAGAACCTTATTTAACTCCTCAGTAATTGCCCTTCTCTTCCCCACACCTTACCTTTTCTGGTTGCTTAGTTTTTTTCCTGGGTTGTCTTACTTTTGGAGAAAGCAGTGGTGATGCTGCTTTAATCAGTAGTCTGTTGGTTTCCAGGCCTGTCTGGAGCTACAATTGAGGGAACAAGGGCAGTTACTGAAATTATATTAATAAGTAATCAGAGACAGTACAAGCAGAGAACTTCAAGAATTTTTAAAACATAGGCTCTCCAGAAGCAAGGGCTGCAAATTTTTAGTTTATTTTTGCAGTCAAAGGCCAACTAAAACATTAAATACTTCCTCTGTTAGCACTACTCATCAGTAATCCTAGCAAATTAGAGAACTAGCCTTAGTCCATTAGTCCCATGCAGGCAAGTGCCAAAGCATCAACTGTGCTTTACACTTGGCAAGGTACTGGGGAGCTCAAGGCACCCAACCATGATCAATTGATCCCATGACATGACTAAGCAACTACTCCTTCTGTTCTATTAAATTTGACAGTAAAAAACCTACAAACAAACTAACTAACCACCAAACCAGCTAAAGAGTTAAGGCTAGCACTTCCTGTTGACAGTGAGAATCCTAACACGCTTCACTGCTCAAGTGGCAGATAGGGCATGGCTTCAGAAATCATGTCCTGAGGAAGCATTCACAGCACAATTTTTCGTTATTAATTTGAGGTACCCCTTCCCCATCACACCAAACTGATGGCAAAGGTTAATGTTAGAGCCTAACACACTATGTCCATAATTCTCCAGTATACAACAAATGCTTAATGAACACCACACTTTCAGGTTAGAACACCACCCAGCATCCTTAAGGGGTCAAAATCAAAAGTATGTTGCCTCTTTTTTGCTTCCTTTTACAGTATTTTAATTACAATTATGAAGAAGGGGGCCCATTTGTTGACTTAGATCTATTAAAAGGTTCCCATGCATACTCAATTATGGACTAGTCTGAATTTCTACTCCTCTTTTCCAACTTTTAGTACATAAATCAAAACTTCAGTGCACATGTAGTGATAGAAGGTTTCCAAAAAGCTCAGAGAATTTCAGAACATTTGGTACCTCAGGCAGGATGAAAAACAAAGGAAAAAAAAACAAAACCAGGATTTCACTATTCTGTGAAGCATATGGGGGGCACTTTTAGTAAGCTTAGCTGAAAAGTTGATAAAAAGGAAGAGCTAATTCCAGTGCATACCAGTACAAAAGAAATTTCCTGTTGGTTACCTCAGCTGCTTTTTCCTGAACAAGCTTCCTTGCGTGTTCTTCCTCATGAAGCTTCTGTTCCAGCTCTTTCATTTTTTTCTGGTCAAAGTTAAATCAAAATAATAGTGTTACTAATGAAACAAGTTTTTTTTCCTTTCTGAAGCCTACAATATTAAGAGCTTGCAAAAACTGTGAATTCATCTTACGACTTAAGCATAAATGGAGACTTGAGCATTAGAATGATTGCTGATGCTTTGCCTGTATAGGCATAAATACAGCAGTCAACAGCTTATGCTTAACATTTAAATTGATTTTTCTATTCTTACTTTCACAATAGGTATCTGAAGTTAGGTCACAGCAAATACACACAGAGCAATACACAAGGCTCTTTCTCTTAAATTGTAAAAACATCCTAGATAGTAGGTTGTTTTGTGTGCATGATCCTCTAAGATTCTGTACTACAAAAGACCTAACAAAGACACATTGTTATAAGGCACGAGAAGACTTGCTTTATTTAGACCAATAATGGTATTTTTGCTAAAAGCCATAGCTTACACTCTTACAACAAAAGAATTTTTGAACATCTAGCCACCCTTCTAATAAAGAAGGGGGAGGAAAGGTTGTATGATGCCCTGTGATACCTATAAATAAAACGGAAGTAATCTCATCTTTTTATCACAAAAGCTTTAAGACCTCTTTTGAAACTTGTTTAACGGAAAGGGTTAACAGGGAAAGCACACATTTCTTTGTAAACCTCCAACAAGATAAAAACATTGTTTAAACAAGATACACTGAAATTCCCAATGTGAAAGTTACCAAATAACTTTCTGGCTTTATACAGCTGTGAAAAAACAACCCAGAGCTCCAGTCCCCAAAACAATTGCCCTTCTCTTCCCCCAAAGACTGATAATTCACAGAGCCACTAATCAAACTTAACACAGAAAAGCACGTTATACAGAGTGACAGCTGTATTTGTACACTTGTTTGTTTATAAACCTACTACATAGAGGTACTAAATATTTCAGTTCTGCTTTACTTCAGCATTAACTGCAAGAATAATGTTATACAAAGGTGTTAAAAGGCAAAAGCCTGGATAAACATTGAGGACAAAGGTACTATATATAGGAACAGACTTTTTCTTCTGAATGAAAGACTCATTCTGATGATTTTTTTTTTTTCATTCAAAACAAAGGTATTTCAGATAAACTTAAAATAATCTTCTGCCCTTTACAATTATTGGCACAACTCTTTATATCTATGTGGTCGGTCTCAAAGACCTTTTATTAACCTCTTAAGTCTGACAGAATTTTTAGTATGGAAATACTGAGGAAAATATCCTGTTTAAACTAAAGACTGACATGAATCTGGATCAAGGCTTTTATTCTGAAATGAATGAGAATTCCCTCAGCTACCTGTTCAGCTGCGGGGTGCAGCTCAAACAAAACAGCAAGAATGTATCTTCCTGTATCATCTGTAACAGACCCTGTTAGAAATTATATATCCAATTTAGATTCCCGAAATAATTTTTTTCTTGTTTATATGGACTGTTACTAAGAGAGAGGCCACAGAGCCAAGCAAACAGACTGTGCCCAGCAGTGCTGCCCATCATGTCAGACAGCACTGCAAGGGGCAGCAAGCAGACTGCAGGTCAGCACCAGGCTGCTGAACATCCATTCAATCACCAGGGGCCACTGCAAAAAACTTAGTTGACAAAATAGAAATAAAATATTTCACTGTCTATTTTTGGTGTGTTTTGTAACAGAAAATGAACTTCATGCAACCACCTACTCAGAGAACCCCAGAATCACAGGATGGTTTAGGTTGAAAGGGGCCTCTAAAGGTCACTTAAGTCCAAGGGACACTTTCCACTAAACCAGGTGGTTGCTCAGAGCCTTCTCCTAACTCATCTTGATTTTTTTCCAGGAACAGGGCATCTGCCACCTCTGCAGACAATCTGTTCCAGTGTTTTGCCCAATCCATAGAATGGGGGATGTGGTTTTAAGTCTCACAGTCAGCATTAAGATCAATTACTACGTTGTTGAAAATGTCATCCACACACACACATCTGAATTCTGGCCATCTGGCTGCAAACAAGACCACAGCCCAAACTGCACTTTTAGTGAACAGCCACATTTCTTACTCTATCTTCACACACAGACATTTTCAGATCTTATCAGTCAGCTGTCCAAAGAGCATACTGCAGGACTACAGTTGAACTAAAGATCCTCAAAAGCATTTTCAGGGTAAGTACTCCACAAAAAAAGCAACCTCAGCATTTCTTTTTCACAGCCACTACTGACATTAGTGAATTACCTGAAGAGAATACTTATAGGGCCAGGCAGTGTCTGCGGGGAGATTAAATGCTCTCAGTAAGACCCCCCACACAAGCTGTGCTCTGGCAGTGTCGGAACTCAGAGGCAGATACATCACCACTCACTCATGAGCTATCACCTCACCACTTTCCATCCATTTCAGCACACCATGTATGAAACAGTCTCTTATTTCTTGCTTCAAATCCAACTTGAAAATGTTCCTCCAATCTTGCCACAACTACAGCAGAGATCAAAGAGGGAACAGACACAATGCTTCTGAGTAGAGAGTGCAGTCACTCCTCGAAGATATTCAGGTAATACCCATCACATAGATGCTCACATACAAACAGCCAATAACCACAGAGGCAGGCAGACCTGACAACCAGAAAATAGCTCATAACTACATAACGATGACAAGAAAAATGACTCCACATCACAGCTAAATCCAGATTCATTTCAGGTCCTAGAATAGCTTCAAAATTGTGTGAATTTAACACCCAGTTCCTCTAAAGCATATTTAATTGTGACAGCTACTAATTCCTAAAGAATTAAAGACCTCTGGTTTGATCCAGAAAAGAACACAAAAAGAACCATAAGGCTGAAATTATTTTCACTAGCCAAGCACAAAAAGACAAACAACCCAGTCTTACCAAACTTCAACTACTACCAGTCAAAAACTCATTAAAAGCCTTTCAGAGGGAATGCCAGCTGCTGAATGGGTTATTTCAACTCTAACCCTGGAGGAAATCACTGCTACTTTCAGAGTACAAAGGAGACTCCAGGAGTCAGACCCAGGAGACTCCCATTTCTCTTTGCAAGTGTTCGGCCTGAGTAAACAATGCAACCTACAACTGCAGCTCACCACAGCAGGGTGTCAAGATCTTAAAAAGCTTGTTGCAGCTGCTTGGGCTCAGGGACTTCCAAGAAGAGGTGCAGCATCTAAATATCCTGCAGCAAGCCAAGCAGCTAAAGATGTACTAACACAAACACCTCCTTACATACTTCTGGAGAAACACCATCTACTTCATCACCTGGGGTAAGGGCTGGTGTGCAGGGTGGAAAGCCCATAATTTTGACAGAGTCCAGAACTGCCATCCTCAATACTACAATCTAATCATGTGCTATCTGGTCCTTTTTGGGGGAACAGGGAAGAAATTTGTAGAAGAAAGCCTCTCCCTGCTTAAGATCTCTGTAGTTTCCAGGCTTGAGGGACCTGTGGTCTCTCTTAGAGCAGCAGAAAGAGGTATGTGGATGGAGCATCAGAGGCCAACACCACAGAGATGTATGGGGTTTGTGTGGTAAGGCACTGGTAGCCATGGGGCTACAGGGGTGGCTTCTCTGAGGAGCTGCCAGAAACTTCCCCATGCCAACAGAGCCAATGCCAGCTGGCTCCAAGACAGACCCACCACTATGGCCAAGGCTGAGTCCAACAGCAATGCTGGGAGCATCTCTGGGATTACAGACTTAAGGAGAGGGAAAAACCTGCTGGGGAACTGCAGCCAGAAGCAAGGAGTGAGAATATTTGAAAACAGAAGCCTTGCAGACCCTAAGGTCAACAAGGGAGGGGAAAAAGGTACTCCAGGTGTCAGAGCAGAGATTCCCCTGCAGCCCATGGTGAGATTAAGTTTCTTTCCTCACCATAAAATTACAAAAAATACAAAAATTCAAGGGTGAACCCACCACACCAGAAAATAACCAAACACAGTCATGCTGAGTTTGTAGAAGCTACTGATTCAAAGAGTCCTGAAAAAGCAGACTGACTCAAATCCACAGGGAATCACCCAGTGCTAGAGGTCTTGCAACATGAACCACAAAAGTCTGCATACAAAATTAACTAGTAATAATTGTGTTTCTTAACAAAAAGGAGTAAGAGGAAAAAAAAACAAATTCATACAAGTCAGGATGAATCTCAATAATAACAGAGGATAACTGCTGGCATTCAGTAGCATGGAAAGCAAGTCAAGATCTTGGGAATGGCTGCAATCTTACAATGCCTAGGCATCAACTAAGCACAAAAGAGGAACACCAACAGACTGTTAAGGCATAATACAATGACAACTCTCACATGTACAGTGCCCCAAAGCCTACATGGTCATGTACACTTGCAGCAATAACTTCAAGTTTTCACAACCCCTCAGTTTAAAATAAAGTTTAGTTGCTGTCTTACTCTAAAGCACTAAATTTTGCTCAGCTCTGCCATTGCCATAAGCCATGAAGTACAGATTACAATAAGCAAGATAAATCTGATACAGTATCCAAGTCAAATGACAGACCTCTGCTGTGGACTGCATCGTAGTTAGTCTGCTGTACTCTTTTTCCAGTATATCCAGCTTTTCCAACTTAGACTGAACCTGAGATTGGTCAAGAAGCCGATCTCTCTCCAAGGTGCCCTTGAAGGGAGAAGAAAAACAATTATAAACACAAGACCACCTATAGTAAGCATCTTTGTAACATCTTTGTCTGGAGCACAAAGGAGGTCCATAAACAGTCCAAAGGAACTACTATTGCCTCTGTGCAATTTTAGATGGTGCCACAATCAGGGAACAAGCTGCACCACTGGTCCACCAGTGTTGGGGAAACAGACATTTAACCACATCTGAGAGAGGATTCTTCAGTCTCTCCCTCCTCCCAACTCAAAACACTAAAAAATGAATTATGCAGAAATTAGAAACAGCTTTCTTGATTTTTTTTTCTTCTATTTAACAGACTGAAATAGAATAGCCACAGAGACCAATTAACAGATAGCTCTAGGTGACCCATATACCTATAAAACAAAATTCACGTTCATTTTAGACATAGGCAAAATCACAACCACTGATGATTGGGAATGGTTGGGTGATGATGGGAAATAGAAATGTTACTGCTATTTCTACAGAATCAGTATTTCAGCCCAAATTTAGCAAGAGTAGTGCTAGTAAAGAAAATCCCCAAAGGCCTAAAGACTGTAAACACAAAAGGGAGGTTGTGTCCCAGCGGCACACAGGTATAACACTGGAGAATAAGGATGAGCTACTGCAGTAAGCCAATCACGCAGAAGCAAACAGTTCATATTAATGCCAGAGCCTGCTATTGCCTTAGAAACAGGTGCACAAAGAACATACCAGGGCCATGAGAAAATTGGGAAATTTAAGTAGGGATGTTATACATACCTAACAATATGAAGGCCAGCTGAAGTAAACACCCACATTTAAAGGTGTAAAAATTACAGTAACTATGAAAAAGTCATAACATAATTAATTAATTTTATGATATAACCCTGAGAAAGTTTTGGGAACCCACCTGTTTCTCCAAGAGATGTGACTTCTCATTTTCTGCATGCTGGATCATTCTTCTCATATAGTCCAGCTGTTTCTCTAGAAGTTTGCATCGAGACTCAGCAGCTGCCAGCTGAGAAGTCAGTTCTGAAGACAACAGAAGGCAGAAAGTAGAAATCATGCATTGCTTGTTGCTGGGATTTTTTTGTTGTTGTTGTTTTCAGGACAGTTTCAAAACAAACACAAAAAGGACCATCTAAGAAACTTACATATTATGCCTAAAGTACTTTTGTATAAAAACCCCTAAAATGAAGAATGCCTTAAAATTCTTTCTAACTCCCCATGTCACTGCAAATTGAAAGATGCTGAACAAAGTAAATTAAAATTGGTTGATGCATTTAGAAGAATCAAGTTTCATCCACATCAGTGTTCTGTAGTATCTATATACAGTTTGGAAATAACCTTGATTTTTCTTTGCCACTTCAGTCTTGTCCCGTTCCTTGTGTTGCATTTGTTCACTCAGTATTTTTTTAAAGTTTGCTGTTTCACTGCTGAGCTGTTTTACATTCTCCTCTGCCTCAAACCGTTCCAACTCCAGTTGATGAATTTTCTCCTGGAGATTCTTCAGAGCAGAAAATATTGCTGCAATTGAGCAAGTAGCTTTTGTTAGATACCATTAAATCATCACTTGAAGACACCATTAGACTTGAGATGTTATTACAAAAGCATGTTATGCAAGAAGGTCAGAGTGTTCCTTACCAGCATCCAAGAGTCCTTCCAGGAATTAAGACCTGTTTCCCTTTAAACCATAACTGAGTCTAAAACTAGTCTCAAACAAAGAGATGCCATTAGTGCACACCCTTCACCTGACACATAGATAGATACAACTATTTCCCAGAACAAGGCATATAAATATTGTGTCAATTGAGAACAGAGTATCCTCTGACCCTTTATCAAAAGGAAATGAAAAGTCACAACTAGATAGTTAAAACAGCAACAATTCTCCATATTCATATTATTCCTACCACAACAAATACATAGTGTTCCCATGAATGGTCACACAGCAAAGTAAAGGTTAGCAATGAGAAGGGCTATGGAAGCGCTTATGAATAAACAGACTTTTTTTTTTAATTCTTCTGGTTTTTGTGTTCCCCTCCTCCATCTAAAAACACACATCTCCTTAGTGCTGAACCATTCTGCCTTTCTGCTGCACTCCCAGCTTTACCAGTTACTAAACAAAGGCTTTCTATATGCTTCACCACAAAAGGAAAAGCAGTTGTAATAGAACACACATCACCTTGCAATTAGACCATCTGCTGGTAACCTGATGTATTACCTGTCTCTCAGCTGGGCTGTTTAACTCTGTGAAGGGAACCATAACCATAAACCCTTTCCCCTATACAGCGCTGCTGAAGTTAAACACAAGAACATCTGTACACACAGCTCAAACAGCAGACCAATCTGCAAGGTCACATTAGCCTACTCCTTTGTGCTTAAATCCACTCCAGAGAAAGAATGTACCTGTAATAAAGCATGCTTGAGCGCTGCAAGAGTTGGGACTGCATATTGGCTTGTCCATCAGATAACATAAAAAAAAACACTTTTAAAAATTATCAAATCTTGAAGTGAATAACAGCACATGAGAGTATTACATCAATGCAAACCTGTTAAGTAGATAAGAAGTAGCAGGAGCAGTCACAGCTAAAGAGAACTTATTGATCATTTGTTCCTATTTGCAATATCAGAATCAACAACTGCACCCTCTTCTCTATTTACTGTTCCTAGGGTTCACTTGAAATGGGCATAGCTGAAACAATGAACAGGTTTGTTACTATTATTGTTAAAAGCTACATTGAAATCTCAGTAGACACACAATAATGACTAACAAAACACAGCAATGAAGCAACTCAAGCAGTGAATAGATAAAGGTGAAACCCAATAGGCCAAGTATTATCCAGTCATGTTGGAGTATTAAAGCCAACTGTGCATGCTGACACGTACAACACAAAGACATTAACCCACAATAAAAAGAATTTACTATATCAAATTTCAGGATTTTTAATAAGATTTCTTTAATATGGGGAATGGGAGGAGCAATGCGGACCCTCAAGAAATCAAATCAATTTTGCCATTTGAAATTAATTCCCATATCCTTAAATTTATTAATATATACAGTCCAGAACATTTCTGCATTTTAAAAGCTATGCAAAAAGAAACATACTGGATCATCCACAAGTTGGATTAAATTTTGAGTACATACTCACATTCACTTGTACTTAATTTAAACATTTTTTGAAAGTAAAAAATTTGCCAGTTTCTAAAATGGGATATAATTTATCCAATTGTCTACCACCACCCATCTTTATTTCAGAGCTGGCAACAGCATCACTAGAAAAAAAATTGCCAAGTGAAAACTTGGAAGTCAAAACTTTATAGTTAATGCAACATGCAGCACACTCTACAAAAATACACCTGCATCAGTAATTCATAAGGAAGCTCTTTCCTGCCCATCCAATTTTTCATCTGTAAAGATTGTTTTAGTTTTGTGTAAACAGCACTCTCAAATCGGATGGCCTTGAGAGTACATACTGCATTTTAAATAGTGCTGCAAGAACTGAGATTTCATCTTTAAGGTCATTAACACACAAGTCCCTAGTAACTCAGAATGAATTGTGTTACTGGAACAGGGACTTGAGGCCATCATCCTGATTTTTTACTTAGTTTGGGTAATATTATGATTCATCCTAAACATTTCTCCCTTTTCTCCATAAGGAAAAATATCAAGCAGTTCATATCTTTAAGCCTCCATAATGTTCCAGTCTTAAAGCAAGCATTTCTGCAATGACCCTGAGCCAAACAGCCCTTCAAAGGATTGGTCCTGCTCTGGTCTCCCAACTCCTGATGATGCACCCTGTATGCACCCCAAGGCAGCTCTGGAGTATGTCTCACTACATAATTCACTAAAACAACAGAAAACTAACCAAGAATAGTTTTTTTGTTAATGTCCAGCATGGGAAGGGAGGGACAAGAGCCTAGAAACAAGAAGAATAAATGGGAGTAAAATTGCCTCCATTTTTGGTGTTGTTAGCTCTCAGTTCAGCACTTTGCTGAAGCCTTCTCTGTATCCTTTAAAACTTCACTGATACAATAAATACAACACATCTTTCGTTCATGATAAGCCTTCCAATTTTAACAGGAGCAAACCTCTTCCTTTGCTCCAAACCACTCTGGGGACTAAAATCTCCTTATTTCTAACTCAGCTAGGAACTCAGGAGAGGAAAAGTTGATGGAGAGGAAGACTGAAGAAAGGACAAAATATATGAGTAGTTCATGAATTTGTACTGACAGACAATTTTAAAAAATTGCAAAATCTACTACCAAAGAGGAGTGTATTTCTCCATTTGTAAGACGACCTTTATCATCAGGTGTACTTTGGAAAGAGAAGTGCCAAGGACCTACAAAACAGGTGACCTGGACATCACTGGGAATTGATAAAAGGATAAAAAGACTGCAACCTTCATAGGTGTGGAAGATATACAGTATTCTACCACATTTTGGAAACATGTAGGAAAACAACTTTGCTGAACTATTACCTCTGCTGTGGCTTTCAGGATATGGAACTATTGGTTTCCACGGGGAACGCTGCAAATCTGAATTAATAAATGGCTTGTGCCTTGGATATTCTATAAATGAAGCTGAAGAGAGTCCATCTGTGGCTGTTGTGGAGTTCTGAGTGTTGTGCAGATCATCCTGAAAACAAAATAAAGCTGTTATTCTATTCTATCAGATGATGTGTAGAAGTACTGTTACAGGAGACTCATTTCCCAAAAGCTGAACTTCCTTCTTTATTGCCTTAGGATGTGTCATTTTACATGCAACTCCCTCTCCACTAAAACCAGTACCTAACAGAAGAATGTTTTTCCCATACTAGTTTCTGATTTACACTTTTTTCCCATTTACTTGTACTCTCTACTACTTATTAGGAGAAGGAAACCCACAATCAGTTGGAAAACAACTGTGCTCTTAATTACTGGTCACATTTACTGCAGGAGACACTGCACTAAGGTGGCCAAACGTGATAAGGCACACCCAGGACTGTGGTCCTGCACCCCTGAAGTAACACAGGAGCTCACTGGCTGCACATGGGGCACAGGACACAGCTGGGAAGGTGAGCTGAGATCCCAATCCCTCCCACTCCACTCACTTCAATTAGTTTTTCTTATCTTTCCATTCATAGATGGAACTTCACAAGACACATCCAGATGACTTTATGCTACACCTGATTAGTGGTGTCAGCCATGGAAAGCCAGCAGATCACAGCCAGGAAAGCACTCCTGCCTCTAAGCAGTAATGTAGCCTTAAATCAGCTTCACACTGTTCTGAAAAACGTGGCTGTGGAGATCATGGATCTCCCAGCAGTCTGCACCAATTTTGCAAACTCCTGCTGTGCTTTGGATGTTGCAATGACCTGAAAGGACCACCTAGCTGGGAAGATGCTCTTCCAAAGAGAGGAGACATGGCAGAATTGTGTGTTTATGGTTTTGACTCAAAAACTGTCTACCTGGCCTAAGCTTTACAATCTGTATATACAAATTAAATTAAATGCTTATTTTTAACTTCTCTCAACTGGACTCATCACTAAACATTTCAGTGACAGAATTTGAAAGCACCCTAAGCAAGATGGGTGCAGGCAGATGTAAAGCTCCTACAGCTTCCCTGTTCATGAGTAAGTAAAAGGAGCAATTGCAGATCTTGGCAGGGTGTTTTTACACTTTTGCATACCAATCCTTGGGAGCATACAGTGACCTAAATTAAAAATACAGAAAATATTACATATCTCATAGCAAATAACTCAACAGCCCAAAATGCATTACAAGGAGCTAAATATGGGGAAGAGAATTAAGAAAATTTTAAAGTTATTTAAAGCCCATACACAGCTGATTTCCTCTTATAAACACAGTGATTCATTGTGAGCAAGAAAATTAGGATCCTAACTACTCTGAGTGTATCAATTGCTGTTTCTAAGCACAGTTTTATGACTGCTTTGCATTGGGGTTTATAACATTTTTCCTACACAACATAATGGCTTTTCTCAAAATAACTGCATCTGCACATATATTTTCTACCACAGAAAGTGAATTAAAACACTAATCTCTAATTAAGAATATTTTAATGAAGCTATTTTTAACAGGTGTTTTATGCATAAACACACTGTTTCAAACCCAGCAGCCTCACAAGTCCAACCAGAACACAATAATCCATCTGATCAAAAGCCTGTTAGGTGCCAACATCAAAAATGCCATCAGCATTACAGGATATGGCATTGATGAGCACAGATTACTAAAACCAAATGATGGAGTAAAAATAAACCAAGCAAAACACAGCACTTCTGCAGCAGGCAGTACAGCAAGAGCAGCAACATAAGCCTCAGCAAGCAGTAACTATCGATTCAAATATCAATATCCTGTCTGCTATTGATCCAAACCAAAGGTACCCCATCAAACAGTCAACACAAAAAGCGGAATCAGCTTGAAGCCAAAGTAGGGCTGACAGCATCACAATCCTTCTGGATGTCACTATCATCTTTTGTGTCTTTACAGGTAAAGTCTTGTCTGAAAATTAAATCCAACTGCATAAAAACACCAAAGTAAAGGAATTCTTCTGTTTGTTTTTACTGCCATTAGTAATATTTTTCTAGCCAACAGCAGACTAGCTGAAAGAAAAAGCTAGTCTACTCAAAACCCTGGAGCACCAAAGTAACACAAAGCAAAGCAAATTGAGGCTTTTGACTAGTTACCTGTCTTCTGAATTCCACCTGGATGAAGGCAATAGGCACTAATTTGAACAGTCAGTAATAGTAACTTATAATAGCAATCTGAACAGTGTAGTAGTCAGTACAGATATCTGCTTCAAATAGCTACTAAAAAAATTTGTGCTGGAATATCATCTATTACATAAGCAATCATTCTTTTTTCAGTCTAAATAATTTATTTTTATAAATAATAAATTACCACATATATTTTTCTTATCTATTTTTAAGCAAAAAAAGTGGCTTATATTCAGTTTCACAAATAGCAACTCTAAATAATTTGGCTGAATACCTTGGGAAAGTTTATGAAACAGTATCAAGGATCTCCCTTCACAAAGCTCAAACACCACAGGGATTCTCTGCTCTTCTCCCCTCTCTCTCAAGTCATTAAAAATCATTCAAATTTGTTCCTGCTTTTGGAAAGTCTCACAGGGAGTATCATGCTCTGATGCTCAGGAAAATTGTGAAAAATAAAAAAAGCAGGAAACTCTACATATTTGTTCTGAATGTCAGCTAGGTCATGTTTGCTAACTCTATCTCCTCTCCTTCAGGGTACTCCTCGTAGTCTTCTTTAAGCCACACTAAAGCCCCAGAGCAGTAAATGAAGAAGCTTAACAGTCCCACAAGGAGCCAAGTGCACGCTATTACATAACAGTGAGCTGAGCGTGTTTTGTCTCCACGGGTCAGAGAACACTGCCTTCCAAAACTCATGGCTTTCACCACTGCATATCAGCTGCCCACTCAAGCAGAAAGAAGGGAATATTGAAAACACACACCAGAGATAACTTCACACATCACCAGCACAGGGACCTCCCAAAGCTCTCAAAGGCTAAACAAAGCGGTGGGGGCGGGGAGAAACAAAAAGACACAAACTCACACAGAAAGTTTTTAAAACAGGAATTAAATTAGAATGGGTGCTATTGCAAGTTCTCATCTGAAAAAGAGAAAAAAAGATTAATACCTGGCTATGCTTTAAGTGACACACAGCAGTCTTTGCACGTAGTTAAAAAAAAAAAGAAGCAAATGCAGGAAAATTATGTAGGGAATGAGAAAAAATACCCCAAAATAATGAGATACTGAATGTAGTGATTATAAAACATACAAGTACCCAATTAATCAAACTTTCACAGTCATTTTGGAGGGCCAGTCTCAATTAGCAGCCTACCCTCCCTCATTAGTGCAGTAGGAAAGGGGGGAAGGAAGAACAGCCCCTATCACTCACAGGCCAAACGAAGTGCTGGCTGTGCCTCCCTGATACAGAGTCAGGAGCACTCTACGTTTCAGTAACATCTCTAGTTGAAAGCAAACATAAAAAAATTTAATTTAGTTAAGCAACTACATCAGATGGAGAAGAAAAAATGTCTGCCATAAAGTGCCAGGTGTATTAAAAGTAACTACTCTCAAAGTTCAGAAAAATATAAAGTTAGGGTTTGTTTCTTTTTTTGAACACATACAGGAAGTCTACAGGGGGAAACTTTTTGCCCAAAAAGCCTCTGTTTGCTAACTAAATTGATTAAATGGCCTATATTTACCTACTGAAGACGAAAACGAGTGTTCTGACATTGTTCTCCAGGCGTGCTAGAAACATTTTTGGTGCGAAAAGAGACAGGAGTCCTCCAGCTCCTCTTGCTGGCCAGGCGTAAGCACGGGAGCGCACTGCAGGGCAGCAGCCCAGGATGGGTGCTCAGCACCCGGCCGGCGAGACCCAGAGCAGGAATCCCGCAGGACTGCCTCGCTCTCCGTGCACACACCCACTGCAGCCGCTTCGCCCGCCCTGCTCCTCCACAGCTCGCACAGGACACAGCTCCTCACCCGAAAAACAGCCAGAACGGGGAAAGGCAACTAAAAACGCAACCTGCTCCAGAACGCTGCAAACATCTCGCCAAAACTTCACACAGGAACCCCAATGGGAACCTGTCTGCGGTGTCAGCCAGGCTCCGTGCGGAGCTGAGCACAGCTCCTGCCGGGGGTCACTGCCACCAGCCGAGCCACGGTCCCGCTGCTCGGCACAGCCAGCGCCCCGGGAGCAGGGCGGCACGGGAATTCCGGTGCCAGCGCCCCGGGAGCAGGGCGGGCACGGGAATTCCGGTGCCAGCGCCCCGGGAGCAGGGCAGGCACGGGAATTCCGGTGCCACGCCTGAGGGCGCGGGCAGCGGCTGCAGCCGAGCCTCGGCTGAGGGCAGCGCTTCCCGCCGGCGAAGGGAAACAACGGAGGCGCAGAGCCCGCCAGCTCTGCCCCGGTGTGTGTATACACATATATATTTTTTTTTTAATTTTTTTTTCTTACTATATATATGTATGTGTATATACACACATACATACACCCATACATGTAGATACACACGCATATATATATATACACATACACACACACACGCACACATAAACACCTATATGCACGTGTAGATGCACACACACACACACACATATATATATGCACATCATTTAACAGACAAGCCAGCTCCCACAGCCTGTACGGCTCCCGGCACGCAAGCCGCCGGCCCCGCACTGCCCGGCCGCGGCCCCCCGGATTTCACGAGGCGCCCGCCCGCCCTGCTCCTCACGGCGGGGACGCCCTGCGAGCCTCACCGTGTGCGGATAGCCGCCCCTAGCTGCCGCCATGTCGGCCATCAGGGAGCCCGCTCCAGCCCATGTCACTTTAAGGCTCGGCACCCGCGCGGCCGCTCGCTGGCTCGCTTGACTGCTATGCCAGCCTGCCAATGAGAGGAGAGGACCGGGTGCAGGTCCCGCCCCGTCTTCCTCTCAGGATTGAGTGACAGGGCGGTTGTCCAATAAAAGAAGAGCGAGGGCGGCGCTCAGCCAATCGAGAGCGACGGGCGGCGGGCGGGCCCCTGAAGCCAGCGGCGCGGGCGGGGGGCGGCGCGTGGGCACGCGCGGAGGGAGGAGGGCGGAAGAGGCCGGCCTTTGTCAGAGGAGCCCCCGCGCCTCGGCCAATGGCAGAGCGGGGCCGCCGCCGCCGCCCGGCGCAGGGCAGGGCGCCCGCGGCGGGATTGGCGGCGGCGGGGCCGGCGGGGGCGGCGATTGGGCGGCGGCGTTCGAAGGCAGGTTTGGCGCGGGGCGGCGATTGGCTGCGCGGGCGCAGCGCGAGCCCGGGCCCGGGGCGGAGGGAGGGAGGGAAGGGCGGGGGGCGCGCGCGGGGTGACGCCGCTGCCGCCGACACAAGGGGGACGCGGGCGGCGCGCGGGGCCCAGGGCGGCACCGGCGGCTCCGGGACGGGGACGGCGGCGGCGGCGGCTCCTCCTCGGCGGCCCCGGCGGCCGCTCCGTCCCTCGCCCCGGCGGCACCTCCCCATTCCCCTCCCTCGGCCCGCCCGTGTCCGCCCCGCCGGATGGCGGCGGCGGGCGCGGCGGCCGCCCCGGCGCTTTATGCGTGCACCAAGTGCAATCAGCGGTACCCGTTCGAGGAGCTCTCGCAGGGCCAGCAGCTGTGCAAGGTGCGGCGGCGGCCCCGGCCGGGGCGGCGGGCGGGCGGGCGGGGGCGGAGCGGGCCGGGGCTCGGCCGGGCAGTAACGCGGCGCTTCCCCCGCAGGAGTGCCGCATCGCCCACCCCATCGTGAAGTGCACCTACTGCCGCTCCGAGTTCCAGCAGGAGAGGTACGGCGAGCGGCCAGCGCGGTTGCTGGAGCCGGGCCTGGCGGGTCCGGGGAAGAGCAGGCGGAGAGGGGATCCCATCAATCCCATAAATATCTCCGGGGCGGGTGCCAAGAGCACGGTGCCAGGCTCCTTTCGGTGGTGCCCGGCGACAGGACGAGGAGCCGCGGCCGTAAACTAAAAGAGGAGAAGTTTCACCTCCACATGAGAAACTGAGGGTGGCAGAGCACTGGAACAGGCGTCCAGGGAGGTGATGGGGTCTCCCTCTCTGGAGACACTCGGGATTCGCCTGCACGCGTTCCTGTGCCGCGTTCCTGTGTCACCTGCTCTAGGTGGCTCTGCCTTGGCAGGGGCTTTGGACTGGAGGTGCCTTCCAAGCCAACTCCTCTCTGATTCTGTTTGCAAGTAGTTGCATGGGGAAGAATATCAAAGTGCGTGTTTGTCGCCTAATTCAATGTTGTGCCATTTTATCTCTTTAGCAAAACCAACACAATATGCAAGAAATGTGCCCAAAACGTGAAGCAGTTTGGAACGGTGAGTAGCTACTTGGCTCTTTATGCTGAAGTTGAGCTTGTTTGTGCTTCAAACCAAAAACAAAGCTCTCTTGCAACTAATCTTCTTATTTTCTTCTGAGAAAAAAAAAACAAACCCACCCTATAGATTGCCATCCAGAAAGGTGATGGAAAAGCCTGGCATCTCTTGATTTCCTCTGTGGGTTACCGTTTCTTTTCCCAAATTGAAATCCATTGGCATTATGTATAGCTTAACAGTTAAGAGTAATTTCAGTATAGCTATTTGTAACAAAGCAATGTTATTTCATGCCACACACGTTAAATTATTCCCTGCATATTCTCATAAGCACACGCTTCATGGCAGGAAGACTATTAGCTCTCATTGTTCTTAATGAGTGGTTAATGTGAAAATCTAGTAATACCACATACTTCATATTATGTAAGTCTTAAAAAATGCATGTTAGTCATGTCGGGCTAATAAGTACAAAAGACTTTGAGTATTGTCTGCATTCGTGTTACTTTGCAGTTTCTCATATTGAATTTTAGCTTCAGTTCTGTTGGAAAAATGAATTTTTCTATTATGTGAATGCACACATTGTATTTGAGCTGCCCTGCAGATAGGAGTTTTAGGAGGTTTCAAGATAATCTTGTTGTGAAACAAAAAGGCATAACTTTCCTATACTTAAACCATATTAGTTGAAATTCAACTTATTTGAGAAACATAATAGCTGTTGGTATGTAGTCAGGCACTTTGTGAATGTGTATGTAAACTGAACAAAGAAATGCTTTCAAAAGCTAAAAAGGCAGCAAAATGAATTGCAGGACAGAGCCATCAATGATTTTATCAGTAGTTCATCAAAAAACAGAACTGCAGTGAAGATAAATCAGCACTTCTAACCTACGAAAACTGACATCAGTTTTCTTTTTCAGCACTCTATTAGTCTACTTGAGTGTGTGATATAAAAGTTGATAACCTGACCTGATAGTTCAGATCAAATAGACCTGGACTTGGCTTTTGTTTGGTGGTGGGGCTTTTTTGGTTTGTTTTAGGTTTCCTGCAGGATTGCAGGGATTAGGATACTAATCTTGGAACTGTAGGGTTATTGAATCCCTGAGCTGTGCAAAGGAGAGAGATGCCATCAGAAACTTACAGACTAAAAAAAAAAATCACTTGGTTACTCTTCTTTTATAGTTCTGTAAGTAGTTTTTTTAATAGTGTAGTAAAACAGAGAGAAAATGTCAACATATTTAAAAAAAGCAGTAGGTGTAGAGGTTAGTAACCAGATAGATGTGTGTGTTTCTTTTATTGTGTTTGTGTTTTCATGGAAAGTTGAGGCTGGTTTTGACCCTTGAAGAAGCATCATTTAGAGGAAA
Source organism: Passer domesticus (assembly GCF_036417665.1). Taxonomy (NCBI): domain Eukaryota; kingdom Metazoa; phylum Chordata; class Aves; order Passeriformes; family Passeridae; genus Passer; species Passer domesticus. The sequence continues at coordinate 79,384,884 of NC_087475.1, forward strand.
GGTTTGGTACTGAAGATAAAAATGGTAGGGAAAACGTTTTCTGAGGTAGGTTGTTTGAAGCTCTTCCAGTTCCGAAGCATCATTGTGCGAATTCAAATACCTGTGTTCATTACTGCAAATACAAACGTGTTGACTTCAACTTTTTTTGTTCCAGCCCAAGCCTTGTCAGTATTGTAACATTATTGCAGCATTTATTGGCACAAAATGCCAGCGTTGCACCAACTCAGAGAAGAAGTATGGGCCGCCCCAGACCTGTGAGCAGTGCAAACAGCAATGTGCTTTTGATCGAAAAGAGGAGGGAAGAAGGAAGGTAGGCTTTGTTCCACATCTCTCATGGCTTAGGCTGACAGTAGCATTCCTCTTTCAGAAGAGAAAGATTAACAGGAATGTACCTTAAGTTCTCTAATACTGGATTAAAGTTGCTGATCTGTGATTTACAATATTTGAATTAAATTTTGTAATTTGCAACTGGTATTTTAGCTACTGAGCTAACTTTTAATTAAATCACTCTTTCTAAAAATAGGCATAAGTGTTAGCAGACAATTGTAGCTAAGGAAACAGAAGTTAAGGGGAACAGAAGTTAAGCAGCTCAATGGTTCCTTGTGTTTTGATATTTATTTTACTTTTATTTTCCTAACCATTAGATCTCATGTATGTTCATAGCTTGAATCTGTCACTTTACCTCTTCTTATTTTCCTGCCTTTCCTTTAAGTAGAGCACCAGAGAGGTAGACTGCTATGAGCAGCCCTTTGTGTTCTGTTTTGTTAAATAGCTTTGGTGAGTGCCACTTTCTCATTCCAAAAGGTGCTGAGAAAATGACCTCAAAAGCCTCTTGACTGAACCCAAGAATAATGCTGTTTTTACAGAAGAATTTATTTGGGACAAGTAACATGTTGTAAAAAAAGACATGTCTTTTTAAAAAGTTATTGTTATTTCTGAAATGTAGAGCAGGTTCAAAAATTGCTAGGACTCTTTGTAGCATAACTTTAAATGACAAGTGGAGTAAGATTCACTTTACTAAAAGAAACTTGCGTACATTGGAGATACAATAGTGATGTTTCATGCCAAAGATATCTGTTTTCCCAAAGACAATGGATGAAGTGAAACAAAATCTCCTTGCAAATATTGAGTACATCTCTCTAGTGCAATGTACTTGGAAATAATCCGAATTATTTCTCAAAAGGTTGATGGAAAGCTGTTGTGTTGGCTCTGCACACTGTCCTACAAGAGAGTGCTACAGAAGACAAAAGAACAGAGGAAGAGCCTGGGATCTTCACATTCTAACTCCTCATCCTCATCTCTTACTGAGAAAGACCAGCATCATTCAAAACACCACCACCATCACCACCACCATCATCGTCACAGCAGCAGTCATCATAAGTAAGTCTTTCAAAAATCAAAATATTGTTGGTAGCTCTTCATCTTCTGTGTTCTGTTTGTACCGAGATAGTAAGAAAAACTATTTAAAACATGGTGTCAAAAGCAATAGCAGAAAATTGTTCTTCATGGTCTTTCAAAATTCTTGGATTCTTAGAGTTTGAATGAAGGTGGCTCATTTAAAAATTAGGAATTCTTGGTGATTGTCCAACTAGTTGATGTTAAAATCGGTAACAGGTCGAGGAAAAAAGCTCATGGAATGGCTACAGAAATGAGTTACTTGAGGGCAAACTTATTTGAGTTTCTATGCAGCAGCTGCTGTGTGGTACCTGCATTTGCCAAAGTTGTGTATTAGCAGTGAGAATCCTCATCCTGACTTGCTTCACCCTGACTTACTTGTGTACAAATACTCAGAATTAAGAGGAGAAGCAGAAACAACAGTGTGGGATTGCCTTCAGTCTAGGAGCAGTTTGTACCTCTTTGCTAGCTTTTATAACAAGTCTTGCTGGAGTAGGCAGTTTAGGAGTAGCTGTGATACAGACCTAGGGACATAAGACTGTCAGTTCAGTTTCTGTCACTCTAATAACATTTCACATAGTTTTGTCCCATTTTCTGCAGCTTTTCTCCACACGTCATCTCTGGCCATGGCATAAACAGCGTACCAACCTTAATGCACATATCAAATTTATTTAGTCATAAACTCCAGAATTCGTTTTGGATTTTGTGCTGCTATAATAGTAGTTATGATTCTTATTTTCGTTGATATATTTGTGGCATCATAACTTCAGAACTACTTACTTTTTGTGTTTGATAGTAAATACTATGTCTGCAATGGTAATGACCCTGATCTCAGACACACAGACATTTTCCTTCTAAACTTTACATTTCTAGTGCTTATAATTTTTCATGTTATCTGAAGCTTGCCTGTCTAAATGTGACTTAAAGATAGAAGCAAAATAAGATTAAATTATATTGGTAATGAGTAAAAGAGAAAGGCCCATACTTTCACTTTAAAAAAGAGAAAATATTTGGCATTTTAGGAATTTGAAGAAAAAATTTTTCTCGTCTGTGCATTGAGATATTGTACTATTCCTGTTCTTTCAAATCTGTGCTGAAAATTGAATTACAGAAAGTTAAATCTATTTTAATGCATTTGGCACAGGTACAGTAGGGATTAAATAAAAAAAAATAAGCTCTTTACTACAGGACAGAGCTTCTGATATACTCAAGAGTTACAGCAGTGCTTGTATCAATACAGATGACAATGCTGCTGGTTTCCCACCTTTTTTTTCTGTAGACTGCTACAGGTCTATTGCTTCTGGTCTAATTAATGTGACTCTTTTTCCCTGTCCATTTCAGTTTTTGTTAAGATTAGACAATAGAGACAGTGAGGTAGAAATGCACATTCCTGGAGCTATTTCACTCAGTGCAATCTTCTTCATTCCACCATTGCTGTATCAGTGTTCATTATTAGTTCCTTTTGAAATGATTGAAAGCAAATGTTTACAGCTGAGAAGCAGTTCTTTTCAGGGATCCAAAACTTAACTTTACTCTTATGGCACCAAATGAGCACCATTTCAGGCAGTGTTCATATGGCAGTATGGGAATCCCAGGAGAGCTGCTTTAGACCAGCTGCCTGAGTACAAGATTAGAAACACAAAGTTCACAAAAATTAGGAAGTATCAGCAAAAAGGTTTAGCCATCAGTCTTGACATCTACCCCTTGTCATTTGTAATATCGTAGATATTTAGCTAATAAATAATTTTATAGCCTCCTTACATACTATAAAGGATGGTCAGGAGCTTCAGTGTCCAACTGAAAATTCATAAATGCTCACCATATTAGGAAAAAAAAACGGGGAAGGATTTTTATCAAATACAGATACCATTCACATAAGCTTACAAATAATGGCATGTTTGATCAGTTACCAAGTACATTTCACGTATTTCAGAATCAGCAATCTGAGTCCAGAACAAGATCAGGGACTATGGAAACAGAGGTAAATATGATATTATTTATTAATTTTCTTTTCATTTACCTTGCAGTTTTCATTTAAAGAATTTCTTTTTTCTTGCATTTCTGGCTAGTCTCTAGCATTCCACCTAGCAGCATGAGTTAGTTTTTTCACATGTACCAAATGGTGATATTAGAGAGTTGCATAGTATGAGGCTTTAGGTTTACATTTTGTTTGATTTCAGCCATAAATCCTCTGCAACTATTCAGAATGAAACTCCAAAGAAAAAACCCAAACTGGAATCCAAGCCATCAAATGGAGATAGGTAAAGTTACATTTTTGTAAAGCTGAGCCATTTCAACCAAAGAGAGCACTGATTTGTGGCTAGTTGCCTTTCTTTGTTTGTCTGAAGAATGAGGGATGTGAAACTTGTGTCCTGCCAGATGGATTATTGAGTGGCATCTGAGTGCTGTCAGTCAATTAAGTTACTTCATTAGCAGAAAACTAGCAGTTATTTTCCTGCTTTTAAGCTGTTTGGGGCAAAATTAAACAAAGCTTATGTACAAGGTAACAGTTATCAACCCAATGGTGTTCCTTCACATCAGGAAATTGTTTTATCAGTTAGATGCAGGGTAGAACCTGCTGCTTTAAGCTGACCCAGTATCTAGAGAATTCTTTTGAATCTTAATGTGGGAGACTGAATATTTATTCTGTCTCTGGCCAAATGGTCAGAATAAAAGTTAAAAGTGGCTGCTTCAGTCAAAAGGTATTTGTCCCCCTCAAAGCTAATACTGAATTATATTTCTGCAGGTGTATGTAATGTGTGCCATTAGTAAGGTAATTTGCCAGTTGCATCCATTTCTGTCAGGTACATACTTTTTTTGCATTAGTCCTTAAGGATGTTTATGGAATTATTAATTTTCAAATTTGAAATTTTTTAAAGTGTTTTTCTTTTTTCTTTTGATGCTGTAAGTAACTATTGGTTTTCACTTTTAGTAGCTCTATAAATCAGTCTGCAGACAGTGGAGGAACTGACAACTTTGTCCTCATAAGTCAGCTGAAAGAAGAAGTAATGTCACTTAAACGTCTTCTGCAGCAAAGAGATCAGACTATTTTAGAGAAAGATAAAAAGGTAAAAATTACACCTGCTTAATAAGAACTTTATAATTTTGTTTTCTGCTTTGTAGTCTCCTAAAAATGTCAAAACACTAAGATAAAACAACAGTCAGATACAATTGTTTTATATAGCAGCTAATCAGATCTTGACATCTAAAGGAAAACTTTTGGACTCTTGTATCATGAATATATTTTGTCTCCTAAGTCAAAGAGTAATTCATCTTGCCACACCTCAGCCATGAAGAAGTTAGTCTGTTACTCAGGGTGCATGCCACATGTCATGGATAAAGTGTCAGACTTTGACACTTTATCCATGTGGTTTGCATGTTTTACATGCTCTTAACCGAGTCATGGCAAAGAGTAGTAACCATTCTGAGTTTAGCACAGTTTTTATTTAGTTTTAATCTAAATCAACGCTAGCCATAATAAATTGATGTCCAAATTTTCATTTGTAGTGTATGAAAATTAAGTGGGTTTTTAAATAGCATTGGTAAGTATGTGTAGTATGAGTTGTCAAGTCTTTGTGGGTAGTCAGAGACTAGAAGAAAAGCTTGGACTAAGTGGCTGTCAGTCAACAAAAGTTGAGTGAAATTGTCAGGCCCAAGTGGCTGCAGCAAAACACTTACAGAAGATTCACCCTTTAAACAAACTAATGACTAATAAGAAAAGAGAAATAACAACAAATACACACTTTGATTTGCATTTGCTTTATTTCTCTGCTATCTGAATAACTAGATGCTTTTAGGACATTGTAACAGTGGCTCTAGAATGTCTGTTCAGGATTGAGTAGGTTACGGAATTGTATTCCAAACAAATTTATTATATTTTCAAGTCAAAATTTTGATTTTGAATGCATGGTGGCCTACCAAACATTGATGGTTAAGAAAGACTCATTCATACTGAAAGGAAAATGCTTACACTTTTAAACCATAGTTTACTATCTTCATTTCTACACATAGTTGTGTTTTGTAAAGGATATTGATCCTATTTTCATTTATGTCACTGTTAAAATATACCTAGTGTTGGAAGTACTTGCTATTTCAAGTCTTTAAGTGTTTAATGTGAAAGAGCTGAACAGCCTGTCAAGGATTCTCTTTAGGTATTTTCTTCAGAGGACAGACATTAGGCCCTGATCTCTCTCTTACAAAGCTAGGAGAAGATCATGAGTTAGTAGGAAATTCACTTATCTCTTTTTATTTTCAATCTACTGGGCAAAGCTAACAAAAATGGTAGGTAAGGAAATGTCACCTACTTCTGCATAACCACTGCAGTGACTTGTTTTGTGCTGTTTCCATAGGGAGAGCATCTATTGAGTCCCCACTGCTAAAACTATTTGACTTCAGGGTTCTTCAAACTTAGTCTCCTTCAGGCACAAAGTCCTCACTTTCAGAATGTCACTTACTTTTTCAGCTGCTGCAGAGAGGACAAAAGCTGAACACATTGTACAGTGTTTGCATTGCTGAAAAATTACAACAAATTAACATAGTGCAGTTATTTTTTCCCTGTGAGGTAGAAGACATGTACAGGGTGAAAAGCCTGAGCCATACCTGTGGGAGATTGCTGTTAAGGTTGTGTCTCAAGATTTGTGAAGGGACAGCGTTTGAACAGTTTTGAATGCTCCAAAAGTAAAACTTCTGAATTGTATAGCATGGCAACAAAAACAGCTCAGTACACCAGCTTTACAGATTATTCATCACTTTCTGTTATGAGTCAAGGTATCAGCCATGTCATTATCAGTGCTTATTGTTTGCAGTACTAGCCCTGTTTGTCTTCCTGCACAAAACGGTAGTGAGAAACCACAACGTTACTGTGGAGCCCTGAGACTTTGTTATTAGGAGAGGACCACAGAGTGCTGCATGTTCACAGGTAGTGTGTTTGCTGAGCTAGTTCCATACTTCACTGTGGTGCAACACTACCACTAGTTTCTCTTACATTTAGTGTGAGCTGTGTGGCTTTGCATCGGATGCCCTGTAGGCTACAACACCCATAAGGGATGCCTTGAGCAGCAGTGTGTGTTCAGTGAGTTATCTACCATTATAGTAACATTCCTGCACTTGGCCATTTGATTGACTGTTCTTTTGAACAGTATCTGTTTCACTACATGTGGTTTAACACATACTAAGGTTGGCAGTAGCAGTCTTGGTAGTCACTTTAGGAGGGCATTCTCTGGTTTGTTATGGCAGGCATCTTTGCTTGCAAAGAGGCTCCATTTCCTAATAAATCTGGAATGTATACATTGTAGATATTTTTCCTTCTGCTTAGGACAAAAGTAGTGTAAAAGGACACAAAAACATCCTTTTTATTATCTTTGTAGGAAAGATTTTTTTGGGTGTTACCATATAACTGACCATATAACTGAGAGATGTAACTGAAGATTGTGGTAAGCATCTCACAGCTGAAAGAATAGCAAACACTATAAATCACTAGTCTTGTATTTGATTTTTTTTTAATACAAAATTCTGAGCCAATAGTATGGTTATATGACTACAGTTGCTTTCTGCATATAAAACAGGTATACAGATTTTTCAAACTGCTTCTCAAGTGCTGAGCTGTCAGTACTGCAATAGTAATTAAATACAGCATTTCCTGAGATTCCTGAGCCTTCACTAAAGATTTCTCATCTTGACTAGAAGATGTATCCTGTTGCAGTTCAGGGAATTCTCATAGGATCTGTGTTTTTCAGTTGACAGAATTGAAGGCAGATTTCCAGTACCAAGAGTCTAACTTGAGGACGAAGATGAACAGTATGGAGAAAGCTCACAAGGAAACTGTGGAACAGTTGCAGGTGCGTAATTGCTTATCAATGCTTGGGAAATACTTCAGATAGAATCATATATTCAGCATGTTCATTCAGGATGGTTCACTCCAATACAATAGTACCAAATTCATGAGTGGTCATTGCTATGCTTAATTTTGGATGCATTGTACAGCAGTTCTGGAGCCAACAGACAGTCTCCATATGAGTTAAACTCACTCTTTGAACTTTAAAAGGTAAAGCCTTACCTCACATGCTTTCTCAAAGTTTATTTTTTGTATCTGTTCTCTGACAATTCCTCAGTTGTCATTGGGCTATGGATCTGATTTAAGCACTCAGGATTAACACATTGTCATCTAGATGTCTCTTGTTTAAAGGTGTTTTTATCAGGAGGAAAGCCTGAATTAGTTGCCTTACAAATCACAGATTGAGCAGACACTCAGTGCAGTAGTGGATATACTAAATTTTGCAATATGGGGAGTGTGATTACTTTCTCTGGTGAAGGCAGAATATACATGTCAAGAAACATATACAGTTCTTTGAAAAGTGATTATTACCTTCTCTGAATGTTCTTAGCTTGTACATTTTGAGAATTTGTTGATAAATACAAAGTGCATGGCACTACTATCTCGGTAACTCATACCTTTTTAATCTGTATTGCAGGCCAAAAACAGAGAACTGCTCAAACAGGTCGCAGCATTGTCAAAGGGTAAAAAGTTTGATAAAAGTGGGAGTATCCTCACATCTCCTTGAGGAACTGGTTCTTTGTGGGGTTTGCTACTCAATGTACATTTGAGTAATTCTGTGAAGCCCTTAAAATCCTGTGTAGTGGAAAAAATATTTTTGCACACCAGATTAGTTGGCATGTTTCCTACATGTTTTTATAATTAATATGCAGCATTTTTTAGTTACTGTTCAGATGAAATACTTCAACTGGCTTGAAGAATGTTTTTATTTTTTTGATATTGGAAACCTTTTGCCAGCAATAGTATTAAACAATTGCATAGAGAACATAGCAGTGCTCTCTCTGAAAGGACAACATGCAATAACAAACTAGGTGTACTTTTTACAAAGTAGCAACTGAGTCTTTTAAACTACGATGATGTCAGCCAAAAGTTCATGAATCTGCAGTGACACTGAACACTGGTTTCTGGCAACTGTTCTTTTGCTTTCTATGAAAATATAAATTTGGAATGGAAATCATGGTGCTCTCAAGTGGAACTAAAAGAGGCATATATGTATGTGTAAATACAACTGTAACGGTTATATTCTTAGTTATAACAAGTAATTAGTGTTTTACATTCTTGTGATAGGGACTGACTGAAAGATTATCTATTGTACAGTAACAGAGGCAGTGTGGTTTTTGTAAGATTTACTGTAGACTTTTCTTGCAAGTGCCTTTCTCCAACTGTTTATTTATAGGAATGTTGGTATTTTGTACATAAGGTTTTTATGTTTTAAAAATCATGTTTAATAAATGTTTTATGTAAATATAAATGTGTGTACAGAGGAATCTGAAACAAAGATCAAAGTGGCTAGTGCAGTGCTCGAGGCAGCATTAAGAGCTGGCTAGCTGATTGATGGACAGTGAGTATTGGCTTTAGATAACCTTTGTAGCTTGTGTCTGTGAGGTGTAGAATTTTATTAGTGCTGCTTATGCCAAACACTTCCTGAACAAAAACCAATTTTTTTTTTTTTTTGCCACACTGGAATTTTGTGGTTTGTTTATACATTTTTCCCATTTGGCACAGCACTAATTTTAATTCCATAGCAGACATTGTACTCCAATGTTACATCCTTAGCTAGTGATACACAGTCAAAGTTTTAAATGCGTTTATTCCCCATTGTCTGATTTAAGGTATTTGGTTGTAACTTATGGTGATTCTTCTTAATGAATTGCAAGATTCACATCCCCCACTGAAGATGCACACTGAGAAAAGAGTAGCCAAAACTAACGGTCTTGAAATTAATTAAGGGAATGGGTGTGGGTTTTAATGTTTTGGTTGGATTTTCATTCTAAATTACATCAGTTTAAGGTTAGCTCTGCTCCTAATGGACATGAGTCATATTCAGAAATTTCTATTAAACAATAATTTGGTATACCCCAAGGTATCTGTTCAGGAAGGTAAGTTATGAATCAGCATAAAAGGAAGTAGACTTACATGGGTAAAGGATTAAGTCAGCTCTGGATACTGACTGGTAACAGGGTAGCTGTTGATATTTCAGCAAGCTTGATTGTGTAGAAACAGCTACAGATTTTTAATTGAAGAGCAAAAGTCTAAAGACCCTTGGCTGTTCACCCAGGTACTAAACTATGAACACTTTCTCAATAGTTCAAATGAGTTCCAGCAGCAAAAGACTACTGAAAAATATGAAAAACTTGAGCTATCTTGTTTCATATAGTATATGTGTATTTTTATACCCTAAAATCAACTTTGTAAGTTTATGAAAGCTCCTCTTTAAACGTATTAAGCTAGGGTAAAGAATGCTGCTATCTTTGGGGTTGTTATTAATTTTGCTAGTATACAAATTTATGACTTTTATTAATTCAGAATTAATATTTGGGTCATTTTTTTCCATTTTGATGGTGACCCATACTCAGTGAAATGAGTTTTAAAATACCGAAATACATAGCAAAATTAAATGTTTGTATTAAGATTACTTAATGAGATGAGTTCAAGCTGCAGTCAGGACATTTTAAAGAAACAAGCAGAAGTTCTGTGTTAGAAGTAATTGACTTCATAAATCCCAGTCAGAAAAATTTTTAGGGGTTTCAGAGTGTTTAGTTCTAAACAAATACCTGTGGGTTTTCTTACATAATCTCATTTTTAACATTAAGTTTTTTTAATTCTTAACTAGCCAACTGAATCCTAGTCCTGAGAATCATGTTCTGGAGCTATCGATTATTGACATAATAAACTGATGTTCTTTAAACGTGGATCTGCGAGGAGATTGTTGTACTGTATTGTGCTTTTTTAGCCTGTTTCCAGATGTTGATTAGCATTGACCAGTAATGGCCATTTTGGCTCAAGTTATTTATGTATTTTAAGCCTGTGAATATTGCAGCCCCCTTTTAGATAGTTTGTCCAAATCCACGTTCTGCAGTGAAGCTGTTCAGCTGTCCACATGTATAGATAATTGAAATCCTGTACTGGCACACATCTGACCGTTGACATTTTGTACCTTTTCTAAATCCAATGTTTCACAATAAAATCTTGTCAAAACATTCACCTGTCCTTTAAAAATTATTCAAAAATCCATATTTTGTGTTAATCTTTCATGTTGTGTCACTCACTAAAAAGTCTGTGGTCAAAAAATGGGCAGAATTTAATATTTCAGTTTCTATTAAGATTAGAGACCTTGGCCTGTCTACACATTGTAACAAACTAGAGCTACAGATTACTTTGTCTCATGAAAATATGTTTGTTTTCTACAACAGAATTATAATTTATAGAAATATTTTCCTGTTAAGAAGAAAAACACGTGAAGTGACATTGATAATTTCTTTGTTCCCTTTCTTGTGTGAGGAGTTAGGTGCCCACAGCAGCATCCTGCTGGCTATCAGTCACAGTGGCTTCTAGTGTTTAGAGCACTGGTGCAGCAGATTGTAAATCTCATTTTATATTATTCTCAGCAATCGATCTTTGCTGTTCTACTATTCAGAAGAATACTTCTCATTCAAGAATTAAAGTTCAAAACAAAACAAAAAAACCCAAACAAATTAAAAAAAACCCAAACAACAACAACAAAAAAACCCAAATCCAACAAGAGAGTAAGAATCTGTATCTCTCTGGTGAAGGCAATTACTGAGAAGGGGAGAATCTTTGAGTTTCAGAGCATCTCAAAACTGTTGATACTTTGTGTTAGATATATTAATGAACAATATGCTAATCTAATACTGGATTGCTCTTAGACTCATTTTAATGCAAACTTGCAACAGCAACTTTGAAGTAGTTTATTTTTAAAGTTGAGAGCGAGTAAAAATTATGTGTGGTGTACTTATTTTAGGTGTGGCTTCCATGTGACACATGGAAAATGTGTGTAACTGGCCATGTAACCAACTGTCTCCTGAAAAATTTGCATCATTTGAAGCAAATTTACTTAAAGAAGATTTAAACTGATATAACCTGTGTATAGGCATTCAAGCAGTTCTTTATGGTCATTAGTACCTTCAAAAGTTCAGAATCCACACTGATTTTTATGAAAACACTGATGTTCATGATTATAAACTATAGCTTTTGAAATTGAGTAAAAGCTTTTCATGTCACTTTTATTCATTCAAATGATTACTAAAATATTGATACTACAATAGAAGATACTTTTTCTGATGTATTATGTGCGTTTGATTTAGCTTTCCTGGTGGAAGAGGGACCGATACTACTGAGGTACAGGAATGACACAATTTGGTTGAATCTCACAGAAGAAGTAGGGGTATTGGACAGGGGGATTATTGAGGTGAAAGATGTTTGTGGTGCTCCTGGAGAAAGAGGAGGATAATGGAGGTGTCAGGGCTGATGGGGAAGAGAGACCTCTGAGATACCATGTTACTTGGTTATGCAATGTAGTGAATCATACAGCTGTTTTTTTTTAAGAGATACATATTTTCTATGTCTGTGAAATGCAGCATTGCTTACAGGAGATTTTTTGGTTTGTTGAGGTTTGTTTTTAGCAATACTAGAGTCCAGGTTTTAGAAAGGAACAGAATAAGCTGCTTGATTAAATTAAAATAGAAAGATGTAACATCCACCTTTTAAGCAGTTAGTCATAACTGTGTAAGTTGAAAAAACCAGGTAAAACTGCAACAGGCCACTGCATACCAAAACCCCCGCTGGGTAATGGTGCAGGTTTCACTGAATGACTCCAAGTAACTATCTCTCTATTCTTACACATTACACAGAAATTGTCCTTGAAGGTATGTCACTCAGAAGCACATAAATTATTGACATTTTCCCTTGCTTTAACAGAAAACAAGTCTGGATTTGTCTGTTTGCCTTTGAAAATGTTCATTGTAGTACACTGGCACTGTTCTAACTGGCCTTGTTGCTCCTGGCAATTTCTCTTCAGTGTATCTTGTGGTGGGTAAAGGTAATGTTGCATTTGGACTGAAGGAGGTTTATGTGCCATGGATGCTGATGTGCTAGGCAAGCCAGGGGACAGTAGATATTTGTTTGTGAAGTGTCCATTTTCCTTCTGCTAAGGGTTTCTGACTTTGGAGTACTTGGGAAGTACATTAATTTTTAATTGGCAGCTGTAAAACAGGCATTCCAGCTTCTGGATATTACTGAAGGCTAAAGTTAAACCCGCATCACCTCTGCATACAAAAGGTCAGTATTGCAGGTGTAAGCAGAAGACTACTTTCACAGAGTCTTCTTTTGACTGTAGGCTTGTGGACAAACAAATAGGTGAGAGTTTAGACCCAGGTGATCTTACTGTGCGTTGGGTCAGAGGAATGTGATGTATTCCTCCTATGACTTCTGTGGGTATTAGAATTTGCAAATTGATTTTTCCCAAACTGATTTTTACCTCCTGTTGTAATGCCTCTCCCACTTTTTCAGTGTCTTAGAGCAATATGTTTTGAACTGAGTGCTGAAAACTCATGTTTTCCCTTATTTGAATCAAGAGATAAATGTGTTTTGCTTTATTTCAGTAAAAGGTGTAGAGCATTCAGAATTTGTCCTTCATCAGGTGCATCAACTCATGTCTTTAGTTTTATTTATAGAGGTTCATTGGGAAACTTTTTACAACCTTCCAAAAAGGGGAAGAGCTGTAAAGCTGTATTTGCTGGAATAACTTAAACCATTGCTGAAAGGCAAACAATTAATTCAAGGTGACTCCCCTGAAGCAGTCTAGTAGTGCTCATACAACCTGTTGCAGTGCTGTAGTTGCAGTGCATGTTACAAAACACAACCAAAACCAGTAATTTCAATCATTCCTTCAAGATCTACAAGGATTTGCTTGCTGGTAACTTACCTGACAGGGTGCAGCAATCAATGAAGTTACTGTAGGCAAAAAGCCTTTGTCATACAATCATGGAGTTTAAGTTGCAAAGGATCATGGAGATCCAACCATTAACCCAGCCAAGTCCACCCCCAGTCCATGTCCCTAAGTACAAAATCTACACATTTTCTAAACACTTTCAGGGATGGTGATTCCACCATTTGCCTGGGTAGCCTGTTCCAATGCTTGACAACCATTTCCAGGAGGAAATGTTTCTTAGTAACCAATATAAACCTTCCCAGTGCAATTGAAGGCTATTTTCTTTTGTCCTATCACTTGTTATCTGTGAGAAGAGACTGACTCACCTCACTATAACCTCCTTTAAGGTGGTTCTAGAGAGCAGCATTTCCCTGCCAGTCCTCCTTTTCTCCAGGCTAAACACCCCCAGCTCCCTCAGCAGTTCCTCATCAGCTTTGTGCTCCAGACCTTTCTCCAGCTCTGTGTACCTACTCTGGACACGCTCCAGCCCCTCAAAGTTTTTCTTGCAGTGAGGGACCCAGAAGTGGACACAGGATTGGAGGTGTGGCCTCAGCAGTGCTGGGTACAGGGGGACAATCACTGCCCTGCTCCTGCTGATCCAGGCCAGGATGCCACTGGCATTCCTGGCCACCTGGGCACTCTGCTGGCTCATGTTCAGCTGCTGTTGTTCAGCATTCCCAGGCCTTTTCAGCTGTGACCCAAGTGCAGGACCCAGCACCTGGCCTTATTGAACCTTTTATAATTGGCCCCATCAATCCAGTCTGTTCAGCGCCCTCTGTGAACTCTTTCTGCCCTCCAGCAGATCAACAATTACCCTCAATGTCGCCTGCAGGCTGGCTGAGGGCACTCAATCCCTTTCCCCAAACCACTGATAAAGACATCAAACATGAGTGGCCCCAATACTGATCTGTGGGGAGCCCCACCTGTGACAGGCTGCCAGCTGGATGTAACTGTGTTCATCACCACTCTCTGAACTTGGCCATCCAGCTGGTTTTTTATCCAGTGAGCAGCACCTGCCCAAGCCATGAGCACCCAGCTTGTCCAGGAGAATGCCATGGAAGTGGTGTCAAAGGCTTTACTACCAGACAGACAATATCCACAGCCTTTCCCTTATCTGCTAAGGGGGTCAGCATATAAGGAGATCAGGTTGGTCAAGCAGGACCTGCCTTTCCTAAATCCATCCTTGTTGGGCCTGATCCCCTGGTTTTCCTGCATGTGCCGTGTTATGCACACATGATGATCTGCTCCATGACCTTCCCCATCCTTGAGGTGTTTTTCATGATCACTGTGCACAAAATTATGTGCATGGGGCCTCCAACTATCTTATAACATCTGCAAAAGTGGAGCGAGCACCTGATACCTCCTCTTATGGAATGGCATGGTGCTATTTTGCTTAGAAACCAAATTGCCTTGCAAGATGCTTTAGAAAATTATTTCTTTATTCCTTCACTGAAGATATTTCTGTCTTTCTTTGGTGATAAATATGCTCCAGTTTTTAAGGTGTGATTAGTACAGTGTTTTTTTTCTCTTAGTTGGCTCTAGAGGTAGTGATATGTAAAGATTTTTTTAAAGCAAGCACACTTTTGGATCATGTTTATCAAAACTGATGGAATGCATCCCTTCCCTTATTTCCTGATGCTAAATATATTAAGGGAAAATAGAGCTAAATAGGATGGCTGCCTACCTAAGATTAGCCACTAGATGCTGCTTAAAGCCCACAGTGTATGGTTCTGCTTTCTGTGCAGCAGCCAGCACCCACAGTGGGTAGCTGTTCCTGTTCAACACTGAGGCTAAAATGAGAATATCCTAAATGCTGAAATATCGTTCTTTGGAGTACTTTTTCTATGTGTGGATGACTGTGCAATGGAACAAGTTCCCCAGGTAAAGTCTTCATCCATGGGGATACTCAAAAGCTACCCAGTCACAGTCCTGGACAACTGGCTCCAGGTGACCCTTCTTGAGCCAGGGTTGGACTGGATGACCTCCAGAGGATACTCCCAACCTCAGCTGTCCTGTGACTCTGAAACCTAAACAGGGCAATAATTCTTTTCCTTCATCTATTAAAATACAGTATATTTTAATGAAAAAAGTAGGTAAGCAACATTTTGATGTGTTCAGTTTTTTCCCTCACAGTGCTCAATTCATTTGAATAGAACAGGAAAAAACTCCAGCATTTTTTGTAATAGCCATTCACCTGCTAGGCAGAGTGCTGCACTAGGGAAACATATTAAATTGTATGTATGATTGTTACATAACCATCAAGATGATTTGCTGAGCTTGTAAAAAAATATCTTTGCATGGAGAAGCATTTCTAAAAGTTATTTTTGGTAGCAAATTTAAAGTAAACAGAGCAAGGAGAAGTAACTTCCCATCTATTTCTTTCCTGTTAATCTGTTGCCAACATGATATAATTCTTATACTATGCAAAGTCAGAAACAAGTCTGTTTGAAAATAGTAAAGTTCCCAAGAGTGCTTATCTTGCTGTCCAGATCTCTAAAGCCCTTTTGCTTTGTTTTGGTTTTTGTTTGGAGACAGCACTGTAAGTTCAGTGTGAAGCATGTAGGACCTCAAGAGTATGTGTAGTGCTCCTGTCCCTTTATCCACAGATACATCTTACCTTTTCCAAGGGCCTGTGGCTGAAGTGCAGTTGTAGATCACATTCAGGCTGTATCCCCCCTTGTCAGTGAAGTCCCAAGAACTGCACTTCTAAAACAACTTCTGCTGTATTAAATCTGGGTTTGGATGTGTATCAAAATACTAAGGCAAGAGTCAGAAAACCAAACTCACAGTACAGAGTAGCTCACATCTTTCCTTGTGTCAGGAGAATAATCCTCCACTTGAATGTAGCTTTCTTTTTGACTTACTATCATGAGAAAATTTGCATTTATTTTCCTGAAAAGTATCCTTGCAATGACTCAGTGAATATTGTTCCTGAGGCATACAGAAACCATAGCAAAAATCAGATACCATCTTAATCCATTCATAATTCTGTCATAGTTAACATTTTAAGTTGAGTAAACTAGGTGATAGTGTGGAAAAAAAACAAGCTATTGAGATAATTTTTAAAAGCAGTAAATATTAATTTTATAGTGATTCAGAATGCACTCATAAGCTTGATTCTACTGTCAAGATTGTTATCAGGCTGATAAACATGCTTGATCTTATAAAAGACAAAAAAATGAGTATGCTTCAGAAAACAGAATAAAACATGCTTTTCATTCTTCGACTATAGTTAGGAACACAGATATTGATATATTATTTACTAAAATAGAATTAAGCTTATAAAAACAGTAATTTATGTAGTCTAAAAATATCTCTGCTTCTTCAGTAGAACATTAAAGAATTTTTTTGGTAGTTGACAGAAAATCATTTCTTGAGAGATAAATTTTCCCTTTAAACCCATTGGAAATTTCCTCTAGATTAACTTCTGTTTCTTAAATCTTACTAACATTGTAACTGTAGTTGCATTCTCTGGCCAAAAAGTCCATAAATCAATCAATTTTATCTCAATTTCTGTGATGGTTTTTCTTCGCTAATACATTCATTGGCTTAGGATTTAAAGACTGTAAGACTTTTTTAAAGACTTTGCCCTCAAGGATCAGTGCATTCAAAGATTCTCCCAGCACTTTTATTCAATTATACCACTTTGTTGCTCATTAGCACCATTGACTTTTCCTCTTCGCAGTAAGATTTGTTCTTCCAGGAGTCAATAAGTTAGTCACTGTACATCTGGGGGAGAATAAAAAAAAAAGAGGCACCAGCTCCTTAATGTAAAATACATTTCCAGCTGTTTTTCTGGTGCTATTTTTTACCAACAGTAAAAATGCCCAGTTTTTGGGTGCTGGCACTAGTGAAAGCTGTTCCGGCCCACCCTGGAGTGACTCCATTCTCCAGTTCATCCCACGCACTGGGATGGCTGAGCTCCAGCCCATGTCCACCTGCAGCCGTTCTCCAAGAGGCTGGCACAGGCTGTGCACGTCAAGCCACCACACGTTACCCCGCAGTGGAGCATAGGTCTTCAGGCTGGCAGCTCTGCACACCCCAGGAAGCCTCAGCACACCTTGCCTCAGCACGGGCTCTGTTTTCTTAGACAAGAAACAGGCAGGCAGAATTGCTGGGTGCCCGTCCCACCCAGGGGTGTTGGAAGGTGTGCTGCCAGCCTCACTGCAACCATTGCTGATGGCAACTCCCAAGATGGAAGCCCTGAGAGGGAAAATCCATGAGGCAATGCAGGTCGTGGGCCCCTGAGGGGTAGACCACATCTTGCTCAGAGTACACCTTTGCTGGCTGGTTTGAGATCGAGCTGAGATGTTTTCAGTGACCAGTTCCACCAGAATAAGCATCTCTGGCACTTAGTGCCATTCACACTGCCCACCAGGGGGACAGTCAGTCTGTGCTTCCCATCAAGTCACCAGAGAGCAATTTAGAGTAAAAAAATGGGGTTTCATTTTTGTCCTCTGGATGAGCCTATTTTACATCATTGTATATGGGTCTTAACTCCCTAACAGAGGAAGTGTGAACACTCTTAGTGTAACTTTCCCTAAAGAGGCCTCTGTTTGACTTATTTCTTAGGGTTTTGCTGCACATGCAAATTCTGGCCAGAGTATGCTAATGTATATTACCTCCTGTATCCAAGTGGGAAATGCTTGCTTCTTTTCATTTTCCCAGACTTTCAAGATGCAATTGCACTCATTGATGCAATTTTGAGGCTTAAAGGCAGAATTCTGTGCCCTGCTGACCCTACAATAATGTTGCTAAACAGACCTTAGAGGGGAAAATAAAGCAAGAAGAAATGAGTAGTTCTAATTTATATAAATTATAGATATCATTTATATAAAACATAATTATGTATAATATACGATAATATTATACAATACAATGTATTGTATGATACATAATGTATTGTATAATATTTTTTATTTAGAATATAAATATAATTTCATGTCTCTATAAAATGCCTTGTTATTTGTCTTTTCTCTTGCCTAGTGCAAAGCTGATGGGATCAGTAGCGTGGGTCCTAGTCATGCCTTCTATCCTTTTATAGACTTATTTTCTCTTAAAAGCAGGGCGTTTCCATTCAGCCCACCTTGGATCAGTTGGTAGACATCAGTAGGATTGTTCTTTGGTTTGAAACATAAATGGGTGGAATAGGGAGTGGTTTGTGGTTTGGTTTTGAAGTTGTTGTTTTGGGTTTATTTTGTAAATAACTCCTTTCCAAATACAAACCTGTTATCCAATGCCAGGTCTCTGTTCCTTCGCATGGGTGGGAAGGGACTGCAACTTGTTTATTTCCCTGACCTCTCCAACAAACCTCACATTTATGACAGATCCCGCTCAGCACTTCCAAAGCAATCCCTTGATAAGCTTCTCCAGGATACCTCCCTCTCCAGTTAGGGTGAAAATTGGCAAATACTGTGAGGGCTGATATCTCAATGCACCAGTGACTGCTTAGGTAAAGCAACAAATACACATGTATAGTTTACCTTAGTGACTGAACACTCCTCAGATTAGCATTTTACAGTCAGCAGAAGCCCAAAGCAAACTCAGAACTGTAGTATGGTAAAAAGTCAATAAAGCAACCCCACAGTGGAGGAGAGAATGCAGGCTAACTACTCTGATACATGTAGTAAAGAGATTTCATTTCCTAAGTGCTCTAAGCATGGCTGTGTCACAGTTAATTCATACCTTTGCTTTTAATGGGGCTTTTACTGGATGTATCACACTGTTTCCCACTTGGTCTGGTCTCCTTACCTCCCCATACATTCCATGATTGCATTAACTTGTTTTCAATGTAGGAAACAGAAGTGAGCAACTTTTTGTTGCTGGTCTGCAGCTGCTGAGTGTGATGCTGTGGCCCTAAATAACACAAATTCCGAATCACAGTATTAGCTAGTAGCCAAGCTTGGTACTTTGGAGCATTTCTGCTTTCTGCTCTGCGATACAAAACATCATATGTGTTCTGCAGTAGTAGCATATTTCCAGCCATCTGTAATTGCCTCCTACTTGCATATGCTTAGTCACTGCATACAAACACACACCTTCTGCCGAACTTCAGTAAAACTCATTATGTTTTTAGCCATATGGTATTCTACAAAGGCTCTTTTTTGACAATACTAGAACTCAGTGATCCTAAATTACCTCCAAGGAGGCCAGAAGAGATAAGCAAATCATTATTGTAAGTATTTACTTTCTCATGTGATCCAGTGACATTTTGACAGAACTTTTGTTGTCATCACTTTTGCCAAATAAATGGAGACATATTATCATGAAAAACAAATAACAAATTTATAACTGTAAGAGCTAAAGTAACATCACAGGAATACTCTAAACCAGCACAATTTAATAACTCTTTTATTCCCCAGCGTTTTTAATAAGTCTTAAATGATCCTTCATGTTGTTGGTAAGTTAATACTTATCAAAATCGAGGAGTACTCAAAGGTGTAATGAACCCTTGCTTCGTATCACCAGCTGGATCCCAAACTGTTTGTCTGTTGTTATCTTGTCTCTGAGTCTGGGATGGAGCTAAATGACAGGTTGGTGTACTTTGGGAAACCTATGTCTCCTGAACAGATGGCTTCCTGGGATTCAACACTTAGAAATGGGCAATCTTGTCCTGAAGCAGGCATGAAATGGGGATGATATTAGTCTTCTAACAAAAATTAGTTGTATTTGGGGAGGGAGAACATGTCTTGGAAGGTTGTCTTACTTCCTGCCAAGAGAGGATCCCAGAAGAGGAGCCAGATACTGATAGCCAAGGTATTTTTTCCTTAATCACAACTATCTGGAAATCCAAGAGCAGTGAAAAATGTCAGGCTGCAGACCATCTTAAGGATTTGATGATCTTTTCTCTCTCACAGTTTGATAGCATGCAGCTTTTAAAAATAACTTCCTTTCACCCTAAATTACTTTTTTATCGTTTCTATATTTTTTCCAACCTATGCCATTTTATAATAGCTGAACTATTCCTGACATTTCAATCTGTGTTGCTGATAAGCTCTTCCAGTCCCATTCCTATAGGGCTGAGATTGCAGAGAACTCTAGTGGCAGCTACACAATCACAACTGCAGTCCTGGGGTATCCTGAGAGGACATCATGAAATCACTGCTGTGTAATCTTGCTCCTCTTTCCTCCTTCTGGCAATAGAATAAATAGCCAAGTCCACAATTGGTTCTGTCAAAGAGTGCAAAGAGGCTTAGTAACCTGATTAAGAATTTATAGTACCTGTTCATGACAAAGAGGAGATCTATTGCTCATTGCTGTTCCTGTTTGATCTGCATCTTGGCTTTGTGAGAAAGATCCAGCTTGTTGCCAGTATCCAAAATGAATTGCCAGACTTTTCCAGGAGAGCACATGCATCCTTCTAGAGGAAGAATATTATTGTATGCCACATCTTGCAGGCTGAACTAAATTCTACGGAAAAAAAAAAATTAATCTCATCCCAGTCAAATTACAACTACTTCACAAGACAGAATTTTAGAAGCTGAAAGATCATCTAGTTCCAGATCCCTGTCATGGGCAGGGAGGGACACCTTTGAGTAGACCAGACTGCTCAAAGCCCCATCCATGCTTTGTGCAAAAAAAGGGTTTAACAGGCAGAAGCACCTGGCCTTGATGCCCAGGGAAAAGCAGCTGTAATTCAGTGACTGGTGAGCCTAGCTGGCTGCACTGGGTCAGAGCTGGTGCTGGCCAAGGAACCTGGGAGCATCCTGGGCTGGCTGTGTGGGAGACAAGCTCATCCCCCATCAGTAGTGCAAATCTGGATCTGTTTGTTCTTTTGATGAACTCTCCAACTTTTCTTCAGTTCTCTATCCAGGAAAATAGCTCTGCCCTATGAAAATACCTTAAGCAACATTAGATGGTCAAACACAAAACTATTGGGAAACACTGGAGCACTTAACTGGATAAATGGAGAATGTTCTAGTTAAGATCTAAATTTAAGGTTGGTGTTTATATAAAACACTGCAATTATGTTGTGAATTGATTAAAATACAAGCCCTTCAGGAAGAACAAGAGCAAAACATCTTGTCTCTACACTGAGGCCATAAAAATAATTCTTAAGATGAAAAATAATAAATGCCTTTTATAAAGCAACAATAGAATCAGATGGATAAACTAATGAGCTGTTTTGAGAAATTATCAATGGACAAAGCAATCCTAAGGGAAAAGAGGCATTAATTAACAGAGAAATGAATGCCATGCATGACAGCAGAGGGAGTTTCTGCTTATCCCTCTCTAGGTTTGTATTCATGAATTGCACCTCAGTTTGGCTGTGGATATTAATTTTGGTTTTGCTTTCATGTAGTGAGACTAGAAAAGCACAAGGATAAGACAAAAGAGAACAGACAATATTGGAAAAAAACCCCAGTAACTCCAGATATTTTAGTAAAATACAGGTCCTTGTGCTTGATAGCTACATGGGCTGATAAGCATACAAAGCAAAATAAATAGATCTCAGTAAATATTTGACATTAGATGTAGGAAATCTGATAAAATAAGGAAATTAGAGAGACTTTAAAGACATAGCTGAATTACCTTCTGAATGCTGGTTATTAGACACATACTTCATTTCTTTGTATTAAATCTTAGAATATTGCAAATAAGATTTGAGCTTGATACTGCATCACTTTAAGGAGAGAAAGATTGCCTTTCTGGTTCCTCCACCAGCTTTCTCGGGACTTCACCTCTGCTTTTAGTTTCCCATTTACAGATGGAATTCAGGTTACTTTTTCCCATGATCTTTTTGTCTTCCTTGACCATTTAGACTAGAGATGTTCACACTTTTTCATTTTCTCCTTTCCCTTTTGGTTTCCTCCTGTTCATTGCAGAGAGTGAGAGTAAGATTAGGATGCTTATCCCCTCCTCTCTCAGGATGGGTTGAGGAGGAGATGTTTCCAAACAGCCTCTAGGATCAGGATAATAGGTGCAGCCTGAGGGGTCCTATGGAGAAAGGATTATGGCTGTGGGAAGGATCAATGGCTACAAAGGAGCTGGGGTAGAAGGAAGAGAAGTAGAAGAAGGAATCTTGTGCTTCCCAGCATGTGTCAGTGTCTGGTCTCACTTCTGCCCTTCCCAATGCCTCCCACCCTGGCTTTGGTTGACCTGAATGGCCGAGAGACTGGGTTTGATTTTCTTAAAAGTCATATTTGGCTCACCTTTGCCTGCTTGTCTAATTATAGCCCTGAATGATTAGAGTTTACTGCAGGGATGACTAACATCATGCCCTGGAGTCTATGACAGAGGTAAGATTTGTGCGTATAGAAGACCTTTCCTCTTATTATTTTCTGTGTATGTGTAAATGTTGGTCTTATACGAAATGGTGGTGGTGTAGTAGGAGTAGTTCTGGAATCTGCTTCATGTCCCACTGGGTATGCTGACTTCCTTCCAAATGAAATGCACTTTCTTTGTGCTAATCTTCTGTGGTCTTCTTGAATTAGCTGGTGTCTGTTCTTCCCTTGCCTGTGAGCATTGCACAACAGATCTGCTATCATCCTTGATTTCTTGTTTCCAAAGCACTGGCATCATTTAAGTTAACACACTGGTATATTACAAAGGATAAGCTGTGTGCATAAGCTGTGTGCATAAGATGTGTGCATCTCTAGAAAAAGGCCAACAAGATCAGAAGAAAATGGAGGCACCAATACAACTGTTCTTTCCTTTAAAGTGTTTATCATCTGCTTTTCTCTATTTTATCATATGTTACCATTCTTTGCAAAGCAGTTATTTGGCATTTCTTTGTACTTACAAGTGTGCAGAGTTAATTTTGCTTGGGTATTAATGTTTTGAGTCTGTGCTGCCAGTTTACATTACATGTATCTATGCCAGTACCACTAATGGCTCATGGTTTCCAGCATTTCAGTGAGTACTCTCAGGACACTCTTTTTCCCAGATAGGCCAAGGATTTGCAGGTTTCTGTGCCTTCTGGGCACTTGAAGCTGTTATGTACAGTCTAGAAAACTGAAGATTATTTTCCTTTCAGAGACTGAGATAAAAGAGAAAATGCTTCAAACCTACCAAAATGTGGATGAGACCTAGAATCATAGAATACCCTGAGTTGGAAGGGGCCCACAAGGATCATCAAGGCCAATACCAACCTCTGGCCCAGAAGCCTATTTGAAAAGCAACTCTAAATTAACTCAGCACGCTTTTTCTTGCCCCAAATATTCAATTTCTGCTTCTAGTCATTAGGGTAGGCACAGGAGGCTAAATTTAGTCCATTGAGAGAAGCTATTAGAAGGCTTTTCCATTATTTATGTCTGACTCAAGTCTTCAAAACAAACTGGCCATTTCTTCAGAGGCAGATTTTACCCAGCAAGAGTCACTGGCTTGTCCCACTTGAGCAACCATGGGTTGCTCACACAGCCAGGTCCCCATAACAACATTTATAAGCTCTTTCACCTCTAACATAAGTTTGCTATCCACATTTTCCTGGGTTGTTGTCCCCCTACTCCTTTACCTGTACGCTGCTGAGTAAGTTGCCTTAGACACTCCAGAGCCTGAGACACTTTGCACACCTGGCAGTTCTGATGGATGGCTTGGGAAGATGCTGGCCCCCCAAGCCTTGTCCAGATGTTGCTGTGCTGCCTGGTAAGTGTTACTGCTGTGGTCCCCCAGGCACTTGCTGCTCTGTTTTGGCAAAGCAAGGTACATGCTTCTTTGTCCTTTTCATTTTCAGTTGTTCTCTGAAATTTTTTAATTCCATTTGATACAGAGCTCGACTTTCCAGCATATCATGTAATTGTTTGTAATCGTGTTAGTGTGTATGGAAGTTACAGCTGTTTCTATTGCAGGACTTTGAGTCATGCATGTGTTTTCCAGTATTTAGTTTATTGTTCTTTTTTTTGTTTCCTGCTTTTCTTAAACTTGAAATCTGATCCTAAGTCTTCCAAAAATCTTTTCATCTCCAAGATAATAGATTTTGCAATTAGTCATTAAATTACCAACATAATGCACTTACTGGAACTGTATGGAAATTATTTTTTGCTATTTGAGTGTTTTCCTTGCAGGTGTCTGAAAGGTATGCTGATCTCATTTATACTTGCTTTAATTGCTTAAATACAGAAAGACTATACTAAAGGCACAGGAGACACTCTCCTCTTAAATTCATATGTTTAGGATAAGAATCTGAGCCCACTTTGTTTTAACTTTAGTCTTGTTTTTTTGGTGTGGAAGTCACTTCCCTGTACAGTGGTGTTTAATAATTCATACATCCCAAACCAGAAAATACATTTGAACAAAAGCAGTCCTCGCTCTTGCTACTATGTTTTTTAGAGGCGATAATTTGTTTCAAATTTATTTCTTTCTCATAATGCATGCCTGTCATGGGAGCCATTATAGCAAAAACTTTGTTACTGTAAAATAGCATGATTAGATGCTGATATTTACTGAGTACTTTGTTTGCATATTAAAAAAAAAATGTTTACTTCCACTACAAACCTGCACACCCTGAACTCTGTGTGGAAAATTGTGGTTTTTTCTTGGAAAATTACATTGTCATTAAAGCCATTTTAGAGCTAATTTCTGTCTTCCTGACACTCCTACCAGAAAGCGCAGAAGAATCTTCCAATCAGTGCCTTATCTCTCTGTTATCTTGAGATTTCAGGTTTCATGGAACAACAGTCCTTTAAGTGTTTTTAAAAGTCTGTGCCCATCTTTTATTTGGAAAAGCACTTCAAACACTCTTGTGATAATAGCATCACAGGTCAGGCTTGTAGACTAAAGAATCAGTTTTGAACAATAGATAGAAGCACAGAATTTAAAAGTATCCCTGCATATGGAAATGGAGCAAAATGCCTCTTCATACATGTTCACAGAGGGTGTGGAGATGATTATGCTGACCAGGTGAGCTGTGGAAGAGGATGCAGGCAGAGTGCTCTCAACCACTGCTCGTACAACAGCCCATTTATGTCAAGCCATCAGAAGGGTTGCATGAAGTCAATTGTTCATAGGTCTTTACTCTTCCAATCTCTGTTGTTTAAAGATTCTCCTTCTATCAGAATTGTACTTCTGTTTCATCCATGCCTCTCATGTTCTTACAGTAACCATCCTTTATGGTTTGCTGGTGGCATCAGCCTTGACATGTCATTTGTTCTCATCTCCCAGAAATCACCTTTTGCCTCCTCCTACACTCTTTCTATCCATGTGGCCTCTGCCTGTTTTTCATGGATGTCCTTCCATGGTTATGGGCTGAATACAAGGCTGTGGATAGGTCTTGACTAGTAAAAGAATTTTATTTTTTTATTTCAATTTGTGCTTCATTACATCACTAAGACTGTATATTATCAGAAGCAGAGGTAGTTACCATATAGTTTCAAGATTACTTTTCCTTTTGTCAGTCCTGCACCTCCTTGTCTGTGGGCCAGACCTCTGGAAGCAGTCACTGTGTAATGCAGAGTTCCCAGTTCAGCAAAGTACTTGGCCGCATGATTAACTTGAAGCATCTACTTAAGATATATGCTTATGTGCTTTGATGATTGCTTTGCCAATTTCTGTGTCTTGCTGGGAAAAATTATAACAATAATGTGCCAAGAACTTGATTATTAGGCAGTCTTTAATGAATATACCAAACTGGAACATTTGCTTTTCCAAATAAACTCTTGCTATACCTTCTTTTTTTTGCATGGAATTTGAAAGCAAGGAAATGTAAGTGATTATGAACTGCTGAACTTAGTTATGCCATCCAATAATCATGTGACAAGTCTCTATATAATTGCAAAGGAATAAACTGCAGAGAAAGACAATCAAGGATGGAGAAATAATAAAGTGAGATGACTTTTCCACTTTGATTGACATCACTCCAGCATAGCCAGTGCTGAACCTGTGTAACCAAGGAGAATCCAAATAACATTATTTAGAATTTTGGAGCCCAAGCTAAACAAACGTGCAGATTTTTTTTTCCAGCAAAAACTTACAGAATGCAAGTATTTCCACCAGAAGATACTGCACAAAAAGAAGGAAATTAATTTTATGTACTTGCTTACAGAGAGGAAGAAAGTGAGATGAAATTTCCATTTTTTTCCTTTGCATGGGTTACCTGTGAGGCTAAGTTGGTGGGAGTGTTGTGCTCTTGATGAAAGGCTAGATCCTCACTCAAGCCCTGCTCCTGCTCAATTCACATCCACTTGAGAATACTGATGGTGCTTCCTCCCTTTTCCCATGAACCAGCCCACACAACAAAGCAATGATAAAGTACAGGTCCCTAACTTTTTCTAGTCTGGGCTGGCTGTTACTTGTCACTGTTGTGGGACAAGGGAGAAGCCAGAGCCAGCTGGGCCCTGTGAAGATCCTCACGCCACAGCTGCTTCTGAGACCATTTCTCCAGCTCAGACTATATGTTCCAGTGTCCTGCAGAGGAAAATGGATATTTTTGTCTTTCACCAATCTTTACTCCAACAACCAATGCTGTAAATGAACAGCACAAGTAAAATGCTCACCTTAAGATTGTGTTTTCCCCAGTGCATGGGAAAGAAATCAACAGAAGGAAAGTGCAGTGTCACTTAGAATATTATCCTCCCCAGAATATCAGATGGAAAACAGAATCCCCTGGACATACAAACTAAGTCAAGCAAGGGCAAACATCAAATGCAGGAGGAAAAAGGGAATTATGTCATCATGACAGACCTGAATACTAGCAGATTCTCTTCCAGGGTGGTGATTGCCTAGAGCAATAGATGGTGGTATGACAGGAGTGTTGGAAGCACTGGTAGCACATTTATGGAAGGAAATGCAATGAGTCTCTTGGTGTTATGAGTGCCTGCAGACCCTAAAAGGAATCTGTGGACAAGAAATAAACCACTGGATGCCTAGATTTTATTACCTAGGAAGCATCAGTTTTCCCTAAGGTGTTTAAATTTTATTTTTGTAGAAAATGTGAGGAAATTAGGTGCAAAAGGTCTTGCAACAGAGGTGACTAAGCAGCTTTCAGTCACAGAAATGGTGAAAAAGGTGTGCAAGAGAAGATTAAATTGTAAAATTCAGCAAAGATACAGAACTTGGCATTAAATCTAAGAATTTTTTTTTTTTTAATTCTCTGGCACAAGAGTGCTAATTCTGAGAGGTCCTCTGAGATGACATTCAACCTCCTCCATACTGTGTACAGATTTAGGAGTGCTGGGGAGGTCTGTATCAGAAATTGGCAGGGTGATTCACTCGAGTTGGAAAACTGTGTTCTTTTCTTTAGGATGCACAGATCACCCCACTGCTACAATCTCTCTCCAGAACATTGACCCAACACAGACCTTCCCAAGACACG
This sequence comes from Passer domesticus, assembly GCF_036417665.1. Classification (NCBI taxonomy): domain Eukaryota; kingdom Metazoa; phylum Chordata; class Aves; order Passeriformes; family Passeridae; genus Passer; species Passer domesticus. Next base: position 79,412,310 of record NC_087475.1, read on the forward strand.
ATGTAGTTCAGTTTCCCAGGGTGGATCAGGAAAAAATCTGAAAGGTCTGAAAAACGGAGTATGATAATGAGTTGGGCCCAAGGTAAGATAACCAATCTGCATCCCCTGATTGACCTGGCTTGACCCTGGGCATCTGAAGGTTCCTTTCCAGGTGCTGCCAGTTATGGAGAAGACTTGCCCTCATGTATAGCAAGCCCTCCAGAAAACATCTTAGTTTTCAAGATGGCTTTGAGCTCTTTCTGGCAGGCCTGGTCAGGGCACCTGCTAATGCAAAGGGCAAGACCTAGGAAATACTACAAGATGTTCCTCACTGAAGAGTGGAAAGCTTGAAAGCCCTCTTCTGTTTGGGGTGTTTGAGACCTTGACGTTTCTGCCTTGCAAGCATCTGGCATGTAGCAGGCATTTTGGGATATCATGTTTCTTGCAGGTGGCCTGCAAGGCTTGAATCCAAGACGTGAACCCTGAAACCTAACCTAGCTTTCTCAGATGTTTACTCAATAAATGAGAGAGAAATCAGAATAGCAGGATGAATGCTGGCAGAAACGTGGCTGGGCTGCCTGAAAAGCAGACTGGACACCAGGTCAAGGGAGGGGATTCTCCTCCTCTGCTCTGGTGACACCCCACCTGGAGTGTATGCTGCTCTGGGGTCCCCAGCACAAGAAGGATTTGGACCTGCTACAGTGAATCCAGAGGAGGTCACAGAGTTGATGAGAGGGCTGGAGCACCTCTCCTGTGAGGACAGGCTGAGAGAATTTGGTTTGTTCAGTCTGGAGAATGGAAGGCTCCAGAGAGGGACAAATTGGGCCCTTTCAGTACTTAAGGGTGGCCTATAAAAAGATGGGGGTCAAGGAAAATATTTTCACTCTCAAACTACAAGATTAGTCTGCAGGAAGAGTAAGGAGCGGGGTTTGCCTTCCATGCTTTGGTGCCGTGTCTCAGTTCAGGTATTTTGCTGTATCTCAGAACCCTGGTTTTGCTCATTTACCTAATTCTCCTATATTATGATTTGCATGAGAAGTTTGCTTTCACCTCAGATTGTCAATGACTTGGGGCAGAAGAGTTGCCTTCCTCTAAAGAATGAGTTACTGTTTGCTTAGAAGAGCTGGCCTGATTTTCATCTAACATACCCCTGCCTTTGGAGGGACACACCATTCATTTCTCCTGCTACCTCACTCTGGCCAACAAGACCTGGCCTCTCACTAGGACTAAAATTTGGTGGCTTGCTCCATAGCTTGCAGTGTGGCTTGCAGCATGGGAGCACACAGCATCTGTGACTGATGGGTCAGTGTGGTCTGAGTGTGATTACACCCATGCAAGAGCCATCACGGGGAGCTGAGCTCCATACCAGGCTGCAGGACTGATCCATTCACAGGCTACACAAGAAATTCGTGCTGCTGACACTTCTTCCTGCACATCTCCATAGCTTCTTCTTGCCCAGGAAGACAGCAGTCTGTCTCCCTGTAGTACAAAGCTCACATTGGAAACCTGAGTGAACAAAAAAATATTTCCTAGGGAACAGATTCCTCTGGAAGGTTTCTGGCAGAGAAATATGAAGGTAAAACCTGGGAGTCTTTACTGAAAAATAATACTGAAAAATAATCTTGACTGCTGATAGTAGCAGCGTAAACCTACTTAAATTAGAGAGCAGTGAAGCAGCTTTATTTTTCTCTCTTTCATAACAGAACATTTAGCCCCCCCATAATTTCCAAGTGAGTCACTGAAACAGAGCAGCTTTCAAAGGAACCACCGTGAAGTTTGCAGCAAGTGAAAGCAGCCAAAAAATGAGATAAGGGTGAGGCATTTCGTGCTCATAACACAGTCAAGCACCTCAGTCCACTCAGCTCATGTTCAAGTTGTGTTCATGTGGGAGGCTGTAAAACATAGTGTGGTTTTATGGATTGAATGAAACAGGAGGCTTTAGAACTATACACGGACTCTAAGCCTCTTAGCTCATAACTTTATTTCTTCAAAAACCTTTCTTCTTAAAAGTACACAGCTATTAGCTGGCTTTGTCAAAACACACATTACCAGTCTGCAGAAATTTAAGAGGAAAACATTGATAATTTTTTTACAGTTTGGGTAAATAACTGAACGTGAATAAGTGTGGCAAATACTTAATCCTTGTACTCTTTGTATCAAAATTGTACATCTCCTTAAAACAAATTATGTAATAACTCCAATGAAGATTTATACCACAATGTATAATAAAAATAAAAAAAAATAGAGCCATTTGCCATGTTTTAGCCTGCAGCTTAGATTTTATAGTTTTACCTTGCCTTTAAAATCCTACAATCTTTACAGCAGGACAAGATTCCTCAGCATGCTTTGAATGCCAACCTGTGTGAGACCAAATCTCACTTAAATTAGCATGAGCAACTTCAATAACTTTGGTGTTGTAGGGCAGAGACCCTCACACTAAGAATATGATGCTCAAGCTGTTTTATCTTGCTTTCTTTATAAAGATACAGGCAGGATCAGTAACAAGGAATGTTATTTTGGCTAGTGTTGGCAACAGCTCTGTGAGTGCCCTGAGAAAGCCAGAGTCTCAGTGCCTACCTGCCAGAAAGAGCTGGGGCTGCAAGAAATGTGCAAAGGCTCTGATGAAAGGTGTTAACAGCATCATCCCCCTCTTGATTGCTGTGGAAAGCTTATGTGTATCCTTACCTTGGTTAGGCCTATTGCTGTTTTTTGAAGAATGTCATGTGAGCAGAGTTAAAGAAGCCCTTTGAAATGTCCAAACCAGAGCCTCACCACCATGAAATGGTACGACTGCAACAATTATACATCTCATGGTCACCAAAAAGGGCAATTTTTTTTTTTTCATCTTCTGTACCTGTGGCACTGAGTGTCACCTTGCAAACAGCCAGATCAGATTGTTGACTCTCCCCAAAAAATCCACTGCTTTTTGTTAGATTAGTTCTTTACCAATTTCCTGAGCTGGTTTAACTCACAGAGGATTTGCATGAATGCTCACAAAAAAGAGATGGGACTGTGTGGTTGGGGACATGAACCTGTGGAGCATATCCAGAGAGACGAGGAAAGACTCATGCTTGAAGACTTCTCTTCTTCCAGCTATATTGACTAGTCTTGATACAAGATGATACCTCTCCCTCCAAACTCGTGTGCTTTATCCTTCAGCTATCACAACTGCAATATGACTGCTCAATAATGCACAAAGTGATCCCTTTAGTCATTAAAGGAAATCCCCAGGAGCCATCCTGGACTGAATAACCTCTGTGAAACCCTCTGGAAAGGCTAGTTATTACGTGGAGTGGACAATAAAGGGAAATGAGGTTTATGTTTGCTTATCCAAAAGGCCAGGGAGAGTTCATAGATTATTCTTTGCACAGATAAGCTAGATGTAATGTAAACATTCCTCACTGGAAAGTATCTGCTGTTTGTTTTCCTAACTTTAACCATGTGGCTAGCAAAAGCAGAATAAATGAAATAAAAGACAGGCATTTTCATAATAAAAAAGCCAGTGTCTTTGAAAGCTCATGTTACTGTTCCCTGAAAAAAAAATTAAAAATTAGAGTTGTCTTTTCTACTCAGTGCATGAAACATGTACTCATGTGACTGCAAATCTTTCTTGTAAGTCAAAAGTCATTTCAAGCCTACCCCAATAGATATTCTTCGTTACACTAGAGCAGAGCAACCTGCTCATTTTAGTTAAAACACAGCTCAATGTCCTTTATTTGGACAATACTGAAGTTATAAAGGGTTTTCAATGAAAGTAATAGGTATTTGTCCATAGGGGAGCTGGAGGATTGGAGGGAAATGTTTTAATGATTTCCAATTCTGCTATAGAAAATGCAAAAATCCCTGTTGAATATAAATTAGCATAGCATGTCTCTTAAAAATCTCACCCACTACCCATCTGTATCTCTAGGTTCATAAATATTTGAGGAAAAAAAAACCTCTCTGTCCTCTCCACCAAAGCTGTTTACAGATTATTTCAAATCAACTTGCAATTAATTAGTTTTCTCTTCACTGTCTTTCAAATGTGAGTAAACTTAACAATTTATATCACCAAAGTCTCAAGTCTCCATGGTCTGTTGTCCTACTCCACAAATACATGGAGTATTTGAGAGCTAACAAGTGTGGGTTTTTACAATTAATCCTCCTTGATAAAACTCTCCACTCCCAAGAATAAAACTTGAATTTCTCTTTCTTCATCAAAAATTGCAGCACGCTGTAGAAGAGTTGGAAAGACAGGGCTGGGTGAGGGATGAGAGGTCTGGCCCCAGAAGGAAGACCTGGCTGTTGGAGCTGCTCTGATGCCACGATGTAGTGATATTTGTGATAGCTGCCGTTTCTATGGCAACGTGACAGCATGATTTACCGCAGCATCAGGGAGAGCACAGGCAGAGCTTTTGTTTAACTCCAGTGCCATGAGCTGTTTGTTGATGTTGGGGAGGAGGGAGGGAGAAGTCCTATGGCTTCCAGTTAAGCACATTACTGACATGTCTTAAATATAAGGAGTAAAGGGGAGCAGGGTGTTCAGACCTCCCTTCTGTGCCCCTGGAGCTTGCACACCCATGCTGACACGGCACTCAACTCCCTACAATCAGAGCATAGCAGACTTCTCTGGGCAGAAGAAGAGAAGCACAACGCCCATCCATCAGCCAGCTCAGGAGAGGGGCTCAGCCCAGGTCAGGGGCTGCTGGCCCCGGCTTCACGCTGGGCTGGCTCTCTGCACGGTGGCTGAAGGTCAGGCGAGTCACCAGCCCGGAGTGTCTTCTGGAGTATGACAGCAGAGGAGTGTCAAGGAGCGCCAGTGAGCAGGAGGGACAACAAAATTCTCGGGAAGTCCAATAACAAACTTTTAGTTACAAACTTTATAACAGTAAGGTAGAGCAAGGTTCTTGGCCACTTTTAAAATGTGTTTTAAATTTCATTTCTAGCCACATTTCAAATGGCTAGAAATGCAAGAATATAAAAGCACCCCAAAAAATCACTTAAGAAAACATACCAGGGAAAAGAAAGAAAATATAAGAGTGGAAAGGTACATGGTCACTACCCATGGTCACACAACCAGACTGCATTGGTTGAAATGATGGCCTTGATCCATCAGGGATCCATGGCCTTTCCCTAGGCAGAAAGACAAAACAAATTCCAGAGCTCCAAGCCCTGGGGGGTACAAGGCCCCTGTGCTATCTTGGTTCTTGCAGGCTACCAAGGTTGAGAACAACTCTTTGAGATACATTTTTATGGAAAAAGTACAACTAGTGCCAAGTCTTGATCCATCAGGGGTGGGGGAAACCCACAAAACACAAAGTGTGGTGGCTTTTTATTATGTTCAGGCTCAGTGGGAAAGCCCAGTTACCTTCTCTAGAGAGTTTTACACTGGATGATGTAATGTTGTGGATCAGGGACACTTCAGGAGTCTTTGACGCCTTCTAAGACACCACAGCTGCCTGTTACATGTAGTTGAGTCAATTCTGGCCCACCAGAAGGGATGAATGCCTTCAGGCTGAACATCCTGGTACTTCTCTGGTGGGGAGTTTTCAGAGCTGAGCCACTGGTGTAAGGACTTCGGCATGATAAAAAGCACTTCACATCGAAGGATTTGCCTCTTCTCAGCCTCTTCCCTTATCTTTTTCAACACCTAGCTGTAGCCTCTGGTGGTGGATGTGCACCCCTCTGCACCTGAATGGATTCTTTGCACATCACTGGCAAAGCACCCTGCTGATTGTTTGAGCCATTAACCATTTACAATCCAGTCCCTCACTGATGCCTTAATATTTTTTTTCTGTGTAAGTAACATGTATATCATCAATAAATAGCTTTGCTAGAATGACAGAAAGCTTGGGGATAATTATAGGGAAGAACTTTCCTCTTTACCTTCTTTCTACCTTGCAATTATGGAAGAGTGTTTATCTATTCTTCTTTTAATCTGCACCAGTTCTTATTCCACAAAGAATAAATGGTGTGTGCTGCTGGAGTGCATTTGTAAAACAAAATTAGCAAAAAGGACACAGATGTTGCTTTCCATTCTCTTTTTAGCCATACAAATTATAAACAATGTCTCTTCATATTAAGATACACTTTTCTGTCTCATATTGGTTTTAGAGCTGATTCTTTCAGTATGTTTTCTGCTTGGAGCAGCCTGTTCTTGCTTAAATATCCCCACAACTGTACTCCATCTGAAAACAACGTTGCTTTCACATTCAGAGCACATATCTCAAATCCATATGTATATTACTGAACCGCTGTGAGGACAGAAGAATTAATAACATTGTACAGGGTCACAAAAAATGAACAGCACATTTCTCTCTGAAGTCTACACTGAGTCATCAAGTGTACTTTGGCTTGTGTATAATGAGGTAACAGGTAGCAGCCCCTAGAGCAAAGTGCCTTCACTGCTGTGACCTTACTTTGTTCACATTAATGGACAGTCCAGGAGCTGATGAACTTGAGAGTTTTTTCACTAATACTTTATTGCAAAGAATTTTCTTCTGCTGGAGTACATGGTATTCAAAAGCCTTAATGCAGATTCCATAGCACAGAGATTTTAAACGTATTTTCTGTCCAAGATCAAAAGAAATTATCCATATTTCTGGTATCATCTTTTATAATATGGATATGGTATTCTGACTTCTGTCAAATTTTGATTTGCTTGACTGTGGCTGACCTGCAGATGAGAAGATATATTTAAGGTGAGTGCTTTTCTTCCTCAAAAAAAAAATTATAACTATTTCATGTTGGCTTTAATTTAATTTATGTGCTCCCACCAAACATCTGTTTTAAGAGAAATATATTATTTTAAGGCAAATAGTGTTAAGATCATTCCTCTCAGCTTCTGAGTAGACATCAACAGATAACAGCACAACAACAGTGTGTGCACATGGGGGAGGGGGTGCTAGAATTGCCCCAGACTGGAAGAAGTTTATCATGAAACTGTGAACAGCTGTTGTTAAGGCTCATTCTGAGCAGAAGAATGCACCTCCTGATGTTTCTGTTCATTCAGAACATTTCTGTGCCACATGGGGTCCATCACACTGACTGCTTTGCCTATGGGCTGCGTGGCTAATAAGACAGAGCAAGCTTTATGTTGAACAGTGAGATATCTTGAGTCAGCATGTCACATGCAATAAAAAATTATGGACTTGAGTGGCAAAAATTAATTTAGGATACTACAGATTGCCGATAAAAATTTCCTTCAACAGTGACACCATTCAAAAAAATGATGGTCCTGCTTGATCATTTTTTTGTTGGTTGTTATTGTTTCAATCTGGGGAGCAGGATATTATTTGGGACTTTGACATGTTATATAGTGGGACTTGAACTGGATATTTTAGACTTTTTGGGAGAATCATATTGCAGTTTGGGCTTTTTGTGAGGGCATCAGCCTGTAACAGATCTTAGAGCTGTGAGTCCAGTCCCATGTTTGGGAAACTGAATAGAGTGACTGAGAATAGGCCGGAGGCAAACAATCTTCTTGATGAACTGTGGTGGATTTATCTGTGTTATCAATGTTGATGTTACTGCAACAGAAAAAACAGCAATCATTAATAATTTTGAAGAAAAGTTTAATTTTACCTTTCCACTTATAAGCAGCATACTTCAGTTGTAAAATTGTAGAAAACACTTTGAAGAAGATCATAACCTGAGAGTACTTTCAACTTCATTTTTTGAAGTACAAGACTTTTTTCTCTGCAAGCCCTATGATTTCTCTCCAAATTTGGCAAGACAAAGACCCAAAGCAGCCATTTTATAACAGCTGCCTCTTCCTAGTCCAGCTGGCAAGCACCTTCACCTCTGCCTTTCTATTTTTTTTATTGCTGATAGGTTTTGTCTTATTATGTTTCCTGAAAACAATTAGAGTTGTCAAATGGCAGCTCTTCCAGTTTGTGTTGGGGCTGGATTCTGGTGAAAAGTCAAAGCATTTCTAATCATCCCCTCTCAAATACAGCCTTCCTTTAAAACAGACCTCAAAAAATAATCCAATGCAGGCAAGACATTTGCAGCTGGCTTATATGAAGGAGCATTCATTACATGAGTGTGTGTGTATGAGTTTATATAGGTCTCTTCATGAGGAGAGAACGGGAGCTGGAAGAGGTCCAGCTGGTGCCTTGTGCATCTTGTCATGGTTTAGTCAGTTCCTTCCCCTGGGTCTTCCTCCTGTCCCTCTTTTACTTCATTTCAATCTTTAAGCCTTATGCTTTTCCAGCTTGCTATCATGTGATCTCCTCACTTTCACTGCCAGCCTTTGGCTGATGTGTGCTGTGCCTCAGAATCACCTATCCTTCTACATCAGCTCTCTAGGAAGCTGAAATGACTGACTCCCACACAAACATCTGCCTTGCAGCCATCTGGAGGCAGGAGAGAGATGGCACCAGGCACAGCTCTCTGAAAACGATGGATTCATAGACAGGGGTACTGAAAGCAGTGGGACAGCACAGGCCTTGCAAACATTTCACCACAGCACCGCGTGAGGTTCTGCTCTCCTTTGTAAATACCAGGCATTTGTCACTTGCTTAGAACAGTTTATCAAAGAACCAGCAACAGAGCTTTTGTCATTGCATAGCTCAGACCAATGTCATGGCCACTCTTTTATTGCCACTTATATTTTATAGCATTAGGAGTTAGGAACTAAAGTAGGGTTTTAATATACAGATATGGGACCCAAGAAACATGTTCAATGCCTGCCTCTGTGCAGATTTCCAAGATCAACCTTTTTAAGGAGATGCATCTAAGTCCTTGACATTTTTCCATATTTTGTTTCAGCAGCTGGGATAAAACCTGCACTCCTACTGAGGCTTCAGCATTGACTTCAGCACAGAGAGGGTTTCATTTTCTGTGTGTCCAAACCACAGCTGAACATCTGGAAAACAAGGGACATTTCTTTCCTATTTTGTTTTTAGATCATCAGCTATTTAATGTATTTTCTTACTAACTAATACAACAAAAGCTTGCCCCAGCTCAGTCCACAAGGGAAGAGATGGTTATTAATGTTATTTCTGACAGCCTGGCAAAGAGAACACTTAACACTTTAGGTAATGAAGAAGTGACAACAGGTGGGTATTTCATCTTGCTCAATGCTGAAATTTTCAGAAAGTGTAGAAGAATCATTCCCTCAATACTCATTTTGTTTAGCAAGTGTATTGGAAGGATAAGAGCAAAATCTGACCTGTGTGTGTGGGCATACAGGCATGCACACACATGGACATGCGTGCCTTGGAATCTGTTTGCAGTACCATAATGAAGCAACCTCCTGGAGCTGAGCTCTCCTGAGATCCTCAGGGGAAACACTGACTCTGCCCTTTCCAATCTGCTGAGAAGAAACATTTCATTTTTGAGTCTGGCTCAGTGAAAGGGCTGATAGCAGCTGTACTGAAGAGCCTGCCTTTTGAATAAACACTGACTTGCTTATCCAAAAGGCAGTAAAATCACCTTTGGTTTGATGGATTCAGCTGAAACACTGAGTAATGAGTTGAAAAATAACATTGCACAGACCTGTCAAGGCACCTCTGCATGATCAGACTCAGCATTACACAAGCTGACAGCAGTCTTTGGTGGGAAGTTACCCACTGACAAACTTTTTCAAACCAAGTCAGCTGCTGGCTCATATAATACAAGTTACAATTGTCTCCCTTAATCCTCTCTGAGAGTGGTTTATCTGTAAACCATTGGAAGCGCTTCTTGAGCTCTTTCAGCTTTGATCTCCACGTTATGACAGCTGTGACCTGGGCTGTGTGGAAACTGTGGCTTACAGGGGTGCAGACACGCTCAGCACAGCCCATCTGTCCTGGCTGGGACATGCCGCTTGAGGTTCAGGGACAATGCTGAGCTTGCTGCTGCAGCAGCACCCAGTGTGGGCTGAGGCCACTCCAACCACACCATGTGCACAATGGTGGTACTTCAAACAGCACTTGACACTTGTTTTTGACCTGCCTTTCTTTCCAGGGCGGTAAATGTGGTAAATGGCTGCCTCTGTCTACAGCCAAAACTAGCAGACCCAGAAGCATGATAGCATTTGCACATCTCTCATACACCTACATGAAATGCTGCTGTGGGTGTGCTGCAGTTCACATACATAGGTGAGCTACTTGCTGCTGCAGAATCACATTAACACAAAGCCCTTCTGGGCTCTGGGCGGTGCTGGGTCCTGCTGCATCCTGAGGCTGCTGAGCTGGGGCAGTCCAGCTCAGCGAGGGGCCAAAGCTCTCAGGGCTGCTGGAGCATCAGGAAGTTGTGGCTGTGTTTCCATCAGGGACAGACACTGCTGGGCTGCGCCCCACTGGGCACCATCCCCATCCTTGCTCTGCTCTTCTGGCTGGGTGCTGCAGGATGGTGCCACCCTGGGGAGGGCACTGCCCTGTCCCTCACCATTGCCCTTGGAGCCCGGCTGGCCTGTCCTCTACTGTCAAGGTGCAGTTTTGGTGGAAACACTCTTTTCCTTTTTAAAAACACAGGACAGCTCCTTATGAGCCTGCCAAGCAGGTGTGGGTGAAAAGCAGGGCTGTGCTGTAGACATGACTGCAGCATGCACCCAGGCTCCTGGCAACGTGCCCTGGCATGTGTCCTGACCAGAGCAGCAAAGCAAACAGGGACTCAGAGAAAGGCTTGTGTGCCTGCCTGTGAACTGATTTCCTTTTCCAACTGCAGAAAAATACGTAAAGACCAGAAAGCCGACTCAATAAAAAAGTATTGCCTCTGTCTGTAAAACATGCCTTGTCTAGGTCCTTAAACTATCAAGGCTACAACAATATTATCAATAAATGCACCTGTATTTCACTGTATAGACATTTAATAAAAAAACCTTTTTTTGGTGAGAGTTTCCGCCCTGCAGTGCAAGAAAAGTAATTCAAAACAGAGTCAGGAATAATGGGATGCAGTCTGTGCAGAAAAGCCAAGGTGACCCTTTACATAATCTTTAAAACCACAGAAAATTAGACATTTCTTTTGCCTTGTGAGGACTGAAGCCCTGATGACCTGATCCCTAATGCAGATAACACACATGAGAAGTGTGAACATGACTTAAATTGATGACGGCACTCCATATGAAGCTGTGCTGAAACATGCTAGGGCCCTGTGCAGTTGTAGTTTATAGAAGCTTATGTGATGATTATTGTCTGTTATAAACATGCACGGACATGTTAAATGTGTTACACATGTTACACGAAGTATCACAGACAGAGGCAAGCCATTGCTGCAGGTAACTTATTGATCTTTGTAAAAACCACCAGTGGCAGCTTGTTGGAAGTGAACATACCATGAAGGGTGACCCAGCTTGCCCTAGGATGAGGATGTTCTCACTGCACTTGTTTCATATTAATTCTCTATATCTGTCAGCATATTTCAATACTTGCTCACCAGTTGTCCTATTAGAAGCCCCCTAAATCTTTTGTTCTTACCTATTTGCTTTTGAGGGGGAGGATAATTTTCACTTGGCTTTACTGCAATGTCCCAGAAATACCCCTGCTATCTATGTGCAGTCACACAGAGCTAGTCTGCAGGGCTGTGTGTACAGAACAGAAGGCAGCATGGGGCAGAAACCTCCAGGCACTCTGGGCAAGGTGGAGCAGGTGCCAGGAGGAGCTGCTCACTTGCTCACTTCCCAGCAGCAGAGCTCTCTGCAGGCAGTGTGGCAGCAGGCAGAGGAGCACCATCACAGCCAGCACTGTGACTGTCCTTCATCCAGCTCCCAGGCACTGCTTGTGCACAGGCTCTCTTATACTGACTGAGAAGCAGTTCCTGGACTCTTCTTTCCTGAGAAATCCCACCTCTCTCCAGTCCATTGCTGGTCTGCATTCTTGGGTTCCATCTTATATAAGCCTGGTCTGGTCCCAACATCCTGGGAGCCAGCAGAGTGTACCATGTGATGTGGGAGCTGTGGGTTCAAAATCCCTGGGCTTTCTAGAGTTTACATCTCCTGATTCCTGGGGGTGTTTTGTAACAATGCTGTGAAAAAACGCCTGCCTCCTTACTCAGATGGACTACAGGAAATGAAGATACTCAGCCTCATCAACAAATCTGAAGAAAGATAAGATTTCAGAGACAACCCACTACTTAGCAGTGTTGCTTGCCTGAATCTTTGTTCAGTGTGTCAACTCTCATTTGGAGATGCTGAACTTTAGCATCTCCCTCTCATGTACTGGTAAGACACATGATCATACATCCCAATACTGGGGCGCCTCTATCAGCTCTAGAAATCACTTGAGTGTTTAAAGCTTTAATGCTGCCATAAGCATTTACCTTGTATGACTTTTACATGAAGGGCAAACAGAGATCTATCCCCAGTCCCAGCTCCCTCCCCATCAGCCTGTCTCCTCACTGAATAAAGAACTCAGGATAATATTTTGTGTTCACTTGGGATCCTCTCAAACACTGGTGACCTCTTCCTTGGAGCCCAGCTAAAGCATCTCAGTGGTTGACACATAAGCACAGTACAGTCCAGGTTCTAAAGCTAGCCCTGCCTCAGGTGAGGCCAGAATATCTCCCGTGGTCCCTACCAAGCTGCATTTTCCCCTCTGATCAATGAAGAAATGCCTATAGGCTGATTTAGTTGCAGAAATTATGCTGGGGACACACTGTGACCTGCACTGTAATGTCAAAGCAAAGTCCAGATAAAAGTTCATCTGTGCTTCTGAGATTAAGGTCCAAGTTCTTTTTTTATTGTTACAAAGCCCAAGAGCACTGTCAGACAAATCCTGCTATGTAGGATATCGATATTATCACTGACAATAATGTTACAGAGTCATGACTGATAAGGAAATGTCCAACTTCCACTCAAGTATTGATTGCCATTTATTTATTCTGGATGTGCCAGTATATTTGGAATAACTTGTTTTTTCTGGTTACCTGATGGACAATAAAGCCCCCATAACTTTATTTTCTTTGCTTTTAAAGTAGCTGTAATCAAAACCTGCTGAAAGCAAAACAGCCCTCACAGCTGTGAGGAGATATGTGCACATGCAAAAAAATGTTTTAAAAAAAAAGTTTTGCAAAGTGCCCTACACATCTCAGATGTGGGCTGAGAGAAGGAGTAGGATCAGTACCAAATTTAACTTGTCCTGCCTCCTCCCTGGGAAATATCTGTCAGGGACCCACACATGTGTGTAGTAACACAGCGCTCACTCACATACCCCTGTTTGTCAAAGCTGCAGCGAGGTGGCAGGGGAGATGTCATCTCTCCAGCCATTCCAAGGTTCAGAGATTAACAACCACACCTTGAAATACCGTCTTCTCATGAGCCAGGCAGCCAGTCAGGATCCTGGAGCATGCTTTCATGTGTGGTCAGCATGCAACTCTGATTTATGGGTGAGGGCTGCATTTTGATCACAGATGCCTGCCTGTTTTTGACAGCACGCTCTCGCTGCTGTTTCAGTGAAAGATGATTGCTATGTTATACTGCTGGTAAGCAGGAAAACTGTGGTAGAATGTGAAGTGATCAAGAGACAGAAGTTATTCTCCATTGCAAAATCCTGTCTGGCAGGCTCGTGGGATGATATCGTCTACCGGAGATGTAATTCCAACACCATGCTGGGGCAGGAGCCAGTACTGAGGTCCCTCTGGGAAGCAGAGGGCAAAGCAAACAGGCAGCCTGGCAGCCTTTCCTGAGTAAGCACAAGGAGGCAGGTTGTAGAGATGTTTTTTAACAAAGAAAGAGTGAGAAATCTGAGACAGGAAAGCCAAGTTTTGCAAACCAGTACAGTGTGTCCTAAAAAGCAGTAAACATCATTAAAATGATTTAATGATTTTGCATTGTGTACATGCTACCTTCCTTCTGGCCAGACTGTAACTGTGTCGCTCCCATGTTCCTACAAGAAACTGGGCACTACTTTATATCTTTTGCATCCGTCCTTCTCATATTTTTTTTTCCCCTTCAGTTTCCAACCAGTGTGCACTTCCTTCCCCCTACCTCTAAAGTCTCCCTTAAGAGATTTCTGGCTCTACAGCAACAAGCATAGAAGTAAGAGATGGTCGCAGAGTAGAGATAAGAAGTCCCACAGAATGCTCCAGCTCTAGCAAAGTTATAAACAATTATCCTGCTAAAGATGTTCCCAAAGACTTGCTCAGCATGATAACACAAGGCTGAAAGCCAAGGGTGAGATAATACAGTAATTACTTTACCAACACAATATCTGAGCCAAATGAAGAATGCAAAGCAAAACTCTTAAAATTAAAACTGTTTGTGGAACTTCAGAGGGTTCTGATCAGGATGTAAAGATGTGTTTGCCCATTGTCTCACTGTACTTCCATCATGATGATCCTCTTCTCTTTAGGGAGGCAGGTTTAATAAAGGCCCAGGAGAGTCACCTCAACATCAGGGAGGGGAAGGAACAGCTTGTTCAACCCTCACCCCCATGTAAGTCTTTGGGTACTGAGCATGGATACCCTTGGGACGGCAGGAAAATGGTACCTGGATTGTGTCTTAGGGCTGATGCTGTTGTGCCTTTGCAGGGCTAGTTTTGGTCTTTCCTCTTCCTCATATTTTTACAGGTGTTATGGAGAGAGTCGCCACTTTGTAGTGGGTTTGGGTGGGCCCTGCAAAGAGCAGGAGGATCATTCCATGGTCTTGTGTACAGAGTTCATGTCCTCAAGAGGTGAAGATTGTCATCCTCTGGTTATACAACCTAAAGTAAATAGAAATGTGTCAATTGATAGCATCTGCAGGTCTGACCCAAGGCTTACACCTAACCTTAGTGTTTGGAAAAGCAGGGGCCAGATGGACTCTTCTGGATTGCTAATTCTTCTCCAGCAGATAATGACCAATCTGCTGTGTATTCTTAAGTGTTCTAGTATGAAAGATCAGATAAGAAGATAAAATATAAATTAACTTATGGACCTGCACAGGGTTTTTTTTTAAATGTGGGATTCACCTCAGCTGGGCATCAAGGAATTTGTAGTTTTATTAAGACAATCAAATTATGCATTCCCTTGTCTGAGTCCTCTGCAAAACCTCTAAGTGAGCTTCAGCCATGCACACGCTTTGTCTTTCATCCTTGCAGCTTGTTTCCTGAGCATTTCTTCCAGAAGAGTCAGATTGAAGAGGTTGGATCCAATATCTGATGTTGGCCCGGGGTGTGACCCTATCCCTGTGCTTCTGGACTGGGATTTGAGGCATTGATCCTGGAGGTGGGAAGCACAGGTTTGAGGCTGTAGGTTTCCACCCACACCCCAGCGTGCCTGAGCTGCCCACTGACAGACTGGGGGAATCTGAGGGATGCACACAGATTCCAGTCTCCTTTGGAATCTGTGCACTGGGAAGTTTTGGGACTGACCAAACGGGTGAGGGGACATCAGTAATGGTGCTTTAGGGTTTCACGTTGGCCACAGGACAGTACTTTGTTCCAACATCAGGCCTGTGCCCATCTCCACAAGGTGTTTCTTCATTCTCCATTTTCTCCTCTTCCATGAGCCATTCTGGGCAATATTCAATCCAAGTTCCTTAGCAAAGAGTGAAATGAGAGCAGCCTCAGAAGGCACCAGATGGTTGGAAGATGGATGTTCCCACTATTTTCGTATGTATCCCCTGTGTTTCCATATTTTTCTCTGCGTCTTCTACTAGAGGATGGTTACATTCTCCTGCTGCTCCCTCTGCTCCAGTGCTGAGCTGCTCCTCATCAAGGCTCTGCAGAACTGGACTGGCTTTGTTTAGGGCATCATGACTCAAAAATTCCCAGTGGTTGGTGAGACATTTCCAGGTATAATGTTACTTGATGTTCAAGTTTTAGCACTCAAATTCCCAGCAATGTAGGAAGGATTAAAAAAAAAAAATAAATAAAGAAAGAAAAAAAAAGCAACAATTGAACATATTTCTCTGTTTGCTTTAAAGATGTTTTCAAAAATGGGGTGTAGGAGTTATTTTGCTCACACTGAGTGGGTGCTGGAAAATGGTGCCAACAGCTGAATTTTGAAAGACATCTGAGAAAGACCAAAGGGGTCATTGGCCAAATCAGCAAGGAAGAGGCAGCAGTCAGGAAAGTGTGAGTGGGAGAGAGTCTGGCCACATTTTGTCTGCGCAGGCTGAAGGCAATGCAGATGTTTCATTGTGCTGTGCCGGAAAGCAGGATCTGGATGTGATACCACTGCTGGGAGGGAAAGAAAATGAAGACTCAACCAAGCCAAGACTCAGGTCTGAATGCAGGTTTTAGAATAACAAGAGGAAAGAAGGGATAGGATAAGACTAAAGATGGAAGGTGCTGCTTGCCTTTTCTCAGGGGGCAACAGCAGTACCAAATCTTCCTTATGCCTTACACCTATCCTACGTATCTGTTATGGATTAGTACACGAAGGTGTTATGGCAGTCTGATTCCCAATTCACACCAAGCTTTAAAGCAACATGGATGTTCAGCTGTCACAAAGTGACAAACCTCATCCAATGTGTGGGGGAAAAAAACCCAACCCCTTCAACTGCACCTTCAAAGGATGTGCAATGCTCACTGGCAGCAGTCTGGGACATAAGCTGAGAGCTTATGAGCCATAAGCAGGTTACCTCCTCCTGTATGACTTCACAGCTTTCAGAAGCCACCAGGTGTTTCTTGAGAGGCTCACATCCACCCATCCAAGTGTGGTGGGAAGGCAGAATGGGGAAGATCACCGAGCAAATTATCTGCTTGCAGAAATTGATCAATATGACACACTGTGGGTAGAAACATCTCTGAAACATGCTCTCTCCAGATGAATCAGAAAAAAATTCAAAACAAAACAACACATCAGAGACAAGGCTGCAATTTATTTTTTAACAGTGTTTATAATGCAGAAATATCCAGTAGTTCTAGGAGCCTCATCTCACACCGAATTACATACAGAAATTCATGCAGTTACCCCTTAGTTTATAAAGTACAAAGCAGACACTCAAGAAGAGTGGAATTTGAAAATGGTCTTGAAAGTTATAAAGCAGAGCTTCCCCTGTTTCAGAGGGTCACATGTCCTTGGGTGACACAAGTGTTTTGTGAGGCTCTTGTTCTAAGAGACATCTGCAGAGAGATTCATAAGTTACGTGAGAGGCTGGGTTTAGTCTTCCCCAGCTCTTCCATTCCCATTAAGGGCCTTATCCATTGTATTCTAAACAAGTCTTGCCCATGCAGTGTCAGTCACAGCCTTCTTGAAGAACACCGAATCTCTGTACAGGCTGACCTTAGAAAAAGCAAAAGAATAAGTCAAGCTTGCAAAATTCTCACAAGTCCTCAGGCCATCCAGGGCCTTACAGCAAGACAGTTGTGCCAGCACCTTATATTTTCAAAACACTGAAGACCTGGTAGAAATTCAATCCATATGAAAGTTTTATGATGAGTATTGCACTGGTAAAATGCACAGATGTGATGCAAATTTAAAATTGGACCTTGCTTGAAAACTGTGCATCATCCCTGCTGGCATCTCATCACGTCTGATGTGGGACTAGGACTTCTTCCCTATGGCCTCCACCCTTCCCTTTGCCTGATAAAATAGCCTTTTCCCAAGCATTGCTCAGCCTGTGAAGTGGGGCTGCAGTGAATGCCTGGTATGTTTGCATGTTTGGCCTCTTAGTCAGGTGAAAGGCCCTTGGGAAGGTGTTGTGTGCCCAGTCTGGAAGGAATCTGGAACTTTGCTGGGATGGACTGAGGCAAACAGGCAAACAGCCTGCACCCATCAGCACCGAGGGCTGTGGGCAAGGATGAGACTCTTCCTACAGAGTGGTCCTGACCTGCATCCTGAGCCCTGTGCTGATGTACAGCTTCTCCATGCACAGGCAATTTCAGCATTTCGGCTTTCTCACCATTCCCAATGAAAACTTTGTTTCAGAGGCTAGGAGCCTACTATGGTAGGCAACAAGTTACAGGCTGTACCTGTCAGCTCATCCAGACCCTGTCCTGGCCTGCTTAATGGCTGTAGTGGCAGATGATGATACACTCTGGCTCCAGAGAGGAGAACCTTGCAGGTCACTCAATGTGCTTCTGGAATAAGGGATCTACATGTAATAAGTGGGTAACAAAGACCAGCTCTGCACAGGGACAAGCCTTCCCCACAAAGTGGGGAAATTCATTCTTTAACACAGAGGTGGCCTTCAATGAACTGCAGTGTGCATGACCAAAACCAAAACTGAGAGCTTTCTCTGGCTGGTGCCATAGAGTTTTAAAGGAGGTGCAGCCTTGCTCAGATGAATCCTCTGTGCTTGAATTTCGCCAGAGTGACAATAACAAATGGGCTGGTTTCAGGCACCAAGGACTGACTCCTTTCAAGAAGCATGAGTTTGTGAGAGGGCATTTCAGAGGTTGCCCAGTTATTCAGGTATTGGCACAGAAGGAAGCTCATGACATCCTTTCCTCAATACTTCAGTGCTTCTTTTATCTGTGTTGTGCCCCACTCCTCAGGGAAGACTACACAAAGGGCAGAGTCAGGTTTTCACTTCAGGCCCATCTAAAGGGTAAGAGCCAAAATCCAGTGCCTGCTGCAAATTTTGGATATGCAGTTAGCACAACTTGGCATGCATCCAGCATCCTGCAGAGGAGATTCTGCAGACACACGTGAGGAAATGAAAAGGAATGGATTAAAGCTTACAGTATGAATGAACAGGATTCAGGGTCGAGGAATTTTAGCACTCAGAAGCTGCTAGAAGAAACATTCCTCATGCTATTCTGTTCCTTCCTGCCTACTGATCATACTCATTTGGGGCTGGCTCAGTAAATAGAAGTTGCAAAGCATGAGTCCAATGTTGCCTGAGGTGTCTGCAACTCCCTGTCACACTGACACTTAACAGCCACCTCTGGTTGTAGTCTCACTTCTCTCAAATAAGCATAAATTTCAGAAAGTCACCATTAATCTGCCTCTGGCCTCTCCCTGTCCCAGTCCCACACCCTCTTCTTCACCAGGCTGTCAGGAGCAAGCAAACACAGGATGGGGGTTGGGAAGCAGCAGCTTATAAAATAAAGGTATGGAAACACTGTTGTGTAGTACTTAATCTTTTTTATTTCTTCTTTAATTGAAGTCTAAATGATGCTGGATTTTGCTTGGGGAGGTAGTTAAAACATCCATAGCTTTTAACAAACATGACGCCCAGCCGGAAGGGCTCAGCTTTTCTAAGCAAGGAAGATCTGGTGTTAATATTTGTTGAATCATTGTTAGGAACTAAAGTTGTCTTCTTTACAATACATTAAGCAAGCCAGTCTTAGTGCTACACTGATCTTCCAGCATCAGAAAGCAGAAATGAAAAAATGTCATTAAATCATATGGCCTGGCAGAAGAAAGTTGACAAACAGCGGCTTTGTGAGGATGTGCAATGACTGGACCTGAAAGGAGAGCAAACACAAAATAAACTTGAAGAGATGTGCCAGAGCATCCAGACATGGGCAAGTAGGACTGCTTGGGGCACCCCTGAAGGCTGCCAGATGTAGCACCAGATTTAAGGGACACCCATGCCCTTTAGGAGTAATAGCTATGGATGAGATGGGGATGCCCTATAGCATCTGAAATGGGTTTAGACTCAAGGAATCCTTGACTTCCAGCAATCAGAACAGTATCCTTGATATCAAGATTGGGAATAAACAACCGTAGAGTAGAGGTTTGAAGTGTCACCCTAAATGTTATAGAATCATAGAATATATTCAATTGGAAGGGACCCACAAGGATCAGGAAGTCCAGCTCCCGGCTCTGCATAGGACAACCCCAAAAGTCACACCACATGCCTGAGAATGATGTTGAAACACTTGTTGAATTCTGGCAGGCTCAGTGCCAAGATTAGGGATCCTGTCCCAGCACCTGAAGACCTTCTGGATAAATAAACTTTTTTTAATATCCAACACAAACCTCCCCTGACATAATGTCATAAATGTGTTTAGGTCCTAATCCATAATCTCTCTCTGATATTTGTACAGGCACTCACTGCTGCATGCTGGAAGTGCCTTTTGCCAAGAAAGACTGGAATATTCTCTGGTGTAAAAGACATTGTGTGATTGGTGTAAATGAAATACAAAGTGTTTGAATTTTGCATACTTCTGATATAGCTACACATATTTGGCATGCAGTTGCTTCTTTAGGAAGTAAAGCAAACACGTGCTTGTCTACCACAGCCTCTGTGTTTACCCAGCACAGCCAGACACTCACTGTACTGGAGTATTTCCTTTCTGAATGGATGGCAGAGGAAGGCCATGCTTAATGTGCTCTGTGATGTGAGCTGTGGCACTTGCTGGTCTGCAGGGTCTGAGCCTGACTGCAGCATATTTCTTCACTGCAGCCCGAAAACTCAGATTTCCTTGGTGAAAATAAATGGTGGGGGAAAGGGGGATTCTCATCTTGATACAATTTCAGAATAAAATCAGAGCAGGGACCTAGATCCAGGAGTATGAAAGCATTGCCAACTTCAAACTGTGCCTGTACAAACCTTTGAAGGCTGCCACCTGCACTGTGTCTGTAGCCACTGGATCGTCCCTATTCCCATCTGCCAGCTATGGGCTCTGCTAGGCTGCAAAACAGGCCAGGTCTCACACCCTTCTTCTCACCCACAGGAGGAGCTGTGCTGTGTAATGGCTTAGGAAATCTGACTTTTCCTTTTCTGACATAACTTCTGACCCACTGTATGATATTAGCTGAAGTATGGAGGTACTCCAGAACTCATTCTCTCATTTCAAAAAATAAGATTACAATAGCTACTACTGTACGTGAGAAAAGGGCGGTAAAGGTGGAGCTTCTGCCGCAACACAGATTTGTGCTAAGAATATTGCTTGATACATTCACATATGATTTTAGGACACATTTCTGTGGGGTAGAAACTCAAATCAGCACATCTACTTCTGTAGTCCCCAATCCTGGCTATGAAAACTACAAATCTTCGTCTTGCAAAAAGAGTACAGCCAAAGGGAAGAGCTGTTGGATTAAACAGCCCCTTGTCTCAAGTACCAAATATATCTCACATGCAAACAGACCCTGAGCCCAGACCTTGGGAGCCAGTTGCCCAGATGCCTTGGAGGATCTGGGCCTAAGGGCTCATTCCAACCAGCTGAAGTCAATGGGACTGTCCCTATATTTAAGTTTTTGCTGGATGACAGCCAAAGGCTCAGCATCTTGCAGAACTGGCTCTCATGATGTTGCATTCCTTAATAGCTGGGAAAGAGAGCAAAGCAATGTATAGCAGAAAGTGTCCATCCATATTAGTGGGTATTAGTAACCACTTTTAAAGGCCTAATCTATGTAAAAATGTTTTTGCCCCACCATCAGCAACTTCCCAGCAGAGGCAGGAATTTCCCACGGCTGACATGCCCTGAGCAAACAGGAGAGCTGGAGCAGAGAGCTGGTGATTAGCTGGGAGGGCAGGCGTTCCGCGCCACGCGGGGCAGCCGCCTTGCGCAGCAGCGATGGGGCTCCGTGGAGCCACCTGGAGAACAGACCTGCCTTTAAAAGTGCACAGGGTGAGGGTTTTAGTCGTGCCTTTTTAATTTTAAACACTGATGCCTGTGGCTTTACAGCTTCATGCAAAGGCAGGCAGACAAACTAAAGTATGAAAGGAGCCTTATTAAAACGCGCCATACATTATGTATGAACTTGAACTCTTCCTGACCTCTGTAGTCCTGGATCCGCCCCAATCCGTAAACAGCTTGGTCCAAATTTTATGCTGCTGCAGTAATTTGAATAAAATCACAAGCTGTTTTTTTTCAAGGCAGTATACCCAGTTAAGAAAACTTTTTACAGAGCCTGTGTCAGAAAGGTACCTTGCTGAGTACCATGGCTGGATGTTAGCAGTTGTCTGTAGCTACAAGCCCACTGTAAACCAAAGCACAGCCCCCTTCCAAGCAAGCTGTTAAAATTTTTTCATTGCCACTCTCTAAAAAAATTATATTTAGAATGGCAAATGCAAACAGCAGTTAAAGCTGGCTGAGATATTCAGCATGAATACATGATCTGGTACAATAAGCTCTTCCTCAAACCACAGATCCTTTAATCTTGATTTTTTTTGTAAAATGCTCATATTCTCATATTTAGCATTGTGGGATTGGTTTGGTTTGGTTCTTGTGCTGAACAACACATGAGCAGACTGAGCCACAAGGTTGTTTGCCTGCTTGTCAGCTCTTTGCTTCTCCTGGCATAGGCCAGGTCATCCAGCCCAAAAATTGCTTCTTCTCTTCCCTGATTCTCAGCCTTATATGTTTTGTGTCTGAAACATTATTCTGGTTTCAGTGCAAAGTATCTTCATTAATATGCAAATAGACATTTGATGGAAAGGAGGCACCTGGCTTCTCCTTAGAGCTGCTCAGAGCCCCCAGAGCCCCTGGTGCCAAATTCCTGGACATCCCTTCTGCAGTCAAGTAAGTGGCTGTGAGCACACTAAATACAAGACTTGCCTTTCCCCCACCAGCACCGTGTTGTGGACTCTCCAGCCACAAATACTTCTCTGAAGGGCAAATGTTTGCTGGATATTTACCTCAGAATGTTAAAAGAGGAGTCTGGGTGAACTGCGATGGATTTCATAGGTGGTTTGCAAAACCTTCCCAGTGAGTCCCAAGCCAGCCAGCAAAGCCATGTCATCAGGGCAGAAACAGTTTCTGCCCCAGACCTTGTCCCCAGATGAAAGGCTGTGGCTACAAAGTGAAAGAGAAGTACTAACTTGTGTTAACCCGAGACAAAGAGAGGAAGCCTCCTAGAGAACTCTGAAAATTCAATTAAATTGGAGGCATCATTCACACAGAAACATTTTGAATGCAAATTAAGGCTCTTTGGCAAGTTTTAAACTTCTGAGATATTGATTGATTCTTTAATTATTTTTTTTTTAGCAAATTAATAACATTTCAGTGGTGAAGCGTAAAAGGTAATTTTCAAGTTTGTGTGTTATGAAGTGGAGCCTGCAAAAACAAAATATAAAGTGTCTCTGGAAATAACTATCACAACTGTGATAATTGCTAGCAGTGGCTGTAATTCCCAGTAGCTGGCTGTACTCAGCTTTACATGAAATTGATTTGACTTTGCATTTACTTTTTGACCAGGGCTCAGGTGATTTAAATCCAGGTTCAAATTAAATATGGTTTCCCCAGTCAAGATGAAGCAATGTATCAAATGCCTACGGGAAAAGAACAGAAGGGAGTTGGAAAGCACTTTGTTCAAACTTTTAATTATTTTACCTCATTCACAGTCTGAGTGGCACAAGGATATGTTTTTGTTTGATCACATCAAACTTTCAGAGCACTACTCTTTTTTCTGCTACAGTTAGCACACTGCTTACACAGCATGGAGCTTTTTTCCCCTGACATGCACAGATGTGAGCTCTGATCCTCACGCTTCAGAGCTAGAAGCTGATACCAAAAGAAAAAAAAAACAAACCCAAGTACTCATTTCTTTGCCTGCAAACCCAGATCCTGAAGCACCACAGCAGCTTTCAGCCACAACCTCAACATCATTGCAGGCTTGATTCAAAGTGCTTGCCCGGTAGAATGCACTGTTCTTGACCTCCAGACACTGAGTTTCCACTGAGAAAAACACCAAGTTCTGCTTACACATTTCCTGTGAATAATTCAGCTCTGGTAATGCCCATGAACATGACAGGTTTGTCTTTTTGGGAGGTTTCCTCACAACCTCGCTGGCCCTGCTGAGCAACCTGCACTGCCCCTTGGCCTTTCAGCTTTGTGGAAATCCCTAAAGGCTCAAGGCAAGGGCTGTCTCACCTTTCCTGCAGCTTCACAGGGGAGCTCTAATGCCTTAAGCTTTAACTTTCATATTTTGTAGATTCTATACTACCTTGGTGACTCTGAACTTCTTGTAAAGTGTTAGCAAGTTCTCTTCACAGCTTAGTCAGACAAAACAATCCTTTTCCAGCCCAAGAACAAAGGACGCCATTGCAGCTTCAGGCCCAGAAAGTGTAAACAACAGCAAATTGAGGAGAGCAACCTGGGAGAACGGGACTTCATAACCTGAAGCTGCAATTGGACACTTAATCCCAAGATTTAAATGGACCAAAACTTGTAAAGGTGTGAAAACTCATGACCAGTTGTCCATCTTGGGTAAAGCCATGCCGGGCTCTTGTACTGCCCAAGGTGCATCCTTTGAAGGCCTTTTTAATGAATAGCTACTTTATTCCTTTATCTCTGTCTAGCCTCTGTTGCAGGTCAGCCTCTTCAGGCATCAGCTCAATGGCAGGACATGGAGGAGCTCAATGGCTCCTCCTCACATCTCCATCAGGCTGAAGTTGTTCAGAGAACTGCCCTTTTTTGGCACAGTTTGGGAAATTGCCTTTAGGAGGTACAATACAAGCAAGAACATGAAGTGAGCTCTGAGCAGGTGAGAGCCAGACAGCAGCCCAAAGAGGGGCTGACTGCAGCCACCCTGGCTCCCTTCCTTAGTGAAGGAGACAGGCAAGCAGCTCCTCTGGTCTCTGCTCACTGCAAGGAGAACAATGCTGAAGGAGACTGAGAAGGTCAAAGACAGCCACTCCACCACAGGCATCCTCTACCCCTCTGCATCTAGCAACAGAGATGGGGAATAGACCACTTTCCAGCTCTGTCAGAGGACTTTCAATGTGGCTCTTTCTTGCTGCTGGTAGAATTGCGCATTGACCTCACAGCATCATCCTTTTCTGGCAGGGGGAAGAGGGGTCTTTCACTCTGGCTAAGCTGGACCTCAGTGCCAACCTCCCTGAGCTTTTGCCCTCTTGTATATCAAGCAGGACTGAAGCCAGAGCTAGGCAGGAAATAATACACCCAAGGTCTCCATGAGTAGGAAGAATCCTGATCATCAGAAATATTTTTGGAGGGATCATTTAACTTTATCCCCCTTACCTCTCTGGGAGAGAGTGGAGAACAGAGCCAAACACCCAGAGGGAGAAAAGATGATAAAAGGATTTTCCTTTCTAAGGGGAGGAGGGACCATTATCAGAGTCACAGAAAGAAGATCAAAAAGAGCTACACAAAGAAGAGGGGCAGGCTCTTTCAGTCCAGAGGAATTAATTGTGAGCCAGCAAAATACCTTAACAACAAATTTCTAAGCCCCATATGTATGCTAATTATATCCCACCAAATTAATATTCATCAGCATGTCTTGTCAAAGCATTAGAAATCAGATACACCTTCAAATTTTGTGATCTGTGATAAACTGGGTGAAGAGAAACTGAGTAGCTGTACCAGGGGGACTCAGTAGTTGTCCTAGATGTAGGGACAAAATTATCTGAGCAAGGACAGAGTGTCACTTTCCCTCACCCAGGAGAGCACTGGTGCAAAATCTGAGAGCTGTGTGCAAAATCTGCCCAGCTTGTAACTGCAAGTCTCCTGTGTGCACATGCAGCCAGTCCACGAGGATGTCAGCCCTGCAATCAGTATGGTTTTCATCAACAGGAACAAAGACATGTGAACAGCTACTGGCAAGCAGCCAAAACTTTCCCCCATCACATTTTTCACAGTCATTTTGAATATGACCTCAAGAAGACCTGTTTGTTTTGCCATAAAAGGCAAAGGGTCTAATCCTAGGCAGTTTTGTGCTGATGCTTCTAGTTTTGCAGGCATAAAAGCTTCTGCTTGAAGGCATTAATAGAGAAAAGGGAGTCAAGATTGGGTATGTCCTGGTTCTTCACAGGATAAGGAGAAAATTACACATAGACCCAAGAAGGAGGTGTGGTACTTAACACATCAGCACTTGCTAATAAATGCAACCCAGGCATAGATATTAGAAATGTGTGTGTGAGAGAGCATGTCTGGTGACAAGAGAAATATGGTGTAATTTATTAGTGGTGATTGGCACAACTGATTGCTCTTTGCCACTGGAGAAAGGAAGAAATTACTCCAGTTACAGTTCTTGCCACTTGACACAGAGAATAAGCTTGGGAACTCCCTCCCAGTCAAGAGGTATGCATTGTTTCTGAAACAGTGGTGGTTCATAGCTAAGACCCAGTTCAGGACCACTTAAATTCATTACACTGGGTCTACAGGCCTTGTCCTGCAGTCAAGAGGCACTGGTCCTCAAAGGACTTCAAAGCCTCTAAGCTTGCAAATGAGGATCAATAACATGCATTTTTGCCAGCTCCATCCCTTAATTGCTGGGTGTCCTGAATAATTTTCCTTCACCTGAGTGTGTGGGGTTTTTTTCCTCTCTTTTCCACTCTTGTATTCCTGTTCAAAATGTAAGCTCCTTGGAGTTTGCATCTAATACAAGGTGTAAATTTCTAAGAGAGAAATAAGAAAAACCTATGGTTCAGTGCTAAGCAAGAAGTCCCTTCCCTACAGGGAAGTTCACTGATATTGCAAAACTCAATTGTGTAAAGGCATCAGAGGCTACATCAGAAAAATGTTTGCCTGCCTGTGATGCTGGAATAAACATGAACTAACTACAGATCGTCTACACAACAGGATAAAGTATATTCTACTCTCTATTCACATGGTTGTTTTGCACATGAGATGGTCAAATCAGAGATTTTTCTGGGTTGAACTCATTTGAAAACTGTTCTTATGGTGTTGAGCAACATGTGAAGATGAGTGCCAAGAAAGCAAAAACAGCATTGTAGAGGGTTGTTAAAAAGCCTTCAAAGGGAGAAAGTGCAAGTGGGGGAGGCCAGTATCCAGGAGTTGGTGTTGGAAAGCAGTCCCACATATTGGATTCATTGTCCAGGAAAAGTTCATTCTTGTGAACATATTTCCTCCTTTCAGTGCCAAGACCAAGCAAAGCTGGAGTTACTGGTTGCAGAAGTTCCAGTAGACCTTGATGAACGCTTGTTTCCACTGGCACACTCTCCTTTTTGAAAGATGTTCCACTTGTTTGCTTTCATTGGTTGCTATTTAGTCAGGCTGGTCCTGTTTATCCATCACAGGTACTTGGACTTTTCATGATCCCTGCTGTTCTTAAGTTTCTCAATGGACACTTAATTTCTACCTGGACTGAATGACTACACACACAAACTGTCATCAAAGGTATTTAAATAGGTGAAAAGAAAATACCTGTTGCTATGCTGAAAACCTAATGTACATTATTTTAGTACCCTTTAAGAAATGCTTTTGTTTAGATAGTAATTTATGCAGAAAATTAACTTACATAGAATTATGCTGGACAAAAATATAATGTTACTTTATTTTCTATTATGGCATAAGCAATTTTAATTTTTGAGATCTTTGGAGTGATAAAGTTCCTGAAATACTCTATTTATCTTTATTTAACTCTTGAAGGGGCAAATGGAATGGCCTGGTTAAAACAGAGTCAGTTGACCTGCCCCTCACCAGAGGGAAACAGAGCATTACTGCTATAGGGCTTTACTATGAGGAATTAAAGCAGTTTCATACAGATGATGTCCATCAATTAATAAAAGCATGTCAACAGTACCAGTGTGATATTTAGGAATTTCCAAAGGTATCTGATAAGGGTAACTCCATAAGTATAGTACATGCTTGTAATTCCATAAAATATTTGGTTCACCATACACTTCCTAACAAAGCAGCTGCAGTGATAGAAAGCTCAAAAGATACACATTAAGAGGAGAAATCCCAGTGAAGTCTCAAAATATAATGGAAGACAAGTGGAGACTGATCATTAAGTAGTGCTTTCTTTAAGAAGTCTTGCAGATGTCTGGAACACATGGCCTTCTGTGGGGTTTAAAGATGTTGGTCTATTTATCCTGAGTATGAGGAGGAACTTGCCACTGTTTGAAAGAGCGTGCTTAAGGAAGAATAATTCAATAACATAGAAATGTTGCACTCTTATAGACACAGGCATAACCAGATCCAATCCTGGAAAGTGCAGCTGGGGAAATCTGTATTTGAAATGAATCATGATATGTCAGTTTTGAGAGATACCAGTCACTGAAATCACTCACTGAGGCTGCTGATGGAAAATCCATTAGCTACTGATTTCTTTGAGGCCAACACCAGTACTTCAAAACAGGACATTCTCCAGTCTAAGCATGGCTTCTGGACCTGCAGCAGATGCTAACTGAGAAGCAAGTGCTAAGCAGGTCATCTAAGCCATGGAACAATTCTCTCCTGACCTCAAAATGCAATGAGCGTTACATGTTGAAGCTCTGAGCTCCAGAGATGCCCTCCCCACAGTACGGGTGTTTGTGGCTCATCTACATCTTGCTCCTCCACCTCCTTCCCCTAAACTAGTTTAGATTGGCTATTTGATTAGCACAAATTTTCCTTGCCCTTGCTTTCACTCTTCTCCATCCTAAATTTTCGTCAAATTCCAGAAACATTTGACACATATAAACAAAATATTTTAGTTCTCTGATCTTTGCAGTCATTGTCAGGTTAATGGTTAATTGGTGCAGGAATTGCTTAGAGGGAAAAAAATCTGTTACCGATATAATTTTTTTTAAAAAAGACACCTGGCCTATATCAGACACAAGGGTGAGATGACTTACTCACCATAAGTGCCTGCTCACCAGCACTGAGTCTAAAAGGCTCCTGGAGGGAGCTGTGACCAGTCCCCCTGATGTACCCCTGCTCCATCCATGGATTATCATCATGCTCTGGCACCTGAGAATTGTTGGAGTTTCTGGGTCCTCACATGCAAGGCAACAGAAAAGGTTTGCCTGAAGGGTGGGTTTTGGGAAGGAGTTTTGAGACCTTTCCCTCATGCTGTCACTGATATATTCAGGGCCCTGTGGGAGACTGTTATAATCACTTTCTGCCTAATTTTACCAAATATCAACAGTTCCCTGGTATGTAAATTGCTCTGAGTGCAAAACACACTATTATGGAATCAAATCTGTCTGTGGATCTTGTTCATTAGGGATCTGCTTTGATGAAGTCAATTACAGTTCCTTGGCCCTCTTAATTGAATTTCTCTTTTTCCATCTCTTATTCTACTAATGTCTCAGCTGGTTGGCTTGCATGAGTCAGAGCTGGTGATAACATAAGGGAAAATATCAAGGTTCCCACTGCGGGGTTTTGTGTGTGGATGAGGTGTCCAGCTCCAGGCCATACACGTTCAGGCACAAATTGCCATGCTCAAGGGACTTTACCCAGTGACATAACTGATCAAACACTCACCCTCCAAAAAAATTCCCCTGGAAAGAAAAAAACCTGCTGTGATTTTTGTAGCTGTACTCAGGGCAAAAGTCCATCAAATTAAAGGCTGCTTTTCTGTCTTTCTTCAAACTCTTCCTTGCTTCATCTGACTCCTTGACCTTTGCATTAGAGTGAAACTGATTCTGCCTCTCCCAGGTCTGGAGTCTGGGACTGGCCTGGCTGGTTACTGAACTGTGGCAGCAGCTTGGACAATGTGAAGAAACCCCATGGGGATTTTGGCTGTGCTCCAGCACATGTGCAAACTGCAACTCCAAAGGCACAATTTGGACAACTCTGTGAGGGTAGAGCTCCATGCATGAGGCAAATGGCACTTCCTGATGTACAAGTGTAATAAGTTCTCACCATCAACTTGTAGACCCCATTCCTAAACATAAATACATTTGTTTGGATTTTTTTTTCTCAGAAAACAGCCACCACAAATGTATTTTTTCTACTTCCAGCCTTTCTGGCTGAAATGAACCCTATACATGTAGAAATCAGCAGAGAAACAAAAACACAGAACTGAAAATCCCAACAGTTAAATCTGGACCATTGAATAAACAACTGCAAAGAAGGATATGTAAAGTAAACATCACAGGAGTGATGCCCAGACAGCCTGACGATAGACAGGAACCCAGTAACCTCTGAAATGCCAGAACAACTTTGCGTCTTGCTACAGCTGTGCTGCTTTATAGACCACAGTTATTCTAACCAAAGAGGGCGTTTTACTATATTACATTACATTTTATTATATTATATGATATTAATTCTATTAGGGATTGTTTGGATGCTCAAAAGAAGAACAAAGTCTCGCAAAAGCCTCAGTCCCTTGCAGAGGGAGCCATATGAAAATCACCTGATAAATAACAGTTGCTGAGAGCAATTGCTCAGCCCACACGCTGCCTTGCACAGAAATGATCATCAACAGAAAGACTTTAAGAAATCAGGAGAGTCCCTCTGAGAAAGCCGCAGGAGGGATGGAGGAGTGGGGCAAATGGTGTACGGAGGCTGGAAACTTGTGCCAAGCATTGCTGTGCAATTGCTTGTCTGAGTCAAGTGGGTTTTCTTTAAATATTTGCAGCATCAGGGCCTGGGCTGGTAGCCTGAATATTAGCGTAGTACATCAGCACCTTCTAAATTAGTGCCTCAAAGTTCCCAGGGCTCTTTCTGCGTGTGATCCTTCTCCTTCCCAGCCATCCCCACTCCATGCTGCTGCACCAGGTCATTTTAAGCAGGAGGGAGAGGCTCATCTGGAAAACTGCTGCATATTTATAATAAGACCATCTATTACACCAGTGCAGGATGGAATTGAAAACACATGGTTCCCCGGGAGCTGTGGTTCTTTTTTTAGGCCTCTTATGCCCTTCAGAAATGTCAAGATAGAGAAAGGAAAATGTCAGGAAACTGCAATATGCTTACTCTAAAGGCCTCCCGTTGGTGACGTATTTATAAAGCTGTTGGAAATTTGATTCACACCGAGCACAAGGGACAATGTTTTAAAGACCCCATTACCAGAGAGGTCTGCTAAAACCAATCCTCCTGATATGCATCTCAGGGGGAGTTTCTGCTGATTGGACACAGATGCTCAAGCATCTGTGGAGAATGCCCCCACTCCTGTAGAGGGGGTTCAATGCCTCTTGCTTGTAGGGGTTTAGAGGAATGTCCCTCTGCCTTTGCAGTTGTGTCCAGAAAGCCAGGTGTCTGAGGCTTTATGACAGTGGTGATTTTCTGCAGTGGATGGTGATGGTGGACCTGGATGGGATAGTTCAGTGGGACCCACGTGCAGAGAGGGGTCTCTGTTCTGTTTAAAAGGCAATCAGAGTGACCAACCTGTCACCTGGCAGGCAGTGTCCATGTTGTGCCAGCACTGGCACAGTGCTCTGGGACTGCTTCAGTTCACTAGTGAGCATGCAGCCACAGGGACCGGTTACAGGTGTCTCAAAAATCCTCCTAACATTTTGTTGAGGTTTAGCTAGAGTCCCTTACAGCTGGTCACTTTTTAAAGGCCCAAATGCCAGCAGTGGTACCATACAGGCATATCAGCTTCCCCAGACTGTGTGGGGCAAGCAGGAGAGGGACAACTAAGCCCCATTCCCTCCCAGGGCTACAGAGCCCTCTTACCTGCAGGACTGGCTGAGAGATTGATCTCATATACGCACAGAGCAGTGCTCTGAAAGCAGCTGACAGGAGCTGCCAGTGTGACAGAACTGTCTCCAGCACAAGGCAGACTAAATCTACAGAGCTGCTTTTGCAACTGATTGCAAATATGACCTGCTGCTGTTTCAGATGCAAAGCCTTGGCTCTGCTCTAGCAGCAGTGACTCATGCTGGGCTGAACTGCATCCAAGGTCCCCTCTGGGGATCTCTTCCCAGTTCCCTTCCAACTTCATGGAGATCAGAACCCTCAAGTCATCAGCTGGCAGCTTCAAAATTCCCAGGCAAGCCCCAGAGGAAGAAACATTGGAATTGTGATTATGGTATCGTCCCAGTTTGAGGAGGACAGGAGTCCACATCCAGGTGGCTCTGCTGGACTGCCCAAACCATGGGACAGCAGCAGCATCTCTGCTTCCTTACTCATGGCAAACAACACAGTCCAGGAGAGAGAAGAGGAACGGGCTTCCAGAACTATGCTGGAAGAGATCGTGGAAATATTTCAGTCAAGCTTCTCAGGGTTTTGAATAAATTAGACTTATCAAATATTGTGGTTTGGTTGGGGTTTTTTGTCATTTTTGGCAAAAATTTCTGGCGAGGAGCACAGAGTTGTGACCATATTGTAATTCTTTCTATGGGCTGTATTAGAGGAAAAGGATGTGGGAGGTCTTGGAATAGAGAAAAGCTCAAGGAAACAGCTATGTCCTGTTTCTGAGTCCAGAGTCTGGGATGTGGGGTAGAAAAATGGTGGAGTGTGGACAGATTATGGAGGTCCAGAATGCTGGACCACTTCCAGAACAAGGCTGAGGGGGAAGAAAAAGGATGAGTCTAGGAGCTTGCTCCTTGGCCAAGGAGTTCAGCACCTCTGACCTTCTGGCAGGATGGGCTCAGCAGATCACCTTCTATCTGCAGCTCGCTCACACACACACATGAGATAGCTTATTTCTACTTCAGTTCATCATGTTGAGGAAAGCAGCCCTGAGACAGGCACTTTTCTCAGAGCAAGTGGATTTGAGTATCTCATTTGCAGGTGAGAGTTGAGGCTGTATCTCCAGTGGGAATGCAGCCATGCAGGCCCCATTAAAAGCCCTCTTCTAGAGAAAGAGGCAGAAAATACCACTGTGGAGCACAGGGTATGAGATACTGGGCAGAGCACAAGCAGCCTTGTGGGAGGGGACAACAGGTTTAGAGAGTTTTGGTTCTGCCTCTAAACCCTGGTGCACAGCTCCCATTGATCCTCAATGTTTTCATCCCTTCTACATGCCCCTGCCAGCATGGGAAAGACCAGGCTGGAAGTCCTATGGCAGAAGTGGGTAATAAATTGAACACCAGTTTATGCAGAGCAGGGAGAAGAGAACAAAAAAAATGGATTATTAATTGTATTATAAATTAAGGATAAACTAAGGAGACCTTCAGAGCAAAAGAGGATGTTGCAAACTTCTGTAGAAGATTAGCATGTGAGCAATGGTACATAAAAATTCAAACAACCTACACTTCTGCTTGCAGGAACAGTCTCTGCTGGTCTTTCAATATGTATTCGTGTCTCTTCTTCCACCTCAGAACCACTCTGCACATTTCCAAATGGAGAAATATCTTCTGCTGTCTGTAGGAAGAAGGTAATAAGCTTTATTTCTAGCGCTTGGGCTCCACTTGGTTGTCTGAGAGGGGGGAAGAAAGGATGATAGGGAAAGATAGATGGTAGTGGCTGAGACTGAAGAGACTAATGTTGGAGATGAGGAACAATAAAGAAAGGACAGAAGGACATGGAGACAGGAATTGTCTGGAAACCTGTCAGCTCTTGGGCAAGCTAAGATTTGTATGGATCTGTGTGAGTACTGGGTAACATATAAATTTGAATATGAGAAATGCAGTGACCAATGTCCCTCTGTTCTATAGCCCAGGAAGGAGTGAGGCACCTCCTGTGCCTATCAAGTGGTTTGATCAAATCCCTCTATGTTTGTGCTTCTTCTTGTTTGCTTCAGACAGATAAAACAGTAATTCATCTCCCCACTGCAACTCCAGGCTCCACCAGCAATCCAAGTGACATGTTGTGAGGCTTCACTGGCACAGATTTCTGAGCATGAGAATAAGAAATTTGGCCCATAACTTGTGGATAGCGTGATTTGGAGTGGGGATGGGGGAATGGCAGGTTTTACTCTTTACTTTGCTGTTGGTTTTGTAGCCAACATTGCCCCTCAGAGAAACCCCCTCCCTCTCCACTGAAACCTCATCTGGGTGGGTTGCACTGGCAGGAAGCCCATGGCAAATCATTCCAGGGTGAAATTCTTAAAATCACTACAGAGAAGCAGGATTTTGCATCCCATTTCAGCAGAGATTTTTGGTGTTTCAGTGAGACACTCTCCACCCTCCTTCTCAAAGGCTGGGGTAGCTTGTCTGCTGGTTGGGGGGGGCTAGACATGTTGCACAGTGCAATTATGGGGGAGATGGAACCACCAGCTGAGAATGTGCATCCTGGGAGTGCTCCCCTGGAGCAAGGAGGTTGCTGTCAGCCAGCGTGGGGGCACTGCCAAGGTGTCTCCACACCTCAGCAATTCCTTGGTATTGGGCAGCCAGGACAGGAAACGAGAGAAAACAGTCTTCCCCATAAACCCGGAGAGAATCATCCCCAGGCAGTTCCCATCAGTTTGGCAGCTACGGCGAGAGGAACTTGGTCAGGTTGTCTCCAGGTGGGACCAGAGGTGCTTCTCCTGAACCAAGCTCCTTCTGCTCGTAGGGGTGGCAGGTGCTGTGTTAGGGGAGCTCACCTCAGCAGAGGTAAAACCGCCTGGGAGACTGAAGCCCTTGGGAAAACATGACCCTTGGCCTTTTTCCCTTAATTTCCCCCCTCAGTGAGCTGGAGATAACTGTGCTTATCTGCCTCTGTCGAACACGTTGAGATTTGCAGAAGAGGAGCACTGGGGTGCATGACTAACACCAGAATCATCCTCATCATCCCTTTGCTGAACCCCATCAGGCTGAGGTTGCTGAGAGTCAACTTTGCACCAGTTTAACTGTTTATGCAAGGAAGAGTCATGGGCATTTCAGTCTCCCTAGTTTGGGAAGGGGCCATTAAAATCCTTGTTTGGGGGATTCAAGCTCTCCAGCAAGGTTTTCTAAGAGAAGTCAAAGATACCAACAGAAGTGGGTACAAACCATGCAGAGAAACAAAGAACATGGAGAAGTTTGTATTTCACAGTTAGTATATAGCCTATATGAAATGTGATCATGGGTGGGAAATGTGGGTTTATATTTTTTCCTAAATTAAAATAAAAGCAAGGCCAGAGGTCTAGAAAAATATGGAACCGGGGAGTTCTGGTTTAGAGTTGCAGCAAAGTTCTTCTTTAATACTAATTAAATATTTTGCCGTTGTTCAAGGAAAAGTATCAGCCAAGAGACTGTCTCTGCCTCCAGAGCTTTTGATGTGGTTAATTTCTGGGACAAAGAATTTGGGACTCAGATTTTTCAGTGCTTCACTCCACTATCCTGGCCTGTAATAAATACAAAAGTCCATGCCAAGAAGTAACAACAAGAAAAATATTTTTGTGGGTTTCTGCCGCAAAGCTGGGATGGGGATAGATGGATTGATTTGAGGCAGGTGTTGAGTCTCCAGGGTGCAGGGCACAGCCACCATGGAGTGTAGGACAGTAAGCCTTGCCCTTGCTAATTTAGAGCAGATGCCATCCAGAAAGAGGTAAAAAGGTGCTGGTGCTGACATGGCTTCTGCAGTTGAGCTCTTTAAATAAAATCATTTATTGGATACAGTTCTCAGTTTACTTGGACTAAGAAGGAGACTAGAGGGAGGATAAAATTCAGAATGAGAAGGAGTTAATGCATTTCAAGGGCTAAAACCTGCACCACTGGGATAAAAGCAAACTTAGTGACTTCATTGCAACTCAGCAGTAAATCTAGAGTCACTATTTTCTGTGGAGTGCAGATGTCTGAATACCATCCCTGGATGGGAATAAAAGGAAATGCTGTTTACCGTGAACAAAACACATTATGAATAAACTCTGACACACCCTAAACCAACTTTCTTTTGAAAGCAAGTGAGGGTTTCATTAAAAGCAAAATTTGTGAAAAGAGATTTACAGGATATGTGGAAACTTGCTTGAATGATTAAAAATTAATTATATCAAGGGGGAGGATGTACAAACACATTATGTTAGGATGCCACTGCATGGTCCAGACAAATCTGCTCCTGACATTCAGGAAAAATTCAGCTCCTTTTCTCCCCTCCCTCCTCTTCCATCTGTTTCTCCTGGGCTGGATGGACACTGGAGCAGATGCACCTATGTGTGAAAAGCACAGATGATTCAGTGGTGCAGTGTTTCCCATTAAAAGTAGATCCTCCCTGTCACCCAACACACTTGTACCATCACAGTGCCAAATGCTGAGCTTGCTGTACTTAAAAGGAGGGAAGAAGACTCTACCAAAAATGGGCTGCTGGTGTCAGGGCCACGGGACTGGGGATTGACTCTGCCCCCACCTACGTGCCTCACTCCTGCCTGCAAGAGAGCCTTTCTCATCCCTTGCTTTTGGTATTTTTCAGTGGTCTTACACCATTCTACCTTGTCCAGAGAACCACTCAGACAAAAGCCAGTGATGGAATAGACTTTTTTCTTCTTTATCCTCTGCTATTTTATCTGGTCTTTCTCATCTGCAGTAACATTATTGTCACCCAGCATTTGCAGCCATCTCTGCAGCACGTCTGAGGCTCAGCAGATGTACAGAGAGAGAGAGAGTTTTCTCCTGCAATTCCTTTCCCATTAATATCCAACTATTTCATTTTCTCCAGCCCAAGAGCCATTTATCCTTGCTGTGAGCTCCTCAGCAGGCTGATTCACCCCTTGGGCAGTGCCAGCTTGTGGAGGGAGCTGGGTGCTCGCCAGCTGGCAGCCCCTCCAGAAGCAGATGAGCTGGCCAGGGGAAGAACTGAGGTCAGTCTGTCTGGAAGAGCTACTCAGTTACCATTTCTCCAGGGTTTTCCTCAGTTGTGGGGCTGGACAAGAACTTGGAGAGAATTTGAAGCACTTTTGCAAGAAATCCAGGAGAAGAAGGATAGTTTGTTGGGGAAAGTGCTAACTTTGGATTAAAGTACTTTGAGCTAAACTCAGTCCCTTACAGTGATGTTTAGTCTCTCTGTGCTTCATTTCTTGCACTAATCCAGGGGTGATGCTACTCCGAGGAATTAAAGACAGGTCTTTACTTGGCATGGATACTGTGTAAGTCCCCACATGCAGCCTAATGCTGGGCAGGGCTATGGTCTCCTGCATGTCAGAAAGGTTTGTCAAATGCAAATTGCCAGTTGCAAGACCCCTGCTGACCTGGGGAAGGGTCAGCAATGGGCCCATTTTTTTTAACTCTGCATTCCTCCCTGCCTTGTGTTTGCACTCTGCTCCAGGCCTGTGGTGGTAGGAATGAAGTCAGGATCGTAGACAACTTGTTATATAGATTTTCTTATTGTTGTTTCCAGGCCAGACAGAAGTGAGGACTGGAAGGAACTACGGGGCAGTAATAATCTTGTTCCCTAAAATGTAGTATACCCAGCTGTTACACAATACAGAAAAAAAGGTATTTTGCTCCTTCCAAGTCATGAGAACTTCAATCCCTGAAGAAGTGGGTGAGGTCATGGAGATGTGCTTGCTCTGTCTGTGTAGAGAAATCCCCTCTGCAGGGCTCTGTCAGCTGCTGTGAGCTGTCTTTGAGCCTTTTCCCCTCTTCCTGCATGTTTTCTCTCTAGCAGCTCCTTCTATCTGTATAATTCACCTTCCACACTTCTTGCTTCTTCCATTCACCCTGTTCCTCATCTCAGTAGCACTCACCCAACATCCCTTTGCAAAAGCATGTCTGTGCTGCAGACACACTTTACTTGGAGTAAAGCCATCCTGTGGAGGGAACAGCAGTGATCACCTTTAAGATCTTGGCTTTCATGTGACAGTTCAATGGCAACAGAGCTGGAGTCTGTACAAGGACTTGGAGAGAGGCAGCTTGTTTTTTTCCTCCAGCATAT
The DNA here is from genome assembly GCF_036417665.1 of Passer domesticus. Classification (NCBI taxonomy): domain Eukaryota; kingdom Metazoa; phylum Chordata; class Aves; order Passeriformes; family Passeridae; genus Passer; species Passer domesticus. Next base: position 79,449,365 of record NC_087475.1, read on the forward strand.
GTCTGTGTGGGAAGGAGGGCACTGATCCACAAACAGTCTGCTCGTGGTTTCGTCTGCTCCAGGCAGGGTTTGCAGCTTGCACCGAGGACTTCTGGCCCAAACCATGTCTCCAAGGAGGCTGGCGTGGGTGCTGTGGCAGACTCTGCCATTGTTTCATTCACAGTGCATGAAGGAGAGCAGCCAGCCCACTCTGTGGTCCTGCTCAGGACTCACACCCTTCTCCAAACATGCAGACCTGCACAGCATCCCAAGTCTGCCATCCCAAGACCCGCGCATTTGGCAGATCAAGCCTGGAGCTTCTGAGCTGCCAGAGAAGCACAGCTGGGAGGGGTCCCCAGGGGCAGTAAATGGGGTCCTTTCCCTCCCGGGGTCAGGGTGTCAGTGCTGAGTACAGAAACATGTGAGACACAAGATGCACTTGGGAGAGAGTTGGCAGGGCCAACTCCCAGGAGCTCAACAGTCTCTGTCAGTGCTAACTGCCCTTAGTTCTGGAAAACACCCACCAGAGTCAAGGGAAGTTCACTGACTCAGTGAATAGAGCTGCTGCCAGGTCATTATCAAGTTATCTCAATTTTCCTCTTTATGTGATATCACTTTCATTTTTAGACTGAGGTCAGAGATGTTTCCATCCGTCTCTTTCCAGGGACATCCCTCTTATTGAGAACCAGGATAACCTACTTGTGTCTGGGAGCTGTATACTATAGAATAAAAAGAATTACCTGCTTTGCTGTTTTTCAATTGGTCTTTCCTTATTTTTGTCTTTCTGTGTTGCTCAATCCTATCTCAAAATCATCCCACCAGGCAGCTCTTACCACTGCTACTACTTAAGTCCCTGTTGTAGAGACCTCCTCCTTTCCCTCAACATTTTGGTTCCTGTTTTTCCTCTAGTCCTTGCTGCACCAAATACATGCCCAAGATGCCCCTCAGAACACTTCATAGCAGATAGTAGTTAGAATGTAATTTGTCAGTCAGTCAAGTCAGTATTTCCTCATCCCTGGAAGTGCTCCAGGTCAGGCTGGATGAGATTCAGAGCAGTGCAATATTGAGGAAGGTGTCCTTGCCCATGGCAGGGTGTTTGACTAGATAATCCTTAAAATTATCTCCCAAGCCAAACCATCCTATGATTCTGTGATTACATGACCTTCATATTGTTCTCAAGGGATTTTTCAGTCTCCTGGTATTATATTCTCATTGGATTTAACCCACTTAGCTTCACAGAGCCTCATGAAAGGTAACAAGGTAACAAACAGCCACTTTTCTTCTTCTTTTTTTCTTTTTGAAGCTCCCATTTTGTTTGTTCTTGTTCATGCAGAATATGCATAAGTAGTTAACATGAAGAGTTATTAAAAGATCCTAGGTGCAACATTTCTTCTGAGTGGCAGAAAATGGGGTTTTTTCCTCCTCTACAGAAGATTTTTATTTTGTCTTTTAAATGAGCTTGTCTGAAATGGGCTTTCCTATCCCTCATGTCTCTACATGACAATGTCACTCAAGATCATCCTAAAAATGCTACTGCTGAATTTATTTAATTTGTGGAAGAGAAATCTGGAGGGATCACACTGCATTGGGGGATATAACAAAGCCTTTTTCACATCCTCAGAAGACAGGACAGTGAAGTGATCAGTTGAGGCACATAGATCCCAATAAAAGATTTTCCGTCCTTAGAGGCTCTGCAAACAGGTTGGGCTCACTCCTGTCAGAGAAGACTTGGGAGATAATCCCACTCATTAGTAAGGCAGTGCAGTAGCTAGACTCCCAAGGTTTGTTTCAGTCCTGCTTTTTATGATTTTATTGTACAGCCTCATGGGAGAGCTCTCAGGGCATGCTGGAAGGTCTGTGAATGCTGAAAGGCTTTCCCTCTGGAGGTAGGTCTCTCCAGCAGTGTGCTGGTGTGGTGTAGCTTTTAATATGCATTTTTAAATGAGTTGAGCATGGGGATTGGACTCCCAGAGTATGGATTTTTAAAATCTGGAGTCCCTAATGAGATGCACTATTATTTCTAGATTTAGGTAATAGACTGGTAGCAAAATAGAAAGTTGCCTCATGCTGCAAAAACACTGGTGACTGGGATAAATAATTTATAACTGTTTTGTATTTGTTGAATTCACTCTCAGTGACTGGGCACAGTACAGGATTCTCAAACACAGGTGATGCAGGAAAATTTTCTACTATTTTGCCACCTTTTTTTTCCCAAGTAGCTGTAACAACATTCTGCAGATTTCTCAGTGGTCAGCACATGTTCTGCCCTGCAGATGCAACCAACAGGGTGCTCAGTGTGCACAGATCAGGGCTATTTCTCATTGCAGGTGGCTTCACCCGAAGGCACAGTCCTTGGGCAGCCCAGTGGCAGGGTGGGCAGTCCAGATTCCTGTGCTCACTCTGAGCAGCCATTCTGCCCCATGCAGCCCTCTGCTGCTTCTGCTCCTTTGCTGGGTGGCACAGCAAGCTTTCCATCACTGAGTAACACCAGAATACATCTTATCCAGGGGGCTAGTTAAGGCCAGAGATAATTTTCCTCAAGTATTCACACATGTTCTGCTGTACAGCTGGGATGTCTGGGGAAGGTAAAAAGAAAAGCTCACAAACACAACTGAGTCAATATTTGTTTTTCGGATGTTAATGAACATCTGCGGGGCAATGCTCCTTCCTTATGCTCTGCAGCTACTGCTCTGCTGAAGGAGTTCTCCTTTCCCTGGTTGCTGCCATGAGCAGCACTTCCAGGACACCAGTTTGTTCCAAGAGCCACCACCAAGAGCACTGAATTTCCCTAACACTGTTGAGAAATCACAGGGACAATTGATTGCTGCAGGAAGTTGGTACCTATAAAACTTTGGTAACCAGCCTGAGTGAAGTTGATCGTTTCAGTTTAGCAAAGCCAGCACTGGGCTGGTGCTGTTAATTGTGCAGCATTGCATCAACAGTCCCTGGAAAAGCATCAGCATTCTTATTGCAAGTGGGATATTTCAAAAATGTGTATGGTCAGCTGAAAGCTCTGGAGGTAAAAATACATGAACTTAATGTGGAAAATGTCTATTCTGTATTTGTTCTTGGGTCTTTGAGATTTTACAGTGCAGGAGGATATTTTTGAGCTTTGACAATTCAGAAATCATAGGGTTTTGTAAGCAAAACCTGTGATTCTTCTGTATGCACTAAAAGTCATGCCCTTAAGATCAGAATCTGCTGTGATGAGTCTTGCCATGAAACCTGTATCTTTGGCATGTAGGCAACAAGGTGTCCATGAGCTCAGGCATTTCCAGGCTGGCCAGATGCAGGTTTCTACAGCCAGGCCTTCAGTGACCTGTGGGCAGCATCACCCTGCTCTGCTGGACCACAGGGATGTGCCAGCCTTCAAACCAGCTGACAACACAAAGGCTGCAGATGTTGATAGCTGGAGGTGGAATGCAATCAAACCCTTCAATTACACCTTGGTCATTTAATCATCTCCCTGCCAAATGGTGCTTGTGTGTGCTGTGGTACTATCCAAACACAGTAATTACTGCTGTGTGCCATTTCAAAATAAAATAAAATTTACCTGGGTTAGAAAACATAATTCTGCTGTCAGCAGTCTGCAGCCCCTTAATAGACTCTGCAGACCCATGCGTGAAAGGTGTTTCTTTAAGGCTGCCACTGCTTCACTTCAAAAAAACTGGTTTTGTTCTGTAGTATTACATAATTTCTTTCTTGTTTATGAGATTAGAAAGTGTTGGGAGCAAGTTTCTTCATAAAGCTCTGGCTGAGCTAAGGCCTTATACACCAGAGGATCTGATTTTAAGAGGCAAAAAAAAAGAACCATACAAATGGCCAAAACACAAAACTGAAAACAAGAGCTGACTAAGACGGTTTTTGCTGCACACAGCCCTGGAAACACAGATGTGTTTCAATGAGTATGATTTGAAAGGGGATGAACTCATCTGCAAGCCTTGTTTGTTCCTTTCTGCTCCTCCACCCACCCGTCAGCCCCAGGAAAGCAGCGGCTGCTGCGCTCTGACCCTGCAAGCACTCAGGCACTTGCCTTGCCTCGCCTTGCACTGTCCTGCCTTGCTTTGCCTTGCCTTGCCTTCCCCCTGTGGGCTGTCTACAAGCACACAAACCTTTTGGTTCCTGACTGCCTCTCCGAGGCCGGTGGGATGGGGACACTGCGGTGCCACAACCCCAGCCCACATGGGTTGCCCCCACCCAACTGGGAAGCACCTAAGGTCCTTACCATAGATTTCATGGTGCTAGCTGGAGAAAAGGGTTGATTCAAACCCAGGAACAAAGTTTTGTTCCTGCTTCCTCCTCCTGCACTTTGACAGGGAAGCAGGGAGAGACAGGGAAGGGTGCCACACCCTCCTCTGGCAGCACCAGGACCCTGTCTGCTGCAATAGCTTGGAAATATTTTCTCCTCCATCAGATGCATTTATGGTAGATCAGCATTCTGGGGTGGTTTTCTTTTTCAATGTTGGAGGATGAATAGGACATATATGGAGCCACAAACAACATGATTATTTCATTTGAATGGTGCATCATTTCCTTAGGAAACCAGGCTAAAATTACCAAACAGAGTAAACATGAAGTAAGAAATGTGATACACTGGGGAAGTAAGAACAGAATAGGAGAAGTACCTAAAATTAAATCAATCTGGAAATACTGAGGCAGAAGTGATAAGATCCAGCACAGAAAGGAGTCCATTTTAAGAAGGAGGAATTCTGGTACTGTATTAGGAAGGTGCCTGCTGCTGCAGTTGGAGTGGGGTATGACAGACCCTGCGCACCAGCCCTGCAAGCTCGGGACACCCTGGATTGCCTTGGGCTCTGTATGAGGATGGAGGGCCAACTACTCTTCTCCTCTCACACCACAATTTGCCTCTGAAGTTAGGAACTGCTCCATAAAAATTGTCCCAGTGCTAGTGCAGGGATGGCTAGGTCAGGCCATGGAAGGATGGCAGGCAGGGTTTGGGTTTACCACTGAAAGCATTTCATACACACTTGCACTAAAGAGAATACATTTTTATTTTTATTTCTTCTCCTGCAAATAGGTAAGATCCATCCCATTCACTAAAGCTGGAGAGAGATCTGTTCACTGCCCTTGTGTTACCTTCCTGCAGCGTCAAGAACACTCTTGGCACAGCCAGACACGTGAGGACCAAGTGGGTCAGAAAAAAGGGAAAAACATCTAAATCCTCCTACAGATTTATTTGTGACAATGGATTTCATTATTACATTATGTCCTCGACTTTCCACCCCCCGCCTCCTCCACAAACGCGTAATCACATCTCAGATCTCGGCAATAATTGCTTTGCCACGCTGACAAACACAGCAAAGAAACAGCGTTTGTGGAGGGCTAAGAAAGCTTTACAAACAACACTGATTAGCCAGATCTCCCAGCTTGGGAATGAGGGGCAAGTTCAACTGGAGGTGATGGGGAAATATCCTGGGGAAAAAAAACAACTTAAAGTAAGATCAGGCTCCATAATATGCTTTTTGTTGCTGTGCTGATGTTTGAGACACATTGCTGCTGCTTGCCTTGATGGGGTTCACCAAGCATAGTCTTCACACTTGCACGAAGGAGTTTGACTTTGTTTGTCTGAAGCAGCCAATGGTGCAGACGTGCCGGGGGATGACGGAGGCTCAGGGCTGGGCTTCGAGCACGGGGCTCTGCCACACAAGGCACATGCTCCTCCCGAGGGCAACACCTCCCACACTACAGCTGCCTTCCCCTTCTCGTGGAGCACAGCACACTAACACCAACAAAACCAGCCCTAAAACTAACTGCATGTGCCTGGTGCAGCCGTGCTGCTGGCACCCTGTCCCACCGTGGTGCCTGGGGCCAGGCTCCCGGGGCACGGAACACCGTGGTGCCAGCCCTGGCTCCACCTAAGACCTTGCACCTAAGGAGCTTACGTCGCCGTGCAAGGCAGCACCAGGAGCAAAGGTTTAAGTCAAAAAACAGGCACTGTGTGGGCCCAGAGACTTCCTGAGCTCCAGTGGGGTCATTTTGTTGACACTTCCCACTCAGTGGCTGTTATTTCCTCATCCCGCTCCTTGCACCCTAATTTTTATCACCCTGCTGCATCCCTCTGAGTTCTGCTTCCTTGTTCCCCCTGTCCTCTCAACTCTGGTGCTTCAGACTTCTTGAGATACTGTTTTCCATGCTGCAAAAAGAGCTAAGAATAGTAATAATGAGCAAACAACGCATCTACAGATCACTGCAGCCCAAAAGCTGATGGCTTTCAGGGGGTTTATCTTCCTGTCTAGGCCACACAACTGGCCCCTGCCATCTCATGTCATCTTCTCCTGCCTGCTGCAGCCTCATGCAGCAGCTCCTCTTGAGTGCTTCTCTAAGCAATGGGATGAATATGGAGGGAATCACCAAGTTTATGGTGCTTGGGCACTTTATGATGCTGGATTCATCAGAAACCCCTCAGCAGGGCTGTGGAGAAGAGCCTGTTTCTTTATGAATGGGCTATCTGCTGTTACCTGTACCTGCCCAAACCACAAAGCCATCCTTAAGTTCATCTGAGTCAAGGAGACGGTATAGCTGAACTGAGAAAGGGCTGATTTCCAGCTGACTGCATATGATCATCCTTCCCAATTTAAGGAAGAAAATGCAGTTTTTCACTGTTGGAACAAGTCAGTATAACTGGCTTCATCTGGAAGTACACTGCAGACTAAGGGTTTATGATAAGATGTCACTCATTTTTTTAACCAAATATTGTTTTCCTAAAAAAATCCAGGTATTCAGTTCAACAGAATCTTTCACAGAAAGTGCCTGCTTAAAAATTGTAATTTTTTTTCTCTTAAATGGGGTCTACTTTGTGAAAGGGCTGATCATCCCCTGGGACTGTGACCCTTTGTGGCACCCTCTTTCCCAAAGCAGGGTGGACACCAGGCTGGGTGGTTATTGATCTTCAATGGCAAATCAATGAATCCCAGGACCTGAGTGCACTGAGTTAATCTTTATGTATCACAAATCTCTTTTTCATGCCCAGGATTGTCACAAGATTACTGTGTCTCAAAACATTTAATTCATGTGGGAGAGAATGTCAAAAAGGGAGATGGTTTTCTCTGGCCTTTGTGCAGAAGGTTTTGAGGGTACCACGGCCACTGCTATTGACCTGAGCAGAGCAGTCACCTTCTCTGTGCTTGCCTGCATGTCTCTGCCCTCCACTGGGTCTTGTCACATGCACTGTCCCCTGAGGATGGGCACACACTCTTTTTCTATACAACCCCCAACACAATAGGCTCCATGCCTATGAGCAAACACTCAAGAAAAAAACCAAATCTGCTGCAGAGTGGAGCTAGCAATAATTTTATTTCAGGTCTTTAAATAGAATGCTGCCTGAACATTAAGATTGCAGAAGACCATTTTATGAATTTATCCTCTACTCTTTCTAAAAATGTCCTTCTACACGTCACATTCCCCTTTGAAACAAATGGTCAGCAGCAATAAAATTTTTTACTGAAGCAGCAAACCTACACACAAGGTCAGAACAATATCTGTGTTATTTACTCCAGTGTGAGTTATGATCTGCCTACTCCATACACTGTTTTCTGTGTTTCCCGTTGATGCAAATCAAAAGCCTGTATTGTCCTTTTGCTGATTTAGTGCTTCGTGCACTCATTACACCAGGACTCATTTATTCTTCTTTTATATATGTGTATATTTCAATGTCGCAAAAGAACCCATTTATGGGTGAAAGATCTGACACTGTTTGTGGCTGAAGGCTCTGCTTTGTCCTGTCCAGCTCCTGTACTGCGCAATAAGTGTGTTTCGGTGGAAATAAACAAATCCATCACACCCATGAAATGGGAGCAGCAGGTCCAGGAGATACAGCAGGCTTGAAAACTGAGCAGCAGGACCTTAGCAGGCCCTGGGAGGAGCAGCAGCCATGAGAGAGGCTGAAGTAATGTCCTGAGTAGGACAGGGGACATGGCTTGCCCAAGCCCATGGTGGTCACCGTGCTGGTGCAGGTGCTGTCACACAGGAGATCTGTTCTCACAGAACCATAGCACGATTTGGGCTGGAAGGGGCCTTAGGCAGAATTTAATTCCAACCTCCCTGACATGGGCAGGGGTGCCACAAGACCAAGTTGCTCTGTCCTTATCAGCTTTCTTTGCTTCTTGTCTCTTTCTCCACCCAGGATCTCTCGGGCAGCCTCAGGGAGGAGCAGGGAGGCAGTGGGACCTTGGGGATAGATGGCAGTGATGCAAGGACAGGGTGGGAGGCACGGCACTGGGCCCAGCAGCTTCTGCCCAGGCACAGGCATTGGGAAACAGCTCTTGGGAGTTCTCTGCTGACAGGGTGATACAACACACAGATCACTGTTGCTTCAGTCAGCAAAGTCTTACGGGGGAAATTTCCCAAGGCATGATGTAGATGGGACTGCCTGACTCCCATCGGAAGTAAACTGATCCTTCAGGCACCGGGAAGTCTGTGACAGTTGCTTGAAAGAGTTTTTCAGTTAGGGGGATTAATTCTCTAATTATGTAATTTTCTATTACATGATTCCAGTGGGACTGTGTCCATGTACTGCAAGCAAAGGCAGGCTCACACCCAGCAGGGTGAGTGGATGTAAATCTGTGCTTTGGTTCCATCTGCCCCAGACTGCTTCGAACCTCTCATATCTTGAGTGAGTTGAATGATGGAGAGTTTTATGTGCAGCATGACTCAGTACTGCAGGTCTGTCTCAGAGCAGTCCAGCACACCAATAATGCTGCAGAGCAGAAGAAACAGTGGGTTTACCTCATCAAAGCACTAAGGAACATCATCTGTAGGTGCTTATGAGTCCAACCTACCCACAAGAGTCCTTTTAATTTGTCATCCGCTCACCACCAAGCATGGATCTCTTAACTTTCTCTCGTCCAGCCTGTATCTTGACAATACAGACTGCAGTAGTCATACTGGTTTTTTGCCCATTATTAATTTCAAATGGCTGAGAATTCCATCAAAGGCCTAGGCATCTACCCACATTCTCACCAGAACACAAAAAATATTTCCCACTGGTAATATGAATCAGTTTCTAGTTGTCTGGTAACAGTAACATTAAGAACAAAGATTTTTGGAAACTAGTAGAGAGATAAATACTACAGGATTGTTTGTGCTACTTGAAATTTTCCCTTTTTGCACACACATACAGATGGAAGAACTAAGTAATAGTGATGTCCGGGTATTTCAGGCAGAGAGAACCAGCAGGGTTTTTTTAATGACATAATCATTGAATCAAACAAAGGCACTGCTATTTTAGCTTTTTTCTTGCTAAATGGTCACAAAAATCTTAGTCCATAAATGCATTCTTGAAAATAATAAAATCAAAGAACGTCATGCAAAAGAAAAGAAATGAAAGGTAACATAAAATTTGCAATTTCATAAGGGCAAATTAATTTCAAAGGAAACAAATTAAATTATCTCAAGGACTTGAACATCAATGAAGCCTGAAATGTCTTTACATAAAAGGTGCAAGACGATTCTTTGGAGTACTGAAAATATATGTTAGTGTTAGAAAGGAAAAGGGGGAATTTACAAGGAAAGTAGTTGACTTAGACCTTGCAGAGGTTATTAAAAAAATAGGCAAGTTCTTCAAATGCAAAAACAAATGAAACAAATGAACCTGTGAGAAAGCAATATTAAAGCTACGTAATGAAATTAATAATTTGCTGTTGTTGAATATAGGAAGGAAAAAGAGTAACACAGGAGTGTGAGAACAGAAATGTTCACACTTGATCTAGAAAAATGTTTTAAAACCTATTAGGCACTCAAAATCAATGGTGTGATGTCTGTATCTAAAGGATAGAAGAGCCAGCATGAAACTGCATAGGCAGAGCAAAGGAGACTTTCAAATTAGCCAAGTTGAGAGTAAGAGCAAATTAGTGCCTGCCCTCAAGAGGGAAAAGCAAAGTAATAAAGGCAACTGCAATCCTCTTGATCCACAGCAATAGTGTATCGGGCTGGAAAATAAACTACATGAAAAGAATAATTTTTAAAGGGACCTAGAAGGAACATGAATTAAAAAGCATTCAGATTTGTAAAAGTCATGCCAGATGAACTTGATGTTCATCTGATGCAACTGTTTTCTACACAGGGTCTGCACTGAGTCTACTATCTGGTGTGATGCCACAGGAGAATTCATTACTTGGACTGAGAAAAACAGGGATTAAGCAAAGAATGGTGAAGTGGGGAGAGAGCTGATCAAAGAGGAGATGGCAGAGAGTAGTCCTGTAAGACACAATATCTGCAGGGAGGAAGGTCATTACAAGGGTTCATCACAGAATATCCTTTAAACTACTCTTACTGAATATTTCATCAACAACCTCAACAAAAATGAAGGAAAGTGTTGATGAAATAACCTGATGTCACAATGTCAAAGAACAGTGTTGATCAATAGGAGGAGATGAGTATCATCCAGAAAGACTAAAATCACCATGAGAACAGGAGCAGGAGAGGCAGAAATGTGATTATAGAGAATTGGAGGTCGTACTCAGAGCAAGGAAGGATCTTTGCAGACTTCTACCAATTTTCTCTGAATCAGCTGAAAATCCTGTACTGAGGGAAAAACATGGGTGTACTAGACAACTGGAATAAGTGATAAATGCAGTAAGGCTTTGAAGAAGAGAAATAAGACTCGAATGCTGCTGCTAGGGCACTTCCAGTAGAAGGGGAGAGGTATTATTACTGTCTGGGAAACAGTGTACACTTCTGGCAAGTCGTGTTCAAGAAAATGAAGTCAAATACGTGGAGGTGCAGAGGACTGCTGCTGGGAAGAAGACCCAGCTTTATGAGATGAGATCAAAAATATAACCTTAGTCCGGCTGATTAGCAGTACAAAAACTCACTATAGATTCGTCTGGGGTAAACGTGGGATGGGGCCACAAAGATCTACTGAATTTAAAAGAGAATACTGGCATAAGAGCAAATGGGAACAAACTAACTGCAGAGCTGGAAATGAGGTTTCTCCTCAGAGGCATGAAGTTTTGGAATAGCCTTTCAGGAGAAGGACTGAGTTCAAAAACGCAACTGCTTTCAGGGCAGGGTTAGTCCAGCCTCTGGAAGGGATTATAGGCCATGGCTGCTCCTGGTAGGAGAGGGAAGGCAGGGGTTAGATTTGGTGAGGCAGAAACCTACACTGCTACTGAAGAACTTGTTAGCAACCATTGCAGTGGTAGCACCTCAGTTTCAGCAAATCACAGCTGGGCCCCAGAGTAATGGGAAAAACCTTTACTGAGTGTAGGTGTCAGCACCGTAAAAGTGCCCCTCTGTGTGTGCCTGTCATCTCTGATCCCAAGCAGCAGGGTGATTTATAAGGGTTCTCACACAAAGATTCTGGCAAAAAAAAAAAAAAAAAAAAAAAAGTTTCGAATAACTGTCAAAAAGTATTGCATAATCATTGAAAAGAGCTGCTTTTAGTGGTTCTTCCTTAAAATGAAGGTCACCAAAATGCCATTGTAAAGGTGTGACAAAGGAGGTATAATTAGACATAAGAAAAGATCACAAGTATTACTAGTACAAATTTAACTAGGCATGAAAATTAAAAACCAGTCATTTTACAACAAGAAGAGTTAACACTGCAGACTGAGGACCCTTGTTCACAGAAGTAGTGAAGAGACTTTATAAAAGGGACTCTCAGCAGAGCACTCCTGTTCTCATGACCATACTGAGAGCCACCACTGTGAGCAGTTCATCTACAAACAGCTCTGTTAGTGCAGCTCTACTCACCCTGGGAACACAATTTAAAGCACTGACCATGTGTAACAGGAAGGTTTGGTTCAGACTGAAGTCATGTAAGCAAAATGTCTCCCTCTTGCCAGCTGAGCCGCTCTCCAGACTCTACTGAGCTCACCAGCTCAGTTACTTCTCAACCTGGAAATCTGTTTGCTGGTAGCAAGTGCCTGCTGAGATACCCAAATTCAGCATCAGAACACATGGGCAAGTAGGGACCTAATGGAAAAGTGTTCCTTTCTGGATAGATTGTAATGGTTGGGTGGGATATTCTTTACTGTGAGAGTAGTAAGGTATTGGAACAGGTTGCCCAGAGAAGTTGTGGGTGTGCCATTCCAGGAAGTGTCCAAGGCCAAGTTGGATGTGGCTCAGAGCAAGTGGTCAAGCAGGAGGTGTTCCTGGCCATGGCAAAGGACTGGAACTAGATGATCTTTATGGACTAGATGATCTATTCCAACTCAAACACCTACCCAAAACATTACTGTGCAGAGCAGAGGAAGACAGATACTCTTTGGGCTTTGGCGAGAGAAATAAAGCTTGCAAAAGTGCAAGATGATTGAAAAGAAAAAGAATTAGGCCTATTTAATAGGTTTCGTAATACTCAGAGATAGACTGAGTCCACAGATCAAAAAGGTTTAAAAGCAAATGAAAGCCAGAGTCGTGATATTTCTGGCAATCAGTTTTTACCATACTGTTAACTCAGTGGTCCCAGCTCTTGCAATTTTATAGTGATTATCCCTGAATTCCAGTTTCATAAATCCCAGCTCCCTGAGTCTTGGGAATCAGCTCCTGAGAGTGCCAGCTTCTGTTTTTAACAGTTACAGGAGAAAAGCTTGAAAGTGTGACTTGAGCATATGCCAAAGATTTAAAAACAAAAAGTAAATAAAATGAATGCCAAATTTTAATGCTTGTTTTTTATAGAAAACCAAACCACTCTTTATTTTAAAGCTAATCTCATGACTTTGGGGGCCTGGCTCCTTATTCCTCAAAGCCTGATATTGGCACGCTGTTAACTCAGACACTCTTTCAAGAGGATTTGCGGAAACAGCCTGAAAGAGCCACAGTGTTCTGGAATAATGGATCCCTGAGGAAAACCCAAGGAATGCTTATGCTCTGTAGAAAAGCTGGTAAATGGATAATTCTTGATCTCCTTCTTTCCAGATTAAAATAGCAGAGGAGGGAAAACAAAGCTATCAGGCAGATGTGCCTGGACATGCAGAGCGCAGCTAGACAGGGTAGCTGCGTTTGCAGCAGTTCAGAATACTGACACCATGCAAGCAGAAGCAGCACTTCTGGTTGTTGGTATCCCAAGGGAGATGGTGTTTGGGAGGAGGTGTGCGGAGCAGGGATGCAGGCAGAAAGCCTTCAGCAGTCAAGCATCCTTCCTGCAAGTTTGAGTTGACACATTCAGAGGTGAGGCAGAGACCACCAGAAAAGTAGAAATTCGTGCTCACATCAGTCTCCACTTTCATTTTTCTTTGCCAGGCAGCTCTGTGAATCTCAAGGTGCTTATGAAGACCATATGCCTTCAGAAGGGATTTCTGTCTCAGGCATGTTATGACATGAGCTCCACAGAGACTGTACAAAACCCTAAACAATTTCTTTTCCAGTGCAGAAGATAGCATGAGGACTGAGGGACATATTCCACCTGTTGGGTCATATGGAGCCATAGCACTTGGTCAAGGAATGGCCCACTCTCTCTCAGGGCTTCTTTTAAGCCTAATGACCTGTGATGTAGCTTGTCCTTACCAACCACTTTCTTCTGCTCCAAAAGCCCCCATACCAGATGCCACTTGTCATCTGCCAAACCAGCTGCAGAGCAGCTGGAGCCACAGAGCAAGAGAGAGGTTCCAGCACTGTGCTCCAAAGGCAAGAGCGAGCCCCTCTGAGAGAGAAAGTGGGGAAGGAGGCAGCAGCACGAGTCTCACACTGAGTGAAGTGCACGGATATAGTCCTTGGAGGGTAGGAGGTGGATGTTCATGCCAGACCTGGAGCTGACTGCAAATGAGGAGGAGGCTCAGGACCCCATCTCCAACCCACATAAGCATCCCAGGTTGCTTAATAAGGATCAGATGGGGAAAAGTGCTTGGATTTGTTCCTTGGAGCAGTCAAGCCATGGCACATAGCAGGAAGCCTTCTCAACATGCCTGTGCAGAGGACGAACTTGACACTGCTGAGTTTGTAGCTGAGCACTAAATGGAAAACAGAGGCTGGGGAAAGGCTTTTTTTCCACCTCTGGTTTTGTGGGGGAGAAAACGAAAATTTTGTTCATAAGCTGTTTTGTGCCTGCAAACAGGATTTATTTTTAGAAGATTTTATAAGATTTATTTTTAATTTCATCCAGATGTTTATTTATAAAATAATTTAAGACTTATATCCAAACAAGGCATCAAAGAAACCTTTTGGGAGTAGCACTGTCAGTAGCAAAGGGTTTTAATGATCCACGAAGCGAGTGAATGGGTTTGAGGAGTGTCAGAGTGCCTTGGGGGAGCACATGCATGGATCCAATTAGGAACCCCTTCTGAGGTCACTCAGACACGACAGGAAAGGTGACTCCTCTGGGAGCAAGATGCCAACTATTCCACACGGTGTGATGTGGGGAACTGTAGAGCATACACACTTTCCCTAAGACAGTACCAGGAGAACTTCTGTCCTAAAGAGTGACACATAAAATACCCACCACAGCAATTTCCTTGGATCGTTTCCAAGCCCTGGAGGAGATGTATGTCCTGGGCAGAGCACACAAGGCACAGCTGCTGCCCCTCGAGGATGAGTACTTGCTGCTGCCAGAGTCCCCAGGCCAACATGAAGCCAGGGCTGTGTCCTGCTGGTAGGAGTTGGAAGGGGACAGTTACTCCCAAGTCTTTCCATTATTTCCATAATTCCTTTCCATGTAACATGAAAATTCCACCTGTCCTCACAGCAGGTGACATCTACTGCTGTGTTCCAACCTGAAGATACATGGACAAACCCTATTATCCCTTTGCAAATTTAATGGGTCAAGTACTGATGTGTCACCTGAGCACCTATTCATGCCATATCTACATGAAAATGTGTAATTGTTTGCTTGTTTTTTTGTTGGTTTTCTTTTTTTCTCCCTTTTCTCTTTTGAAATATTTATTTACAATGTTTAAACTTTGCACCTTTCTGAAACTGGTTTCAATCCATTCCTTCTATTTTTGTATCCTCAGTGGTTCAGGTAAGTCACTATAAATGAAGTCTTAGTTGCACCAGGTGTCTACTTCAGCTTGACAACATACAATTAAATAGATCCTTCAACAAATCAGTGCAAATTTGCTCATATGTGTTTCTTTCATTGACATCAGATTGACTGAGCTAAAAGGTGCCTGCTGGTGTTGGAGTCAGAGGCTTCCATTCAGATTTGTTCCTCTGCAATTGAGACTTTGGCTTTTGATGAAAAGTCACAGCTCAGGACTTTCTGTGTCCTCCAGTGCTGTGCCCCACGGTGTGCAGTAGGCACTGTACAGGAATGGACCAGATTCCTCACTGATGGGATCTTGTTTTCTGTGGGTAGGAGGCAGGAAGAGGCTTTAGAGGGAAACAAGTATTGCTTTAGAGGGAAACAAGGAATAGCCCAAGCTGGAGCAGAGCTCCTCAGCAGCACTGGGTTTTCTCTGAACATCTGCATCCTCCAGGGTGGTTCCAAGCAGCACGGGATGTCATGGACAAAGTGACAGCTTCCAGGATAGGCTTTCTGCTGCCAGGGGACCAGGACCTCCCCTGCGCCATTCCTCAGGGGCATAGCCAAGGGCAGGCATCTGCTGGCTCATCTTAGCTTCATGGTGCTGCAGGAGCCTGGCCAAGCTCCTGTGTCCTCACAAATAACCTTCTCCTGCCTGGCTGGCCCTGAACTTGGGGAAAATACACAGTTTGGAAGAACTTACCACTTTTGAAATGGGGCTGCTGGCAGGCCTGGGCACTGCAGTGCTGAGAGCAGCAGCAGGAAGTGTGGTTGCATGTGAAAACAAGCAGATTTGAAACAGCGTTCACTCCAAGGGATTACACAAATAATACCCCAGTGACAATGGAGCTATTTACTCAGTTGACAGTATGAAGAAAGCATCTCCTTTTATCTCCTTGTGGTGGTTAGTGGGTTCATCTCTCTTACAGCCTCTGTTGCTACTTGCTGCTTCCCTTGATGCTTCTCTCTGGTAGTTTTGTTCCAGCTTTCTTTAAAAAGCTGTTTATTTGAGGAGGGCGTGGGCTTTGCACCACAGAAGGGCAGCTGCAGAGATGCACAAAGAGGAGCCCCACAGATGCCTGAGCCTGTACACACTGGCTGCACAGTGAGCAAGGAAAGCTCATCCATCAGCCCACACTGCACAAAGGTGAACATTCCATCTCAAATGTGTAATATGGGAAGAGCTGGGAGTATCTTCCCATTAACAGTTGTCTGTCCCTTGCTCTGCTGTCTGGGATGACCATGCCAGTTTTGATCCTCACTCAGAAGGTTTCTGAAATAGCTTCTTCTACAGTGAAAGAAATGTGAGGCCAAGCATTCATGTCCCCAACATATGGGGCACAGGGAGGAGTGTCTGAGCACGTGGTAGGGATGGGACCGAGGTGCAAGGCTGTGGCTGAGCAGTTTGCAGCAGCTTGCGTCCTTGCGAGTGATGCTTCCCCTGGTTGCAGTGCAGACCCATGCCCTGCCCCTGCTCTGCCAGACTCAGCCAGCTGCAGGTCACCCAAGGGGGTTGCCCGGGTGCAGGATGCTGTCCCAGGGCTGAGGCAGGACTGGCAGTGGAGGGGATGATGACCCCGCAAGCTTCCTGTGAGATGTGAGAGCAAAACTGAAGGGGAATCTTCCTCAAAGGGCTGAAGTGTCCAGCACACAGGTTTCCCCACAACTTCAGGAGATTTTTTTGCTTCTTTTGTTTGCACATGTCTATACTTGTCAATCCCCTGTAAGTGTCACACACTGCCCGTGGTACCTCACCAATGCAATGGTGCACAAGCAATCGCAGTAACAGATTAAGCTTCAAAATCCGCACTTGGGGGATCACAGTTCTGCCACAAGCACCTGACAACTGTGTTCAGAAAGGGGCTATCAGATCATTCACAGCATCAGAGCTGCAAACAAACCTAGAAGAAGCCACCAGACTGGAGCACCTCCCTCTCTTCAGGGGAGGTACAAGGCAGACAGCTGTTACCTTTGGTGGTAAAAGCTATCCCATCATCTTTACAAAACACGCACATTGCTGAAGTGTGCAGACACTGGCCATATCTGTCCAGTTCAAGGTTCACCACAGGCAGCTAATCCTGACCACTGACCAGCTGGTGTGCCTGGTTTGCATCTCTGCTCCTTGGGCCACACTGTCCCATTCACAAAGAGCTAGTTCAGTGTCCATGCAGCTTGGATGGAACAACAGCCAGGAAGGACTTTTATGATACAATGCACTGCAACACCCATTCAAAGCCACCAATTCAGTCATAAGGCAACAGAAACCTTGTCAGCTACAGGTCTGGTAGTATGGATTTATTACACTAAATTTAAGCCATCTAAAAACTAAAGATCAAAGCTAGACTATTAATTCAGGATTCTTCTTCAGACAATTTGTAGTTACCTTCAGAGAGAAGCTTAAGAAGTCTCTGTGGCATCTAGGCTGAATTGTCCTTCCAGAGTGCCTTTCTCCATTGCCCTAAAAGTCTTGGGAATTTTATGCCAAACTTCTAATTTTCTAAGGTAGTAAAAAGTAGATGAAATGAGTTCCAGTGACATTCAATGGAACCCAATAAAACTGAAAACATTCAACCATCCATTCACTGACTACATCAGCATGCAGTTGATTTTGTCTGAGGTTAAAGACAACCTCTTTGCAATTGACTTTCTTGTTGAAATTGTCTCCCAATATCGTAAAAGTCAACTTCTAAGAGCTTTTTTATACTTTATTGTTGATTTTTAATTAATGACAAAGGAAAAAAAGAAATAGCTAGAAACACCAAAATTAAAAAGGAAGGGCATTATGGTTGTTCTACCAAACTTGCATGAAGCCAAGGCAGATTTTGCTGAAGTGTCCTCTTGTCCTTCTGCACTGCTGAAAGGATTCATTGAGTGTTCTCTGACAAGTAATGACCTTCTCTCACCCACCCTCTGAGTTAGAGTCCCGGAGTCAGTTATGGGTTGTATTAAGGAGCTGTAAACACAAAGAAGCGCTGCTCTTTCAGCTACTAGAGACCAAAAAAATGGATCTTATGACTTCCTGCTAATAGAAAGGAACATGTGTTTTCTATCTGCTGATAAAGAACCCAGTGATACCAAGCCTTGCTGGAGGAACATCTGTGTTTTTTAATGGACACTTAAAACCTTCTCTTCATGACCCAAGATTCATTTCACATATAATATGTAATTCCACCAGTCTGCAGAGAATTTTTCTGTGGCTCACTGAATATTTGGTATGTATTTTTCAATTCCAAAGGACAGATCAAGAAATTAAAAATTTCTGCTTCCACTCTTCAACTACCCATGAGTAATCAGGGGAGCAGTGGGTATGAAGGAGGAAAGAAGTGAGCTGCTGAGCATCATGGAGACATGGAGCAGCAAGTGGAGAATCCTCACAGGGCTGAGCTGAAACAGCACAAGTAAAAGGGAATGAAAGAGTGGGGCCCTGCCTGGATAGAGAGAGAAGAACTCTCTCTAGAGTTCTCTAGAAGAGAGAATGGGGTAACTTTTCAAGTAGAGAAAAGGAGCTGAGAGCCCATCCTATTCTTGCACACATCCATAACTACCCTGCTAAAGATAATCAGTGATGGTTTCTGGAGAAGAGGACAGTATATTTTGAAGTTCAGTAAGTGTTTGGACAACACTGTCAGGCACATGGTGTAGTTCTTGGGGCTGTTCTCTGCAGGGCCAGGATTTTAAACTGGAGATCCTTATGGACCCCTTCCTATTCCGGATATTCTATGATTCCACAATATCAGTGCAGCTCAAAGGGATGTGAATAGATTTGTGCTTGGCAGTAACTTAATTTGGAGCCATGACTGGGGTAGAGTTTCTGGGATAAGAAATGCAAGCTGATATGAGAAATCCTTTCTCCAAATGGGAGTGACTGACCAGAAGGAGTGATATGATGAGGAGATGACTAATAACATGAGATGTGCCCAAACCACAAGAATTAGGTCTGAATTGAGGTCTGCATCTAAGTGCAGTGGCAAGAAGAGCCAGCTCATAGTAGGGCAGGACTGAACTGTGAAGGCTGGATACAAATGAAGTCTTCTACAGTTTCAACCCAGAGATTTGGGATTGGCTTCTCCTCTCTCTGCTGGAAGGGACATTTATTAAAATAATTGGTGTCTGAATCTCCAAAAATTTGAGGTTAAAATCTGTTCCCACTGCTGGTATGTTTACCTTCAACGAAACTGAATACCTGAACTTGAACACAGCTCAAGAATCCCACAGGAAAAGAAAACTTTTAGTAAGAAGCAGAAATATGCAGGAAGCACAGCTTCTTTGACAGAAACAGGTTCTTTCACAATGAATCCCATCCAAAACCCCAATATACAAAGGCAAGTAGGTAAGGGCAGAGACTCTTTTAAAGTTCACCTCAGGGTCAGCACTTAAAATGGTGAAAGGGTGGGGAAGAGACACCCCATTTTGGCAAAAAATTTTATTCTTTAATACCTACCTTACATTTTGGCAAAAAATTTTGGCAAAAAATTTTGGCAAAAAATTTTATTCTGGCAAAAAATTTTATTCTTTAATACCTACCTTACATTATATATTTTCAGCATCAGATAGAGGAAAAACATCCCCTATGGCTGCTGCCATATATTGAGTTACAGCTCATTATGTGGAGGAGAGGAGCTGCTAGCCTACAGCAACCTCCAACTATCCATACTGTAGTGGTGAATGAATCAGGGGGTCTCTTTCTGTGACTCTTTAACCCTGAGAGGCATGTTGTCATGAAAGAACAGGAGACATTCTTCAGTTAAATAATTGGTACAGTTTTAATTAAAGAGAGGTCCATACGGAGGCAACTCAATCAAGATCTGAGCCTTCTGGAAGCTCAAAGAAATTGGATAATCTGGAATTTGACTTTGAAAGCATCCCCCTATGTTTCATTGAGTATCTATAGGAAACGGCTGCCTTCTGCATAAGCAGGCAGATATTCATTTCTTCGTGCATTATTTTTATAGCCAACTTCATAGCTTTTGATTGCACAACGCAGAAGTGATAACAACACTGCAGGGCAGCAGGATGACTCATTAGGCATTACTGCTCGCTGTTAGCAAAGCCTTTTCTATTTACCTAGGTGCTTATGTGGCCTTCATCTCCATGGTGTTTGAGTGCTTCCCAAACAAATAAAACTGTCTCTGCCCCTGCTCCCTCTGCAGACCCAGCTGCAGTTTTAGGCTGCCTCACAGCAGTGTGGAGAGATGTGGACCCATTGCTGTGTCCCAGGGTGCTGAGACTTGCACAGCATAATGGATGTCCTGTCCCTACTAGACATTTGCCAGCTGTGAGATGGAGACTGGGAGTACAGTCCCCCAGCAGAGAAGTAAATAGAGAATTTGCATGGTGCTTGTTTGTGGCACTCACAAGTATAAATAGCCTGTCTCCTTCCGTTTTTTTTAGACTAATAAAATTGCTGTGCTCAGAAAAATCTTCCTTTGGCACAGATTTTACAAAGGGCAAGAGCCAAACTTAGCACTGGACATTAGGTATGCCTTGCACCTCATCCCGGGGAAACAGCAGAGAAAGCAGTGCACTTTCAGCTTTGTTCTGATGGGGACTTGCCTGGAACATGGGTCTGCAAGGAAAAATGAGGGTAATAGCAAATGGCATTACCCCTACCTTGTCCCTTGGGAACTGGCAGGAAACAGCTGCTTGCTGACTGCTGAAAATAGGGACAGTTTCTCTGGGGACATCCTCTCACAAACGTGCATGTTTGCCACCATCCCTTTGGGATGCTGGAGGACATTAATGCCACTGATCTGCAGTCAAAGGAGAGGACAGTTCTTGAACCCAGGCCCACCTGAACCCTGACAGCCCAAGCAAAAGCAGGTCTTGATGCTCACCCTTGGCCCTCAGCTTATAAAATCAACACTGAACCTAAGCTGTGGTTTTCAGGCAGTTTGGAGCAGTGAATTTAAGTCCCCTCTGCAGCCATGTCCAGGCACACGCTGTTGCAACTGGGCCTGAAGCAGGAAATGCTGGCACAGGGGCTGGTCTGTCACGGTGTGGTTAAGGCAGGCTGGTGCTGAGGACTGCTCCAGCCCTGAGCTGCCCTACAACCCCGTGCATTCGGTGCAGGGATGAGTTCAGGCACTGCAGGGACCATCCTAAATCTGCAATATAGTCTTCCCAGAAGGCCAGATCATCCAGATAACACCTACCTCTTATGGAATGATGGCCCAAGACTCTTAATGAGACCTATATGTGTCACTAGGCCTGATTTGGACAGCATAGGACCTGCTTTGTCACCTCAATCTCCTTCAGATCTATGCACAGGGACTGTGACAGTGCCAGGATGTGGCCCATAGTGGTCCTTTGCCCTTTTCAGTTTAAAGTCATTACCCTTTGTCCTATCACTACATGCCCTTGTCAAAAGCTGGCAAGATCTTCATAGCCATGCTGCAAGGATTAATGGCTTGAAGTTTCTAACTAAATTTTCTGCCTCCCAAGTATCTGCTGTTGAATTGCACAGGGCCAGAATTGTTTTGGCCATGTTATATCTGGCTCTGCAATGGACTGGAGCCATCTCATGAGGCTGGTCTTAGCATGGGGCTTTATTTGAGTCCTGGCAGAGGAGAGTGGGCAGTGAGAGTCAGTAACATCAGCTCTGCAGCACCCCACAGACCTGCACAAGAACTGATGTCACCCAGTCCTGCTGCTGAGCCACGGATTAATTCTTTCCTACTGCAGACATCAAAGGAAAATACAGCTTCTCAATTTGAAGAAGGAAGAAGTTAGCAAGATGTCCATGCCCTCTGCAGAGAGGCAATAGTCTACACTAACTTATGAAGTTCAGGAAAGAACTATTTTGGTTTGTTTTTATGAGAAAATAAAGTTTGAGGTTATGGGAATTCCATAAGGGACAACGTCTCACAGTAGTAAAAGATTATAAAGCCAGTAAGTGTTACATTATGCACGGAGACACATAGACTGTAAGGCTTAACAATACACCAAAGCTGCCAACAGAGAGCAAGGCAAAGGGCCTCCTTTTAAAATTCAGCTTAACAGTGCCTGACACAGAATGAGTAATAATGTTAAGCAACGCAGAATGGACCATAAAACACTGCTATATGCAATAGCTATTATCCTGTGCTAATCTTCATATCACATTATTTCCTCAAATAATCATAATATTGTGCCAACAGCCCCTTTATTCTTGCTCATTATTTCTCAGGCTGGCTTCCTTCACAAGGAATAGGGCTTGCACTAACAATGCCCTCGGGGTTCACAGGCGACGCCACACTCGGCGTACCCAGAACAGAGGAAGTCTTTTCTTGGTCCATTTCTTCAGTTTTCTGTGTTTTCTCCTTCATGCGATTACAGTGTAGTAGGAGAGATTTTCATGGACTAGAATAAAGAAATCCCTTATCATTACAAGCCTTTCAGGCACTGACCATTCTTCTGCTTTGTCCCCATCACATGTTTATTCCCCCTGTTCTCACTTCTCATCAGTCGGGTTCTTATGTTTGCATCTCTCTTGGTGCAGTCTCTGCTCTAACATTGTACAGCATGTTCCCACTGAGAACTATCAGCTTTGACTTTCCAAAAATAAAAAACTCCTTTGTCGTTATTTTGTCACATTTTCAGCTTCTTCTAAATAACTAATTCACAACAATAAACCTCTGGGTTGCCATTATAGGCTGACTGCCAAGCAGTTTAGATGCAATCTTGTGTTATGTTGTTTTTATAAAGGTTTCCCAAAATCCAATGTGAATAGACTTGGGGTTTGTAAAAGGGGTTTGACTTAAAGTAAAACATTTGCTTAATTTTATATTCAAAATGTTACCATCCAGAGCCGGAAATATGAATGCAACGATTTGAGGCTCCTATGCCAGCACAAACAAACTTCTTGTGGAGCTCATACACAAACTCAAATGTCTTTTGTCTACATGAAGTAAGTTAAAACAAATAAGATCATCTAGTTCTTAGCATCTCCCATCTACCCATGCAGGTTCCCTACCCTCTGGCCTTACATTACAATTCCTGGCACAGGATCTGGGAGGTTTTGGGGTGATTTTTACAGCACCTAGGACAACCGGAGGGGAAAGTAAACAAGAGGGAAGTGTCCATTTGAGACCATGATGGGCATGTGTGTCCTCCCTGTGGCCCATGTCAGGTAAATGCATCATTTCTGCCATGCAGGGAGCAAAGCCCTGGATGTCAGTCAGACACGGGGGCCTGGCATAACACTGGTAAGGCAGAGGGAGGAGGGGAGCCCAGGGTGGGAGCTGAGCAGCCTCTGGATGGGTTGAAGGAACTAAAATGGTTTTGAGCAATGCCAGCAGCAGAATGCAAACTGTGCTTTAGAAAGCACTTGCTTGAATTGGCCTCAGAAGGTAAAAAAATCCCTTATGTTTACCCTACACCCCTGCTTATGGCTTCCATCACAACGTTGTCCCATCAATGAAGAAAGAATGGTTCTAGCAAGACTTTTCTTCCTCTTGTGTACTAACCAGTTTATTGACTCATGCCTGTTCCATCCATCTAATGACAACTCCATGGGTCTTTGCAGATTTTATGCAATAAATGTGTCAGCCATTAACTTTCCCTCCTGTTGGGCTCTTGAGAAGATAAAAACCCCCACTTTCTGCAGCAAATTTTTTGCTATAAATCCACAGATGTAATTGCACACAATCTAATTTCTGGCTCCTGGGCCTACATTCATCCTTGTCCAACTATTCCTCTTGACTGAGTTGATTAGATTATAGACAAGGGCAGGCGCTCTAAATACAAGGTCATGTAGCTTAAATTAAATCTAAAGGAGCTGCAGTAACAGATATATAATAGAACTTCAACATCTTTATAAAAGAAGTGGGGACAAGGAGCTCAGCTGGCTCCACTCTGGTATCATTTGGCCTTGAGAAGGGTAAGGTGTCTTGGTCCTCCTTTGGAAATCCTTAGGGACCTGGTTCCTGCTATGGTTGCTCCAACAAGTCAGGTTTCTGGAGCCACGTGATGTTACCACAGGTGCTGGGTAACCCATGGGTGACACGCTGTCCATTGAACAGCCAAGTAGAAGCAAAGAGAGTGACTGAGGAGCAGGCAATTGTGCTGCCCTCTGTAAGTCACTCTGCCACTCGTAGGACACCCCACTTATGTCAGGGATGCCAGGTCCAGCGCTGTGTAGGGTGTCACACTGGGTGCAGAACATGTAAACCTGGAGCAAAATCCAGAGGTTTCTTTCATACACTGAGATCCTTGCCTACTGCAAAACAGGTTTAAACCTGTTAGATTTTAAAAGGCTTGTTAGCCTGGTGTACCATGCAGTTATCTTATGCTACAGACAAAGCAGCTTGCAATTTTCTGTCTATTGTCTTTTTTTTTCCTTTAGAACAAATGGAGTTACACAATGTGACACACGCTGCTTATTTACCAGGAACAAAAAAGGCCCCTATTTCCCAACACACAGAAGAAACTGAACAAGCTTCTGTTTCTAGCTCTGGTCTGGCCAACCATCAGCCCAAAAGTGCTTTCTTACAAGTGCTTCTCTAGCTCCTCTTCACTGTGTTGTTTGCCCTCGTCACCAATGTTTCTGCTTCTTCTCAGCCCTCTGCATCTAGCTTCACCCAGCCAATGATTTTCACTTGGATCCAAACAATATTGTCCCTGTTAACAAGCAAAAAGGAGTGAAAAACTGAGATTCATGGGAATTAGAATGAGAATGAAGTGATTTGGCAGAACTAGAACAGGGTTTCAGCTGAAAAGCCAACTTCACAAAGCCAGGGGAACAGGGCAAGAATGGTATGGAAAGGGTAGCTAAGCTGCATTTTTCTAATCTGATCTAGACAAAGAGCCAGGAGAAACAACTCCTCAAGCAGAACTAATGCTGAATGCTCAGGCATTTCTTAAATGTCCTGTCATCAGCTTACAGCTCCAAACCAGGATGGTTCTGAGTATTTAACTAGAAGCAACTAAAATTCTAGAGCTAGGTGTGAAATTCTGCTTCAAGGTAAAAACTCAGGCAGAATTAGAACTGGCCTGCTGCATGAGGAGTAGAATAAGAGCTGTAACAGCTTCGTTTCTAAAATAAACTACATTATTCTGGATCCCTTCAGCCTTGCCAGGCACCCTGGCTCAGCCTTCACCCCAAAACAGCCTGTTTTGGGCAGCTATTCCCACCATTCAACTGCACAGAGCGACTCCACCACCAGTCAGGGTGGGGTGGTACAGCAAATAAGCAAAAGCTGCCTGAGCCTTTAATCCTGGGAATAAGCCAGGACCTTCTCTTTCTGAATCAAGCTCTTCCTCCAAGAGAACAAGTGCAGAGAAAGCCTTTTACAGATTGGGAAAGTGGTGAGCAGCAGCAGACAGGCCGGAGTTAAAAACTGACGCTCCTCTCTCAAGAATTTGAGCTGAAGCAGAAAACATTGAAGCGTGTGTTTCCATGGGATACAGGATGCTGCAGCAGGGCCCTGTGGAGTTGGGGGCACTGGTGTCCTTGGCACAAGTCCCAGGGTCCCACTAGAGCAATTTGTGGGGAGGCAGAGCAATAGCAGGCATCAAGGCAGTGTCCTGGTGTTTGACCAGCCACCTGGCCTGTTCAAGTCCAGCAGGAACAAATGCACTGGTGCTGGAGCAATGCTCTCCAAAGCAGGAAGGGGGAGGGCAAATGGGGAATATGAGGTAGGGAGGAAAACACCAAAGACAAAGAACAGAGAAATGAAAAAGAAAAAGAATGGAGGAAGAGTGGACAAGAGCTGACACACAGAAATAAAGGAAACATGATATGAAAACTAACAGAAGAGACAGGGAAGACCTGCCCTACAGGTTGGAAGGGTGTCTTTTCTTCCCTTTCACCTGCATGTGTCTTTTGACTACCGTTGTTGGTCAAGATCAAGATTATAAAGTCACAAAATTTGCAGAGGAACACATCTGGGTTTTTATTCAAAGTCCATTGAATAATTGAGTCAGGTCAACAAAAATCCTGATCAATAGCCATAATTTCATTTGATCCAGGTGTAAAGGTCAGCCTGAATCAGAGCCCAGGTCAATTAAAGGACACAGCACAACACACTGCCAAAAGGAACATATTCATCCCAGGTGATTCATGCACAAAGTAGCTTTATTACTATTATTATTATTATTATTATTATTATTATTACTACCCTTTTTGGGATAAGACACGCATTCTGTCTTGGGAACATCTGGTGGCTGCTGATACATTGCTTGATGCCATGTCCCCACTACATCATGGTGCCAGCTCCAGCCCAGCCAGCTCAACTCCCACCCCAACGGATGAAACTTCACCCAGCATCAGAGTTCTTTCCTTAGATGCAATCTTTATGCCTGTGGAGATAGACCCTGAATGGTCCTATTCATTCTTCAGGAATGCTCAGTGTTCATCCAAAACATGCAGATTATCGTGCACCAAACACATCCATGTGACTGCTGGGAGCATTTGTTTGCAGGAATTTGACTGCTGGCATCCATGTGAACAGAATGGGGCAGAGATGCCTCTGCTTGGGACACTCTGGCAAATCTTTGTATCCACAGAACTCTCTAATGATGGAACTGTTCATGGAGCAAACTTTCACGGGTTTGCAAGGTGAGAAGGGCGAGTGTAAGGACCAGCAGAACTCCATAAAGCTGGGCTGGACAAGGTTCTGGAGAACTGGTGTGGAAGCCCACGTGAGCCCCAGAAGTCAGGGGCCAAGGGAGGGTTTGTGGCCCCCAGGAGGGGCACAGGGTTTGCCAGAGCAGAGACTGCTGGGGTCAGGACTTGGTGGCCACAGGAGGTGACTGTCAGCAGCCAGGAAGGGATGATGGTTTGGGTGTGAAGAACAAGAGTAGAAATTGTATTCTAAAGCAAACAAGCAAGAAAACCTAGATGTGAAGAGAGTAAATACAGCTGTAAATGCTCTGCTGTGCAACAGATACATGTGGAAAGTCTAAACTACCTGGTGGGAAGGGGCTGAAGTCTCAGTCCCACACAGGGGGTACAGTTAAGGACTGTGCTCCTGAACCCTTGCTCACAGGATGTGAAAAGAAGACCTGGCCCTACCAAAGGAGAGGTAACCTGTGGAACAAAACCTCTGTGTTTGCAGTACAGCGAGTAACTGGAAGTGCAACCACCTAAACTGAGGAAAACAAGGCAGCCCCAATGGAGGCACAAAGAGGGTTTGTTGCTGCTTGTTTTTTACCCCAAAAAGCGTAGGCATGCTTCCTACCCACTGCACACCTGGGGACCAAGCACCAAAGGACTGAGCCCCTCGTGTTCTCTGCACACCACGCAGGCTGTGTGTGCCCGTGGGGCTCTGGGCCATCCCCAGCTGCACCCCAGCAGCCCCTGCCAGTGGTCTGGCACTGGCACCCAAGGTGTGCAGCACCTACAACTTGCAAAAACACAGTTCTCTCCAGACCCTTCCCTGCTGGGATTGTCCTGATGAAAAGAGCCTCAGAAACGCTCGTGTTTGCAGCTTGAAATCCTTGGTCATCTGCAAAACAAGATGAATTTGCTCTCTCGTGCAAAAATGCACCCCTCATGTGGCAGGTCCTCCTCCTCCTATTGCCCCCCCTCGGCACTCACCCATCTTAATTCAGGTTAAGGCTGGTGGGAAATGACAAATCCTTTCCACATAAATCTTAACACTGGCTTGAGTTTGTTGAGAAACGGTGGTGATTTACGGGGGATTAGCAGATCAGAGTTGAGGAATGTAAAGAGGTTTAGGCTAACTAAGTGGAACGCTTAGAGCTGGGTCACAGAGAATTTGATGCAGGCTTAGTCCTCTTAAATGGTGTGCAATAAAAAGTGGAAGAGGGAAGCACGCATTTCCAATGCTCCTTGTAGCATGGGAAGTTGTTTTCCTGTGTTACAGTCTGGAGAAAAAGTTTGGCAGCCTTCCGTGTATTGCAATATTGCAGGTTCCCGGTTCCTAAAGACTAGCATAAACAAAACACTAAAGCTAAAGTTGCTGCTTTTTTCTTTTTTTTCTTTTTTTTGGTGTGTGTGTATTTTTATTGCTTGCAATTATACTCTTCCAGCAAATGGGGAGCTAGTATGGTAGAAAAGATAGTAAAATCAGAAGGCAGCCAGTCTCTATGAGATTTTAAAAGCAATGCAGTCAAAAAAGGGTTAATAGATCTTTTCTGTGGGATAAGAAATTGGGAGAAAAAAAAAACAAATAGGAAAATTATCCCTTTTTTGAGTTAGGATGGGTAAAGTGAGCAACAACCACCTTGTGCCTTGCTTTGATTTTTTTTCTCCTTTGCTTTGTGGTTCTTGCAATTTTTACAGAGCGCTGCATTGTCAGTAAGCACATGACACATCCTGAAGCTTAGAGCTTAATTTCAAATCCCCAGACTCATAAACCAGCAGCTCCTGACTGAGCTGTCAACAGCTGCCTTCTGCTTTTGGCTCAGCCCAAAACTTCCAGGCACATCACAGGTCCATCGCCTGCACATCTCGTCCCGCACGGAAAGCAGAGTCCTGGCCTATCCCTGCATGGGACAGGAGAGAACAAGTGGAGAATATCAGGCAGGCAATCAAGTGCTGAGGTTCAGCAGGCCAGGTGAATAATTACAAATAGGCCAGCTTGAGTAAAATTGTTTGGAGTGACGCAAGTTGGTGCAAAATAATATTCTTGTTAGAAGCCCTGACAAAGCCAGTGGTCTCACTGCAATTACTCATGGGAATTACATTACGCAAAACAAGACCCTACTTATTGCAAAACATTTATATATTTTGCTTCCCTGTATTAAAATAATCTATTTATCCAACTAGAGATGAATGTTTCTTACGCGTTTTGCAATAAAACTTCAGAGCACTGCCAGACGGTTCTCTTCCTGAATTACCCTCTCTATTTTTTTGTAAAGCCAAAATTTCCTTTAATTTCACCAACTGCAAGACAAGAAGAAGAGCAATTAAGTTTAACCGTATAAGCTTTTTAATGTGGTTTTAGGGGATTCTTTAATGTTCATATGTTAGCAGATAAGCCATGCATCCACCCATCCACTTAATTACAGGCCTAGTACCTCTAGTCACTGTGTTTTTTAATTTAATTTGCTGCCCAGTTAGAATCTGAAAAAACCTTTGCCACAACATGCCTACCACCTGCAACTTCTGCCATCTTCACTCTAAAATTCCAAAATGAGCAGTCCTTTACCACTGTGAGACACTTTGAGAAGGTTTATTTGACAGCATGTCATCCTTCATCCTAACCCAGAGGGCAAGAAATAGCATTTTTGTATTCTGAACTCCAAGTAGAGACACATACAGCGAGTTAAACAATTACCTTTCCCCTCCACTAAATGCAATTGGTACTTCCAAAAGTGATCAGCTATTCTCACTTGACTTTGCTTCCAGGTGCACAACTTAAGACAATTTAAGAGGACCTATTTCTCAAGACTGGGGTGGGAACAAGGAGCTCTCAACTTCTCAACCTGGACACCCTGCTGATTCACACTCATCTGAAAAAAAGTAGACCCAAGATAGGCACAGAAGAGCCAAGCAATGAAGCCCATCTTCCTGAAGGAAGCCTTTCTTGCCTAACCAGGCAGAGCAGCACTTCTCATTCCAGCCCTTTGGATCATTAATTGCAAATAATTCAGTCAGACTTTACTGGCTACAATATTTCAAGCCATCCTTCAGTGACAGAGCAATGTGTGCTTGCATAATAATCTTTAAATTACCACGGACTTTAACAGAGCAAAGCTTCCATAAGTGGACATTAGAAAAAGCTTCAGCTCAGTGTAATGGGGTGAGATATTCACCAGCTAGATGTGAAGGTTAGTGGCTGCAGCACAGCCAGAATAATAAAAAAGAAACAGATCTAATTAAAATGTGGTTCTTGTGCTCACTTATTGGGTCACTGATGGAAACATCGGGGATCACTTATCTGACCCCAAAGAGGGCAAACACAACTCATTAAAGTGCATTTCACTTTGCAAAAAAAAAAAAAAATAAAATAAAATTCATATTAACATAAGTCATTAAAAATCAATAGGGCTCGAATGCAGTGCCTCAAAGAAGCTCAGTGCCTTAAAGATGAATGCTCAGCTGTGATGCTCCACACAGAAAACTGCATGTCCACCACACAATGGGAATTTCTGCCACTTGACACCAGTGTCAGTAGAACCATGGCAAAGATGAGAAACTGGCCTCTGGCTCCTTGGCTGCTGAAGACCAGTGCCATGCTGAAGCAGGTACTGAAAGCTTTTTTTCCCCTCTGCACAGTCAATTCCCAGGGCACAAATGCAAAACTGACTTAACACAAAATCCATCTGGGGAAATCCACATGGCTTAGTGCTTCAGACCCAGAGTCTGCACTGCCAGTGACACCTGTATAAAGCTCAAAGCGGGCGTCACTGAAGCTTATGCTTGGCCTGTTGGGACAAAGCACTGTGCAGGAAGGATTAAGCACAGGACTGGATCAGGCAAGCAGTAATGTAAACCTCAGCTTGGCCATAGAGTGTACGGGATGGGAAGTACTGCAAGGGGTGTGATATGTCTTTGTAACAAACCACAGATGGTGTCACTGCTGGAACATGCAGAAGGGCTTGGAGGACGGACCCTCCTCCCCTTGGGGTGGCATGTTCCAACCAGAAACCACCTTGCTCCTGGGATCTGGGCTGGGAGGGAAGTAAGGCCTTCGTAATGTTTGGGCATGACCCTCAGGGAAAAGCAGCCCAGACCTAGTAAGAGATGCTTGGATTAGGAAAGGCAAATGGTAATAGTACAGTGAACACAGGGAGAGCAGTCCCAGCCCTGGACCTGCTGCTAACGCTGGCAAATGATGTCACCTCACAGGATGTGTTCCCCCCAAAAAGCTCATTTGGACATATGGAACCAGGACAGAGCTGGCAGGAGACAAAGCCTGGTACCCTGTCACATGGGTTAAGTTTCCAGGTGCCAGAAACACTTTCAGCCTTTCCCTACCACTGTGCATGGCAGGTCATCATGGTCTTTTCTCATCCAGGCTGTGAAAGGTACAGGTAGGAATGTTAATACATTCCTACAGAGATAATTCTGAAGTACATCTAAGCCAAAAATCATCCTTCATGGGTATTCAGTAGCCCAGCATCTATGGACAAGTTATGCAAGGTCCCACAGGCAATATGTGGTGAGGCACAGATGGGGACTTTGACCAGTACCAGCCAAGCCCTAGTTTTGTAGTGACCAGCCAAATCACTGCCCTACCGGCTGACTCTTGGCTAACAGATACAACTGTTGCAAGCTTTAATTAATCAATATCTGTTAAGATTCCTAGGTGGAAGTTTCTCCAGATGTAGATATCCCAAATCAATCCCACACTTACTCATCAGGGCAAGGGCTATGGTAAGATGAATGTGTTTGCACTGCACTTAGTGACTACAGCCTCAGCTCCGACTCGGGATCAGGGTCCTACGGCAGTATGAACAAAGAGTAATGATTACCAGGACAGGGGTTATTGAAAGGCTCTATCTCTCACAGCAGAGGTTTTTGACAGCCAGTGACTCAATGTTCTGTCTTTTATAACCGTAATGACTCACAGCCCCAGGATGGAGAATGAGTGCAATACAGTGAGAACTATTGTTCCAGAGCCCATCAAAATAAGCAAGGTCATTTTCAGTGTGTATAAGAAAATGACAAGCTGCTGGATTAATGTGTGGTGGGGAAAAAAATGCACAGAAAGAAATAAGAAGGATGAGTAAATTTTCAGATAACTAAGTTCACAAGGATTTGCAAACTCAAATTTTATAACCACAAGCAAGACAGATCAGAAGCTTGACTTTGATACCATTTGCTCGGCTATAAATCAAGATTAACCCCATGTGGATTTATAATGAGGTAAGTCTGGCTTACAACAAGAGAAGGATCAGCCTTTGAGCACCAAGTGCATCTGGGTACCTCCTGCATTGCCTAACGCTTGGAGGATGAGGAGAGGCTGTGTCTCACCACTACGCTGCTGTACAACTTAGAGACACATCTTAGGATAAGTAAATTATCTCTGAATGTGTAGGAAGGATGACTTGGATACGGGAGGTAGCTAGAAGCTGTAACAACGCCTGGGTTGTGGCCCAAATGATCTGCAGCTCCTCAAATCAGAGGTCAGGGTTAGGGGTTGAGATGGCTGATGCAATTCAGTCTTGAATTAATAAGGTGGAGCTTACACAGCTGAGCGCTATGCTGATTTCTGAACAAGGTGGACTGTGGTTTTTTTATGTGTTCCAAAAACAGAAACCAGCTTGGCTAAGGGGTCTTGTTTCTCAGAATTGTTGAGTATCTGCCAGGAGGTTACTGGATACTCAGGACACCTGAAAATCAGATCATTCAAATGATGCCATCAGGAAGAAGAGCCTCTTTAGTGGGACTGATACTGTGGTCTTTTCTGATGCATAAGATTTCTGAAGATAGTTCCCACATCTTATGGGAGTTTTATGTATGAATGTTACACATAGGTGAGTCTCATCCCTCTCTTTCACAGAGTTCCTGCACTCCATTTTGTTTCTGTCTTTCACATGGTAAGTCACAACAGAAGGGACAATCAATCCATCTCATTTGATTGACAACTGGACAACATTTCTATCCTTCCTAAGAGAACACATGTTACTCTTTCCCATCAGAGAAGCATTTCAGCCAGTAGCATGCCCAGATCAGTTTCCTAGTTCAGAGGAAAGATGCTCCCTCATGTTGGTGTCATGTGGCCTGATCCTGGCTGCCCCTGCTCAGGCAAAATGCCACTGGTGGATGCTCCACAGTCCTGGGGCTCCTCAGGGGAAAGGGTCTGCTTTGGAGCATGGTGACAAGTGCTGACAAGTGAATGCTGATTTTGGATTTCCAGCCTGGCTGGAAGAGCAAGCATAGCCCAGCATGTCCCAGAGGAATCTGTGATTTGGTGAGAGGCAGCTCCCACCCAGACCCCAGGCCCTGGAGACAGCTTGTTTGACCTCCTGCTTGCAGAGGGCACACTCTGATATCTCAGAGAGAAGGCCACACAAAGTTATGAAATGTAGCCTGCACATGGATGTCATTGGTGTGTGATGCCTTTTAGTGTCCCCTGGTGCTGCATGTAGAACCACAAGCCTTTGTCATCACCCTTGGGAAGAGGAAATAGCACCTACAAACTTTAAGCCTGAAGAAGAATAAGGGGCAAGTTTGACATTTGACTCTTAGTGATAGGCACTACCTAGGGAAATATTTGTAAAAGATAGCTCTGGCTCTTTGAACAAGGAAGGGAAGTGGAGGGGCAGGGACTTGCCCAAGGTCAGCCAGGCAATCTGCAGCAGATCCAGAGACCTTTGGGTCCCAACCCAACCCCCACACTCTAGACAGAGCTGCATTTCACCAAGAACCAACAGCTCCACACCTCACTTTGCCTATCTTATGATTTCTTCCTCTCCCATGCTTGGAAGAAGCTTGCTTTTAAATCCTGGATGTTATCACAATTTCTCAGATCATGTTCCTATTGTTGTGAGCAGTGCTTCTTGGTGCAGTTGCTCAGATCATTGAGTCCAAATAATCTGAGATCTGGAAATAATGTCATCCTTCAAAGCACTTAATCAGCAAGTCATTCCCCTCACCTACAGAAAAACGCCATAAAGCTTATAGACTCCTTTGCTACTAATTCACAGACCACCAAGAACTGGCATACAAATAAGTATTTCATGGAAACCAGAAGTTACTTCTCCATAACAAATGGACTAGGCCAGTGGGATTTCCAAGACATAGTGTTCCACCTGGAATAAAAGGAGGGGCACACATTAACACCTGGTATATTGTTGACTGACATTTCCCTTACACCAGAAGAGAGAATGAAGCTAATTAACATTTGGATGAAGAAGAAAGCAAGCCATACTTTTCCCATGGATAAATTCTGGTCACAGGTCTGATATGACTTAACACAGTGCTTGTCAACAGCCAATGAAAATTGTCAATTTCTTCTCTGGTCTTTGGGCAGTGACACATCCTGGAGGGACCAAAATGGCCCCAGCCTGATACAGACATTGCAAGACCCCACCAGGGAGATTTTACTTTTGGTTTTCAGTGTTTTCTTAGTGGGAACCACGTGCTACAGTAACAGTACAGAAACCTCATAAAATCCCACATCAAGCCTTGCTTATCTAAATATGAAAAACAGCTCCTGCTATGTGATACTTTCTGATCTACATTTTACCTGAAGCCTGCAGATAATTTGCAATGATGTGCTCAGTCTGCACACCAGCCACCCACGCTCACCTGCCCACTCGCTTACACAAAGGAGCAATGATGAACAGAAGGAGAGAGGAAAGATAACTCCATTCTGCTGGGAGAAGCTCCTAGAAAACAGTATTTTACTACTCAAATAATTGCTGCTTGGCACAAGCCTCCTTGTTCCAGCAAGAGTCCTTTTTTTTCAGATCTGAGGTGAAGAACATCAGCCATGTTGAGTCAGCTGATGCACCCACATTGCTTTTATAGAGGTTCATGTCATCCTTGGGGTTTTTACTGTATCCTTGTTGTGTTCCCTTTGTCTTCTGCTTGGCCTGGGAGGCTCCTTGAGGCACACAGCATAGCTGGCTGCTTGCTGGGCTCCTTCCCTTCCTGCCAGGAAGGGAGGGCTGTGAGGAGTTCTCTGCATGCCATGTTTCTGTGGTCCTGGCCAAGAAGGCAGCCACAGCTCCTGCACCTGTACTGGTGCTGCCTGGGGCTGCCAGGGGGCTTCCCACCGGCTCTGATAAACACAACAGTGGTTGAAACAGCAGGGACAAGTGCATTTCTTCTCAAAACTTATGTCAGATTTTGCCTCCTCATATTTGGAGCTTTAATCTGCAGACATCTGTGCCTTTTCTGACTGTATTTCACTTGAAATCAATGAAAACCATCAACACACAATGTTTCCAGGGTGAAAACGCAGCACAGGGAAGGGTTTTGATTTTTTGAAGCAAGAAGGTTCAGTGTTGGGATGGAAAAGCCTTGAGGAGCTAGAAAGTTTTGCACACCCCTTCCCAAAGGGTGTAAGCCTCTGAATTAATGTGGAGAGGTTCATTAGTCAGACTGGTAACCTCAATAGCTTTATGCAGGTCTGCAAACAGCTAACAGACACCACCAGGAAAGAAGGAGGGATGTTCAGCTAGTGCCCCAGTAGGGCCATCAGCTGTCTGGAAGGAACCATAAAGGCACTGCTGATATGGCATGTGGGTGGTCCAATACAACCAGAATAGTAAATAATGAGACCATTGTACAAAGCAATTAGGATTCATTCAAAGAAAATGTGCTTTAACAAGGCCTGATTTGTATCTGTCGTGTACTGAGCAAAGCTCAGATGATTCAGAGCATTTAGGACCAGAAAAGAGAAGCACCTCTCCAAAGCATGTAGCAAGACTGGTTAAATGACCTTTGGATATTTAAACAAGAGAATGGTGATTACAGCAAGGAAGCTGATTTTACCTCTTCATACAGATTTGATAAGTACCATAAAACCGTATTTGAGTTAAATGTCAGTGTTTTTAAAGGGCTTTTGAAAAAAATTGTAGAGGTGGCAAAAAAATACTAACATAAACAATGTGAGGGTAAGGAGAAATTTCTGCAAGGAGAATTCTCTGAGTCTTGTGCTGCACAATTTATCAAGAAGAAAATAGAGAGGTAGCTCTGACTGGAATGGGTAAGAACTCTTGCCAAAAAAAATGGGTGTCCTCAGCTGGCTATTGTTCTCAGCAGGACATGAAAAGACATAAAAACTGGAAACCTCTGCTCAGAAGAATTAAAAGGGAGTCAAAATGCACGAGGTGTGCTTTATCCAGATGTAAGTAACTGGCCTCAACACAGAGGTAGTGAGGTGATTGCTCAGTGGCCTGGGACACACAACACACCAGATTATTCAAAAAAATGCTAGACAAGGTTTAAGCCCAATTAGCTGTCCTGCACCTCAGAACCCAATGCCAGGGATTGCTCCATGCAGCAACAGGTGCTGCTGCAGACTGCAGAAGGGAGGAGAAAGGTGGGGAGCAGGGTCAGAAGAACACTTCACGTCTGAGACCCCCAGCATCAGTTGTCCCAGTCTTGCAAATAGCAACACTTGGGAAGCAAATAGCAACACTTTTTATTTTTGGTTTAGTCCTTGAAAAAATAATAAATGCATTTTATATTAAGTAGCTAAAGTTACTTACCTGGCAAGAGGATGCATTACTGATGCTCTGGGAACCTCAGTAGCAAGGGCAGAAGAGGAATTTTTCTTCTGCCTGCCATGGGAAGTACAGGCATCTCTGGCTTCTCCAGTGTGCCCTGTACTGCTTCTAGCATAGTCTCACTGTAGCAAACCTCTGAAGCAATTGCTAGACAGAAATCAGATCATGAATGTATATGGAGCTGTTGGTGTGATCTGACTAGCACAACAAGATTTTGGGGATCCTTTGGTGGAGAAAAACTAGATACCTAAAATGATTCTGAGCTGGCACCCTACATCTCAGAGTACTGGGAGTGTCATGGTTTGACCCTGGCACAATGCCAGGGCCCCCATGAAGGGTATATTTTCAAAATGGTGGCTGTGAGATGTGACCCGGGAACAGAACAAAGCAGGCTCTCATTCAGGGATGGAGGGAAAAAAACATAACACTTTATTTATTACAAATCTAGAAAGGAACACATACTAAACTAAGAATGAAAACCTTCCAAATACCTTCCTCCTCCCCCTCCCTTTTCTCCACAGATTCACCACCCCTCAAATTATCAACCCTCAAATCCATCAGGGAGAGAGGAGTCCCCCCTTGCCTCATGGGCCTCCCCAGGAAGCACAATTGAAACCTCCTGTGCTTCCATGTCACCCATGGCCCCACCCAAAGAACATCGGCCCTCGTGACTTCTCCCCCCCATGTCCAGTGCTCTCACCACTGGACACGGGCCAGGACTGCCTTTAGGGCTCCCCGTTTAAAGATGCTCCACCCACTTCCAGAAACAGCAGTCTCTCAACTTTGGGACACCAGTCCCCCCCAAATTTCACCCCCTGGGGCCGAGGGGCCTCATGAACAGAGATCTTCCTCTCCGTGGAGACAGAGGGCATCCCACACCCCCTTCAGCCGTCTCTGTTCACGCCGCTGCTTCACTCTTGACTCCCGGGTGTTGCCTCCCCCTAAATACAGTCTCTGGGTCACAGGGAAAAAACACGGGTCTGTCCATGGCTACACAAGAAAGAGTCCAGCCCAAGGCCACTCCATCATCTCTTCCACTCAGGATTCTTCTCTCTTCCAGCTTTCCTCACGCTTGCCCATCTCTCATCTCTCTCTCACCTCATCCTGATTCAGGAGGATTCAGTATTTGTAAGGTTTCTATTAGTCTACAAAGGGGTTAAAATCTTCAACTCTGCCTGCCCAAGGACTCCCACATCTGCCGGGCACCTTCTCTCGACGCATCCCCCGCTTCTGGCCGGCTGAGTTGCCAGCACAATTTCTGTCCCTCTCTCCGGGGGGGGGCTGCCCAGACATCTCAAGTCTCATCAATCCCTGCATGTTCTCCTCCACCTCTGCACCTTTTGGGGCTCCCGGCCTCCTCCCTGTCATGGCCTCCCCCTCCCCCACCCAGACACAGCTGGGCGGGGGAGAGGTCGGACCTTACTCACCAACGCCGGGTTCCCAAAGAGGAAGTTCTCTGGGAATCTCCTGCTTTTAACCCCCGTGTGTTCTCAGAGGCGTATCCAAACCCTTAGTGGCCACCTTAAATGCCAATTTTGAATTTGGCCCCTGATTGGCCCGACTTAGACCTTTCCAAAAACACATTTCCGGGCCAAACCACGACAGGGAGTTATAACCCAGGGGCAAAAGCAGCACTGACAATAGCCTGGGAGGTTTTTCCACCAATTAAGCAAAGATTTTGCTGTGTACTTCTGTGAACAACTTCATACACCCATCTGGGAGATGCTCAAGCTCTTGAATAAGAATTGTTTGCTGTGTTTACCATGAAAAAAAAAACCAAACAACTCACTGGTGAAAAATCCAGTGTAGGCCAGTAAAATATCTGAAACACCTAAAATGAGGTATATTCTTCCTGCCTGCAAGGAAACTCCATTTTGCCTAAAGCTAATGGTAACAGGCAGTGTATGTTCTGCTGTGGGAGATTAGGAGTACAACAGTTCAAAAAGTACCCAAGGTTCATAGAACTCAGAGTTCACAAACTTGAAGCAGCACAAATAACACTCTTTCTGCTTCTTCCAAGCAGTTGATGAGGACAGCAACTGCCTCCTCCCTCACACTCAGCAGCTTTGGGGCTCCAGGTCCAAACTACTGGCACACAAGTTAGGAACGACATCCTCTTGCTCCAGGTGAGTATGTCTATTTCCTTGGCCTGCTCCACCTGAGTCCCTCAGGAGCTGGGCAGAGCTCAGAACTGATCCTCCACCACAGCTGGCTGAATTTTATCTTTAAAAGTGGGATGTTTAGAGTCCCTGCCTAGCCCTCGCTGGTTACAGCAGGCCATCAAGTCTGAATCCGTGCAGGAATGAAACAAATATTTGAAGGACAAGTTAGTCCTGTTTCTACAAGAAAACAATGGTTTCCTTCAAAGTTCATCACATATGCATGCAAGTTTGGTCAAGAAGCAGTAACACTCATCAAAACTAAAGTAACTAGCTTGGACAGACATGGCCATCCTGCACCCTAACAAAATCCCTTTTTGTTCTATGTAGCAGAACCCCACTTTCTACACTTCTAGCACTATGTCCAGGAGAGCTGGGTCTACTCTAGGCATACTGCCCAGTAAAATCAGACATTGCCTTCACACTACTTAAAAAATCTGCCTCCAGCACATGCTGCTCCCCAGTGTGGCTGCTACCTCTTTCCCAGGCACTAATGACCTTATTCACTTTTGTTCCCTTTTCCTCAGCTGCTGGACCTTGATTCCTTATGTCTGCTCCAAAATAGCATCACGGCTGGGTCTCCTTCTTCACTGTGAACCCAGGTGGCATTCAGCTGAAAGCACGAATTTTGCTGTGGTATCTCACAGGAAACTGAGCTCAGAGCAGGTGCCAGTCAACATCAGCCACAGGCAATACTGCAGTCCAGGACTGTTTGCTTTATCCTCACAAATGCCATCTG
Source organism: Passer domesticus (assembly GCF_036417665.1). Taxonomy (NCBI): domain Eukaryota; kingdom Metazoa; phylum Chordata; class Aves; order Passeriformes; family Passeridae; genus Passer; species Passer domesticus. The sequence continues at coordinate 79,488,231 of NC_087475.1, forward strand.
CAGATGGCAGATCAGCTTCTTGCTCACCAAGCCCTGAAAGGCTGAATGACTGCAGAACAGGACTACAGATTGATTTTTTTCCTTCAGTCTAGAGGTACTTTTATCCAAATGTATCTGGTGTCATGCGCACTGGGACCTTGCCTAAACTAGATGACATTGGCACTGGTGGTTTTGACTTGCTCTGTTCCTAAAGATCTTTTCACAAGTGCCATGGGCATAAAGAAGTGACAGATTCAGTGAGTGGGCTTACAAAGCTTCACCTTTCTCAACAAATCACATCAGTGGTGTGGTCCTATTCACATCCTCCCTGCTCGCCTCCAGTTTCTCTCTGCTCTCTGTAAGACTTAAGCCACTTCTGTGGCTGACTTTTTCCCTCTTCACCACAAATCAATTAATGCAAAACCAGCACAAGATGGGAGCTGCTATGAGCAAAGAATCAGGAGATGGAAAACTATGGAGTGGTTTTGTGCCTTTCCCCAGACAAAGTTCCACTCTGCAGACTCTCCCTTGCCAAGTGATTCAGAGTGAGGAGTTTCCCGCTGTTCCAGGGGTATGGAATCTCACCTCTTTCCTTATTACTAGGGCTGTCTCCACAGGCTCTCCTGTGCATTTTACCCATGTTTAGGTGTCAGAGAAACAAGACCATTTCACCCTCCACCCTGTGTCTTCAAAATAGTCAAACCAGGGATGAAATGAACTAGAGGTGGGTGCTAAAAAATGGCAAGTGCAGCCACAGCATGGTTATCTGCTGAAATGTAAGCACTTGACTCCTTCATATTTCACATCCACCCCTAAGCACTGGTATCCCCCAGAGCAGAACTGGTAATATGAATGCCCTTCCAGCACTGTCCTTGACCCAGCTGCCTCTGTATCATCCACTATTTATGGCAAACAGACATCTGCCATTCTGTCTGAAGCAGAGATAAAGACCACTCTGTGAGGAAAGGAGTAAGAGTAAGAGCCTACCTACATGATGCCTACTCTACCAGAGGGATTTGGGGCTTTGGAGGAGCACAAGGTGAAGTGCCTCTTTTTCAGGACAGTGCACCAACATAAGGCAATGAGCCTTGTCTGTGTAATCCACATGTTTTCATGTCTGAATGACTCCTGTCCTTGACGCAGGGGTACAAGCTCAATCCTTCATCTTGGTTTGTAGCTGTACCACAGAGCCTGGACTGGGCAGTCCAAAAGAGGATGGACAAGATGGTAACACTCTTCAGGTGCCAACAGGTCTCCACCACATTAACTCATTAACCTTCTAGGCTTGGGATATCCCTTTGACCAATCAGACAGTTGGTATAAACAAACTACTGTATCAGAGAGTTTAGAGACAAAATTTTCTCACAGTTAATTTGTCCTAACAGGATTTCTTACACCTTCTTCTGAAGCAGCTTAAGTTGGTCTTTCACTGCTGTTCCCTCATCTGTGCCAAAGTCCCAAAGTGAGAGAGTATTCATACAAATGACAAGCAGGACTACCCAAAATGTGTGATGCTAATGACCTACAGCCCCTTCTCACCTTTGAACTGTCATGTCAGTGACTGCTGCCTCTTGGCTGCTGTCCCATGACTGCTGTCCTGAGGGTTTAGCAGAGGACCTAAGGAGGATCCAAGAGTACCACAATCACCTGAGTCTGTGGGATGAGACACCCTCAGATCCAAGAGGATCCAGGAAAGACCTCACATTTCTTGTGCTTCCTCCCAAGGCTGCTGGACCACTCTGTTCATCCTGCAGGGTGGAAGAATGCACCAACCTCAAATCTTATTCCAAATATTTCACTACTTAAATATTCTCTAAAAGCAAATAGTAACAGCTAAGCACCAAACACCAGATCCTCTGTGATGATTTAGCTGAAAGAATACCAGACATGTAACAGGATCTCTAACTGCAGTCTGCAAAAACACTGGCACTCTATGCTCAGATCCTCAGTTCCTGTTCTCAGATTGCCACAATATAATACAGTCCTGTTTTTTTCAGTAATGGAGAGATAAACCCTGTTTCTAAGAGTTGTTATTCCCACTTAGCTTTGTGCAATGGTGATGAAGCCAAGTGGGAGTGCATAGAGCTGCAAGCAGTCTAATTTCTTGAGCCAAACCTGAACTCCATAAAATCAAACTTGTACTGGCAGTGTTTGTATAGGACAGCATGTGGTCCTTCTGCTCCGGTGTGTGAGGTAATCATCAATACTGCCCAGCTCTGGAGAGAGGAAATAGGAAGTACTTTAATTGTATGCGTCTTTACTTTCCTTTATTTTTTTTGATTATTATGTGGGTCAAACCTGCTACAAGCCACAAAGTTTTGCATTTGTTACAGCCTGCTACTTCTAGCAGAGTTCTAGGCTTTCAATGTTCTCCAAAAATATCTTGAAATATTTTGGTTTTCTAATGGGTTTCTCTTCCTGCAGGTGAAATTTAAGCACATAATCTTCCATGGCTTCACGGGGGCTCAGAAGTGCATCTTGCTCTCTATGCCTTATTCTGCCCCACAACTGTAAGGCTACAGCAAGTACCCCGAGGTCAACACAGTTAATTGTTGTGTTAATTGTTCCACCAATTACCTTTGGTGGAGTTGTGATCAATATCTGTCCTTCACCTGCGCTTTCCACTTTCTGTTGAAAGGTTCTTTATGGACTGCCACGGTCTCTTTGCTGGTGGGCTGGCTTAAAAATGTTTCTCTTCTTGGTAGTAAACTGCCTTTTCCACTGTTTCCTCTGGTAACATCTAGATTTTGTAGGCTGCCTTCGTAGGTGGTCTAATTTAGGCCAGATGCACACAGTTGTTAACAAATCCATGATGATGTATAAAAGCACTACATTTAGAAACACCTAATAGGGTATTTGAATAGTGAAAATTAAAAAGAAAAGAAAAATAAAAGTAAAATGAAGCTCTGTTCTGTAAGTCTGTGCAATGCCAGTAAAGTAACTCGGGAAAAAGTGGCTTTTGCTGACTGCTGAAACCAGCAGCAGGATTTAGGTACAACAAACAAGTGGGAAGTAATCCTGATAGTAAATCATCCCAAACACAGATGCCCAGCTGAATGCTATACAAGCTCAGAGGCGCTTTGAGATCCAGGCTCAACAAATCACTCCAGGTTCAGTTGTCATATCCATTGGGATAACACCTCAGGAAACCTAGGGAAACAGAGCAATGCATTTTTTCAATCCCATTTGAAGCATTCCAGCTGTAATCCTAAAACTCATTTTCCGACAAGCATTTGCTGACCTCAAGAAAATACTTACTGCAATTGCTGAAAATGCTCAGTAGCCTTCCTGACTCTGCATCCCCTGGGATGATGGACTAAATCTGGCCTCAACCTTAATAAGGAAAGAGTTTGTGAAAGCTCACCTTTGCATACCTGTTGAGGCTAGAAGTCTGAAGAGACTGTTCCTCATGGTGGCACAGGAGGTGAGGTGCACAGCTGTTCAAGAAATGCACAAAATTCATGAAGTACCAGATACTTCCCAAGCTATAACCACCTAAGCCCCCAACACATATATTTGGAAGGTGAAGGCTGACATTCTATGATAGCAGAACAGAGACATTTCCCTAAACTGTCTTAAAATCTTAGAAAATTTAAGTTGCCCTTCATAACATGAAATTTATTGTGAACATACTTGAAAGCCAGAAGAAGGGCAGAACACGGAGTCATGGACCACTTTAACATTTTAGTGTTTTTTCCTTAAAGGACACAGAGACTGAAACCCAAAATCTAGGTAAGGATATCCCAGGGTTTGCAATAGTTGAAATTCCTGTAAACTTTGCCAATTAATTCTTTCCTTCTAAAGTCGGGAAATAAATCACCAGCCTTAGAACCACCCTTTCTTCCCTTACCCCACCTCAAATGCGGTAGTTGAAACTTTTATCTAGAAAAAGCAAGTAGGTGGTTTACAAGTAGACTTCTCTCTCTTGCCACTGCACTATCAGTACATGCAGAGAGCAAGAAACAATACCAGAATACAACCATGTACTTAATTCAGATTTCTCAGCTAAACAAAACAAAAGGATAAAAACACCACCTGGCTGGCTACTCAGCAGGGACTCTCTGAGCTAACCCCCATGAGCTCTCAGCATATGCTTTTTCCTTAAAGTGGACTTGAGCTGCCATAGATTGGAGTAGCACTATCTTAATTTACCCCAGATGGAGATCTTCATTTCCACCCCACCTCCTTTCTCTTTTCTCTACACCACAAATTTTAACCAAGTCCAGACTCTGAGAGCCTCTGGCATCATTCCTATAAGCCTGCAAAATTTACAATATTCAGAAGCTGCAGTAAACAGAAGCTGAAGATAGCGATGTTCACTGATGATCCAGCAAGGATCCACAAAATAGCAGGAGCCTTATGACAAAACCATGTGAGCACAAGCAGATGACTGTAACAGCACTGCATTCTGATACTATCTGTGATTTGTTAAATACCCAGTTGTCCAGATGGCTCACAGAACCAAAAATACATTTTCAGGATTTTAAACCTAACTATTAATTTTATGCATGCCACAATCAATTGTACTAACAATATATGTACCTTTGATTTTTCCCTTCCTCCTTCCAGGTCCTAGTAATTTACTGCATATGGTACATTACTGTTATTTTAACCAATGCTCTCTGTCAAATTAAGCTTGATATCATTCCCTCAACTTCAGTGATTTTGCTGTCTGTGAGCTGAAACTGTGCAGGGAGGTAGTATAATAATGTGAATATTTTGTAACCTTTCAGTCCCACATCTTCCATAATCCTGCAATTATTCAAACTGAATTATGAAAGTGCTACTATGCCTCATGTCCTAAAGTCTGAGCATGCACCTGAAGTCCAGCCCCTCTTGTGATGGTCTTCTAGCACAGAGCTATAAATTTAAGCAGAGCTGTGGACTAACACTTGTTTAATGGTGACAACACTTCATGCCCTCACAATGCTCTGCATTTCCAAAGGACTGCTGAAGCAATAATAACTCAGTGCAGCACTGGAGGACAGCAGGTGTGTTGGTATCTGCTGTGACTACCCTACCCTACCGAAGGGGAAAAGGCGGCACGGGGGCTGAGTGAGCTCCAGCAGTGCCTCTGCTCCTGCTCCCATGGCTAGGCTGGGGTTCCACTGAGCTGCTGAGCTGAGCCCTGCTTCAGCAGCATTCCTTGGGAAGCAGGAAGAGCAAGCAGCCCCAGCAAAGCCCTGTGAGGATGAAGCTCCCCACTGCAACCCAATTCAACTTGTGCATGACAAGGTGTTGGGCCACTCCTGTCTTCTGTGTGTCCTTCCTCCTGAAGACAAAGAACAAGACTGTCCTCAGTGAAATGTCCCTGGAGAGAGAAGGGATTCCTTCTCTCAGGGTACTGGTACATAAAATATTGTGACAAGATATAACTTGCTGACTTTTATTGATGGAATCACAGGTTGAGTTGATAAAAGTGTAATGCTCATCCAAGAAATTCCCAGAAAGCATCCGAATGGCCTTATGTGTGGCACTTTCACTCACAGGCTCAAAAAAAAAATGGGGAAAACAGAACAGCACATGGTTGGGCAAGGGTTAAATGCTAGCAATGACAAATTTCAGATCCAAGGGTAACCAGGGAAACATCCTCAGACCAGATCCCATGACACTTTACTGTTATTTAACTTTTTTTGACAATTACATGGAAAAAGAGTTATTGAATAAAGTTGGTAGCATAAATATATTTACAGTAGCAACTAATGAGGAGAGTACATCACTGGCAGAATAAATATATAACAACAAAGACTATTGGTTTTATATAAAAGCAGGGAATGCTAAGCAAAACAATTATTAAGGCCATGCGTAGGTAAATAAAAACTTGCAGCCAAAAGCAAATGCAGCCAAAGTGATTGAACAAATATAAAAATGCTGAGTGCCTCATCCAGGTATTGAAACAACAAAGTGTTGGCTACTTTCAAAGTATTGGCAAACCTACAATATGATCCAATGTCTATAAACTGGCATTTGGCACACCCAGAGTAGAAAGATTTCATGTGAAAAGGGTTAATCAACAGATCAGGTCACCAAGTGCTGTGGAGAATTTTTTGTCAAGGAAAGTTTAAACTCAGGGCTCATGTTTTTCCACAGGAGTCATGCCTTAGTTCTGGTTGATTCATGGAAGTCACAGATTTAAATGTTCTGGCTTCAGTGAGTGAACAGAACTTACAATATGCCCTGTGCTATGAAGAGATCAGGCACTTGATGTCATGTTTAAACTTTGCAGACTCTTAATTGAGAAAACCAGCAGATGAGTGTTGTCCAGTTATGTGAGCACTGGGTTTGTAACTATATCCTGAATTGCAGCTAACTCCCAAGGCAAGACCTGGCTGATAACATAATAACTCTCTTCCCTCTCAAAGCCCTTAAAAGCATGCGAAGTTAGAAATCCAGGGGATCCTGTGAACTTACATGAGGTCTTTAGGGTAAAGATCCATTTCAAAAGGAATAAATTTCGTATTTTTTCCATCTGAAAGTTAGAAGTGAGAGGAGTTGCAGATTGAGACAGCTTTATGAGGATGTCTGCCACATAAGGTGTGAGCTGTGTGTCAGAATTCCTCCATACCCATTGAGATCTAGAGACTTGATTCCCGTGGTGAAGGTATTTGGTATGTCCCAGGGTATCCTGCCTATCCTCCATCTTAGTCTCCAGAAGGTCTCAGGTCAAGCTCCAATCTACCCACCCTATATGGGTATCTTGATACTGCAAATCGTCTCATGTAGCACTACATGTCACGAGTAGAGAGCCAAGTCTTACCGGAGCCAATGGAGACTAGAGACTAATTCCTGTTTCCTGTGAGTAGCTATCTGTATGTGCCCACCTGAATCTCTCTCTAGGCTCCATTGATTACAGGGACTAGGTCTTCCCTAATCACAGAGTTTGGATGCCCAGCACATGTAGTTAATAAAAGCAGATGTCTAAAGCAGCAGCTGCACCCCACTCTTGAGCTTGAGTTTCATTGCCCATCACAAATATCTTGTGCCACGTGATGTGCCCCTGACTGTCCTGTCTGCCTTCCAGCATCACTCACTGGGGCACTCATACCCACCAGCCTCATGCTGGTGCCCTCAAGGGTCTCAAATGACCCAAAATGTTGGTTTCAGGTAACCTAATGATGACTTAGTACACAGTGTAAGGTAGTTTTTTTAGGTCTTCTGGGTCACTGATGAAAAACAAGAAGTAAAATCAGAAGGTGATCAATCCCATCTGCTTTAGGCATCTTTTTTGGCATTACTAGTCTTACAGTACACCACCTTCACAATATGCTATTGTTTTAATCTAATATTGAACACTACACGCAAAACCTTTTGTACAACTGAATTTTACTCAATTCCTGTCCATGTCTTCTTGTCTGAGAACCTGCCTCACATTGACAGAACAATTTTGTGTCATCCAACAATCAGCCAAATAGGAGTTGACATTTGAAATTTTCTTCCTTTTCAGCTGGTGGGAATTATTTGCTGACCACACAGAAATGGATCCAAGCATCTTATAAAGGAGGTATGAAAAAGGGAAACTACTCGACAAAAGACATGCATTTGGGGAAATATACATTTCTGTGGTTAAATCAAAGCCCTCTCTTGAAAGCAACAAGATACAAGAAATTACCCACTGTCAAAACAAAATGGAAAAAGAACCCTACAGTAGATTCCTTCATCTCATGATGGGCCTTCATGCAGAGACTTCCCAGTGCTCCAGATGCCTCCGAGCCATGCTCAGTGGGACATGGCTCAAGGGAAGGGTGCAGCCATGGCAGTGCCATAGTGGCCCAGGACCATCCATTTAGCACAGCCAGTCATCATCCGGATCATCCGGAGCCCCATCCAGGGCTGGGCTGGCGTGCTGAGCTGGCACACAGATGAAGCCCTCACCAGCTCATTCCGGAGCACAGACATGCCCTGTGCATTCAGTCCTGGCCCTAGCACACGGAAATAAAACTGACAGCAGTTCCAAGGCACTCAGCCAAGAGTTATATCATTCCATTCTTTTTAATAGGAAATGTATGTCTTTCTTCATTTACTTGCTGGCATCCAAGATTTTAGAGTTCTTCACTTTGATTACAAGCTTCATCTTCAACTTTAAAAATCAGACTTTCTCTCAAAAGGCAGTGGTTGATATTAATGCAAGATCACTTGCCTCCTGAATGGAAAGTTTGAATGCTTTAAAACAGCAGACACTCAAGAGTAACCAGCAGATTGAGATCTGCCTGCCAAGCACCCACTGGTGTTGATGTGGAGGAAGGATGAAGAGAACTTGGTCCACTGTCCTAAACCCAGGCATGGGCTCCATGTAAACAGCATATCCCTCTTTAAACAGCAATTCTCCCATCCTGTGTTACCTCCTGAGCTAAAGATAAGTTGAGCCTGTTTTGGCTTTAAACATTTCTAAAGACCTTACATGATAGCAGCTTTGTGTTGGAAATGACAACATTTGCACTAGTTATTTTCTAAGCTACTCTCTGCGTGTCTAAATAGTTGAACCACATACACATATTTATAGGAGAGAAAGGGAAAAAATAAAATTTCCTTCCTGCCCTGTTGCTTGCAACTAGTGTTTCATTATTAGCAAAACAAGGTCTTGATGAACTACAAAATGCAATGATTTGGACTCTGATAATCTGTATGCTGAAAGCTGCACACAAAGCTATAAAGACAGAAAGGGAAAAAACAGTGATCTCAGCAAGGCAACTGCCAGTAGGTGAACTAATGAAGCAGACACAATATTAACATCACTTCTGCAGTCCTGTCTGAGTGCTGGTTGAAATAGGAAAGGCCATTATCACATTGACATCATCTCAGTCCTTGCAAGCACACTTCTAGAGAAACATAAGCCAGAAGGGTCTGCCAAGCTTAATGGATCTTTGTTCAGGAGCCTTTTTGGTGTTTAGATGAACTGCTTTCTAAATTATGGGGGTTAAAAGTGGGTAATTCTGCAAACACAGCTCTGAGAAGGCTTTCAAACCTGTGCTCAGACACTACTTGAAATCCACTCCACCTGCAGCATAAGGCACAGCACCAAGATTTTAGTGCACAAATGCTTGGTGCCATGTATCATAATGGCAGAGCAATGCTTGGATCCAAAGTCTCTATAAATGTGTGTAAACACTTGGTTAACACAATAACCAAGACCACTCCTATAAGGAGCAGCTGAGGGAGCTGGGGATGTTTAGCCTGGAGAAAAGGAGGCTCAGGAGGGAGCCTTATTGCTCTCTGCAGCTGCCTGAAAGTCGATATGGGTCAGTCTCTTCTCCCAGGTAACACGTGAGAGGCCAAGAGGAAATGGCCTGAAGTTGTGCCAGGGGAGGCTTAGATTAGCTATCAGGAAAAACTTCTTCACTGAAAGGATGGTCAGACATGGAAATAGACTTCTCAGATAAGTGGTGGAACTGCCATGCCTGGAAGTATTAAAAAATTGTGTGGTTGTGGCATTTGGAGGCATGGTGGTGCTGGGTTAATGGTTGGACTTGATGAACTTAGTAGTATTTTCCAACATTAATGATTTTATGATAAACTAATTGTGGAAGGAAACCTAAAAGGGAGCAAACCAATTTATGTCACTCAATTCTTAACATGCATTTTGTGCATCTTTCTTCAAAAAGAAAATCTTTAGTGCAATTGGAGATGGTAATATTAATGTAAAATATTCCCTACAGACCCCTTTTTGTTAACTTAAATCTTTCTTTCTGTAAGTTCAACTGCCCAGACTAAAACAAAGAAAAACATCCAATTAACAAATTTTCAACATCTCTAGTAAACATGGAAATTACATTTGCTGGAACTAAAAACATCATGACTTTAAAGTCTTCTGTGTCTCAATTTGACAGTCAAAGATGATGTCAGTGGTCCTCGAAGAAGGCTGAGAATTTACCTTTTCCTGTCATATAAAATTCCCTTTTTTCTATCCTGCATGAACAAACCAAAATTGGACCTCAACCTCATTTTTTGGTCCAGAATTCATAATATTATCAAGCCCGCTTTTCTGTGTGTAATTGTATGGGGCAGGTGGGAAAGGAATTTCCCAGTATGGGGTAAGGAATGAAGCAGTCTTGTGTCAGGTTGATCTTACTTCAATGACTGTCTCCTGCTGACAGCCTCATGGGAGGTTTAGGAGTGAGAGAAGCACCCTTAGGAGATGAAATAGTGCGGCTGAGCAGAGCAACGATGATCAAAGGTACACAATCAATTTATCTATCAGAATCACTGCCACCGATTTTGTGTGTGTGCATTATTTATATCCATGCACAGTGTAGTACATGCACATTGATGGTTAAAAGGATCTTTGCCATGTAGCCAAATATTTCCTAATTTTTTATGGTCTGCTCAGCCTTGGATCGGTGGATACATCGAAACATACCAGTAAGTGCTGTCTAATAGATTGCAGACCTCTGTGAAAAACCACTATCAGTGTTTCAGCAGCGCATGGTACATGTGTCAGAGAAGTGCACTGTCAGCAGGACAGCGTCTGGGCATCTATCCACATTTTCCTTAGTTTTAAAAGAAGCAGAAACCTTTTAGAGGCCTTGATCAAAATAGGATGAATAAAAACTAGGTTAGGCATTGTAGTTCTCGGTGCAGCTTCTTTCATTGTGCATAAAACGGTCTGTACATCTATTTGTGGGCACAGAGACTGAGTCTGAGCACTTCTTGGGCACTTAGTGGGAATTCACCCCCACCATCTCCTACCCTGCTGCCAAGAGCAAACTGTACCTCCTGTGACAAGCTTCAAGGAAAGGATCTGCAAAGCTACAAAACAAACAAGTAAAAAACAAAATACACCTCCAAAGCACAATACTCTTCCCACATATCCAGATTGCTTTTCACTTTTGTTTCCTGCTCTCTTCACTCTCCTGCAGCTTTGTAGTGTAAAGGTACAGGCAGAACCTGCCTGCTGCTGCATTTTGGGTGTGTTTAGAGCCAACCTGCTTCCACAAGATATAAAAAGCACTGGGTGCAGGAGGAGAAGAGGCAGGAAGTCAAACAAGAAGGAGGCTGAGGAGATGCAAGGTGAGGTTAGATGTACCCTAGATACCTGGCACTGGGGGCTTCTTTCCAGAACTGGGAATATGGTCAGTCAACAGCTGCCAAAACCATGTTATCAGCATTACTGAGGGACAAGATGTGCGGGGAGCAGTGGGAGGGAGGACAGAAAATGGACCATGAAACAATCCTTTTAGGTCTGAAATTCTTCAGAACCAATGGAAATACTGTGACTGATTTCTCTGACCTTTGCATGGGGATTTCCATCCACTGAGGAGTGCCAGCAGTGCCAAGGTTGAAACAAAGGCTGCAAAATTTCTCATTAAGCTCAGTTGGAGAGATCACTGTACCAGAGTGGACCTCTCAGCTCCACCAGGACTAGCTGAGCTTCTCAAATTGGCCCATGGATTTGTCCAAGTTTTGCCCAAGTGGTAATGACTCAGGGATCACCAGGAATCAGAAAGGCTGATCAGCATTAAAAATCCTGCATCCTGTCTGGGCATAGAAACTGGTTCCAGCTACCCTTGGTGAGTGGGGAGGTATCAGAATTTAAATCTCTTGTTTCTTGGTCTCATATCTTGCATCTGGGATGTGTCTTGTGTTTGTTCTCACAGGGTCAGCAGCTCTGCCTGTATTCCAGCTTGGGAAGGAGGCTCAACCACCACATCCTGCTACAGTAACTCAGTCTCTGACCTGCTGCTGAGCCTGTCAAATGTCCAGACAGTGACTGACCCTCTGGTGACAATCCAAACAATAGACCTAACTTCTTCCTGCATTGTGCTCCTTTGCTGCTTCTGTGGCTTCTGTCCTGCCCTGTGACACATGCCAGGCATGGACTGGATGTGGGACCCCTCTGGTGTCTCAGCATGGGTGCCAGGGACAAGCAGGGCACATGTCATCTTCCAGGGCACCACATTCAGTGATCCTTGCTCAAAGGCATCCTCCACATCCTAGCATGATGGCCTTCCTTCAACGCCTGGTTTGGAGCAGCAATCCCCACAGGCACGGTGACAGGGTCCGTGCAGCGCCAGGCAGAACACTTCATATCCCCATCAATGGCTTTCTGAGGTGCACAGACTCCTTGGTGGCTGCAGGGAGGAACAGAAGCAGAGGGAAAGATCTGCAAATGGCTCGAAGTGCTGTATTGCAGCCAAACTGAAGAAATTCCTAGACTTTTTTAGGAGGCAGACCATACTCAAAGAGCACATGGGATAAGGGGTTCTTTGCTTTGGAGAAGCTCATCAAATTGTTGAACAACAGATGATAAATGCAGTTTTCAGAGTTTTCGAATGAAGTTGGAAGCATGGGAACAGCCAGGGTCCTTAGCACATTACAAGGCTTAAATTACATTTTCACCAGTAAATCCCAAGGTTATTCAGTATAATAATCCCCACTCACACATAGGGAAATTGAGGCAGGGACAGAGACAGCTCACAGCCACTCTGTAGGGTGGTGAGCATAAGGAGGGGGTGCAGGGGACTGCCACCCTCAAGGCTTCTGCTAGGATTTATGATAGCAAAAATAGGCAATCCTAATCTGTCCCATCCTAAAAGGGAAAGCACTCCCTTGGATTTAAACACTAAGATTTAAGAGATCCTTCCTGCTCGCCGATCCCAGAACAGAAAAGCAATACTCCTTTCATAAAGCCATTAGCACCAGAGGCTGCATCAATAAAATGATAAAACGTAGCAGAGTTGCTGACTGGAACAGCATGAGCTGAGGCACCAGGATTACCTGCAGTCCCCAAGGAAAAGCTCAAGGTGCTACTGAAATAAAATCACCCAAGAGGGTGACACTCATGGCTGCAAGGAAGGGAAATTTAGAAAGCCTGACTTGGGCTGCAGGTATTGCACCACCTACTTTGTTTGGTGCCCTTTAAAGCACTCTCTGTAATGATATGGGCACAGGAAAATAAAGACAGAAAGGTCAGAGGTTCTTTCAGAGCAGGAGAGGATGAATCACAGGTCAGTAACGAGTGGTGCAGAGCACGTTCCCAAATGCTCTTTCCTGTGTAGTGTCAGAGCCAATAATTCCTGTGTCCTGGCGGGCCAGGCATCACTCCAAAATGGGTCATGTACTCCCAGAGGTATCAGCACTCCCCACTGGGCTCTGCTGGGCTGGTTGGCTAATGCACCATTCTTGCAACTCCAGGAGCAAAGGAAGTTGGTTGGAATAAAGAAGATGGACGTTTTTCAAAGGAATTGATTTTTCACAATGGCTAAGCAGCCTGAAGAGCTTAGAGATACCATTCTGTCAATAAGCTTAGCAGAATTAAAACTCACAAAGCCATTGTATTGATAAGTGCTCCATCTGCAATTAGCAGAACAACTGCAATTACTAACAGGCACAAACAGCCTTCGCTTCAGGATATTGCAGCCAGCTTAAGGTAGATTTGGAAAGAACAGCATTTCTTTTGATGCAGAAATTACTAAAATACTGTAAAATTGTTTTCTCTCAAACCAGTACAAAAGATCAAAATCTCAAATATATGTACATCTGAACAATTCATTCAGACTATCTCAATGAAAAACTTGCATCAAGGCACCCTGCAAAGTTATTTATTTAATATTGATCATGGTTATATTTATGTGCTGAAGCATACCAGCATAAATACAGCTTCCCTCCAAATGCTGGGGAGCTTTCACAGGACTGTACTAAATAATATGGAAGATACTCCAAGGACTGGACTCCACCAAAGAAAAAAAATTACTTCAGTATATACCTTGGAAAATCAACTTGGAGAAGGAGGTCCAAACTCCCTGGAGAGACACTGCTGTCCATTGGGAAAATAGTGTTGACCATTGTCCTGTGGATGCGACCATCCAACTGATTCCTCCACTGAACAGTCCACCAATCAAATCCTTCTTCTCCAGTTTAGAGAGAGGATGTTGCAGGGGACTGTGTCAAAGGCTATGCAGAAGGCCAGGTAGATGACACCTCTAGCCCTTTCCTTGCCCACTGCTGTAATCATTCTATCATAGGAGACCACTGTTGGCCACAGTTGGTCAGGCAGGTCCCAGCCTTGATGAAGCCATGAAGAAGAAGAAGGTCTTGAAAGTCGCACAAAATATTTCAAATTACATTTGAAATGGAAAATCCAACTTTCTATTTCCAAATATATCTCAATAACCATTTGAAAATGTCTCATCACATCCTCCTCAGAGGCCACCACCACACAGCCTCTGCTGCTGTCTCACCTCTTCATTCTTCTGTCCTTCTCTTGATGTCTTCTCCTCACTTCTCAATCTCTGGGGTTGCACACCATTATTTGGTCATACTCTCCCTATTCTGTCCCTCTTGGGTGTTACCACCTCCTGCTGCCCAGCCCACTGCTTGAGTCCAGCTAGCATTACCTTCTCCCAGTGGTGGGGTTCTGGGCACATTGGGAGGGTCCTGTGACTCACCGTGTCAGTGTGTACCTCTCCTGGGCACTGGGCCCTGCTACCCATCCCTTGCAGGGGATACCAATATGATACTCGAGGGCAAAGCAGGACATTATAACACAAAAAACACAAAGAAGAAATCAAGAGGTATTTTTGCCTCTGCAGGGTAGGGCTAGGCCTGTCACATTTGAGCTGTTTTAACTTTGTTTTCTTGGAATGCTGCTTTTCAGGCAATTCTATATTCTGGCTGTAAACCTATGGCAACAGATCTGGAAAGATGACCGGGGTACGTGCTCCTGCAGAGCTCAGCGATGCCAGGAATCTCTCCATCTTGCAGAGTTTATTCCAGTTTCTGTCTGACAGGCAGAGTGCCGTTTGCTCTTTTCCAGTGAAAGAGACTTAGAGGTAAGCTTTCCTTCCCTGACAGCATGCTCTCCTTCCTCCTCCACACTCCCCCCTTACCCCCGCCAAACTGGATGAACTGGATACCTCCCCAAGATACACCCCAACTTTTAAAGCACTGCACTGCTGACACGGTCTGATACATGTCTCCCTGCAGCTGCTCCGTGTGCAGTGACACAAACTCTCACTGTCTCCCAGGAGGGTGGGCATCCCGGCTGGCCTGAGGATCGGCACAGCCCTGAAGGCAGGCTGTGTGCCACCAGGAGCAGATGGCCAGAGCCAGGTAGATGTTTCTCCCTGGGAGATGAGCCAGCAGCAGAGCTGGAGGCAGCACTGCCCTGTCTGCAGGCTTGTGCATTCTCCATGGGAAGCCCATTCAGGCTATCAGTCACGTTCCTATTCCATACTCAGAGTTTCCATCAGCACCATGAGAGGTTTAGGACACATTGTCAGAGGAAGCTGGGGGCTGGAAATTACTGTAGCAGCAAGAGTGGCCCATATCCTTTCAGGATGGGTTTGGTGCCCTTCACTGGGAGAAGATGGTTGCTTTAGACTGGTGTGGGAGAAAATTTATTCAAACTTAAATGGGGAGATCATGGGGACCAAAGACAAGCTGCTCTACAGCATCTGCCTCTCCTCCCATTGTCGTCTGGTGAGAGCCCTGCTTTGGCCTCATCCTTGGAAACCCTTGTCCCCTGCACCCAAACCTCCCCAAGGACAGGACTGCAGCACCTGGAGTTTTGAGGCCCTGCACAGGCTTTGGTCTCTGGACACTCAGATATACAAGAGCAATTTTTGTCACACAACCTCAGTATTAACTTAGTCAACCGGTGTGGAAAGAAATTGGGTCATATTTTAAGAATGTGAGTGCAAATAACAGCTCTGAAAATCTCATTTGTTCTTTTAGCTTTTTCTCTATTTGATCTGTGATATGCCCGTACCCAGTCTGAACTTTAAAACAAATAAGTAGGTGTACTTTTTCATCCAACACATAATTAAATTGTGGGACTTGGTGGCATGGATATAGGACGCCAATAGTTCAGACAAGTTCGTAAAGGACAGATCTACCAAGGGCTGCTGAAAGTAACGTTCCAGGTACGACCTCCAGGCCAAGAAGATCTTGGCTTTGCTTTATGTCTTTGCTTTTATGTCTTTACTTGAACTCCTGTTATGGACCAGAATGAGCGTGGACTGAGCTGTGTGGACTTTTGTCCTGGCTGCAAAAGGTGGTTCTTCCCTCCACACACAGCATCTCTGCCATGAACATAAAGCTCATTTTTCTCCAGTGCACCTTAATCTGTAAAGCCACACTTTAGGTCAGACATGAGCTTGCTCTGGAGGGGTATTTGTTTGCTCGGGTTTTGGTTGGTTTTGTTTTGAAGACGGATGTGGTTAAATAAAAAGAACTGCAGGCTGGACTCTTCCATTATTCATCAAAGTTAAGCAATACTAAACAAAAGCCAGGTTGGCATTAATGGGAGTTTCATGTGTTACTCGTTCCTCAAGGAGATCTGCTCCAACAGAGCTAATCTGTAGCCTCAACACCAGGAGCCTATGTCTCTGTCTCTGGCTTTCCCAGGGTATTATGACATAAAAGTCACCCGTGGCTGCTTCAGCCACCATCCAGCATGCACCCACCTCTCCCATGGGCTCAAGGTGCAGGGTGCAGGAATAGTGAGACAACTAACCCAGGCACAGCATGAGAGGCTCTGCCAGGCTGCAAGAAAAAGGAGACAAAGGTCAGCTAAAAGAGTGAAATCAGAATAGGAAGTGGGTACATTGGGTTGGATTTTCTCTTCACAAGCAGTGGTGCACAGCAAAACGTGCAGGGAGGCAGAGATGGTGATAGCCCAGCAGAGAGCCCATGGAGCCCGTGGAGATGTGCTCAGCTGTGCCAGTGACATGCTGATGGGTGATGCACCCTGGGGCTGACTCACCCTCATGCTGCTTTGGTGCTTCCCCTTTGTTGTCAGGGGAGCAGAATCAGCACAAAACAAGGAATCACACAGCAGTGATATTGGGAGATGGGGAGCAGTGTTTCCACTAGAACTGGCCTGTTTGCTATGGTCTTTGCTGTGAAGAATAAATAAGACTGCAGCATGAATCATGAATTGAACTTTTAAACCCAGATCCTTCAAGTGGGCTTGAAATTAGGACTGTCTTAATTAAAAATGAAAGGTTATTTACAGCATTAAGCTACCCTTTGATACAGTTAAAGTCATAAGAAGGGAGACGAAGCAGAACTTGAGTTTAAGTTTGGAGATGTAGTTGTTTCACCTCAGTAGAACACAAGTTGTTTATAAAATTGATGTTTACAATATGAACAAAAACCCTTCAGATAAAGGCAGAAAACCCCATTTACCTGTGGAGAAAACTGGTAACAGGATGCTTGAGTTAAAATCCCTCATTCAGCAGGACATACCAAAATGACTTATTTTGTGCTGCTTTCTGTTGATTTAAAATGAGATGACACAGAGACAGATTAGCTCAGACCACAGACATTATAAATTGCAATTTGGTCTCAAAAGCTGAAATGCTTTGATCTGTGATTCAGTTGGGGCCAAACTGAAGAGCATTTAAAGAGGGGGAATCACATACAAGGGAAAAAGAGCTTGGACATATAAACAATTTTCTCTCACATTACAGTAGCTGACCTGAATAAGTCTTTGTCATTATTTTCATTGGATTTTAATCATGCCCACCAGGGAAGTTATGTAGCAGCATCCCTACAGGGAGATTCTAGGACAAAACATGGCAGTCTCTAGTATGTTCATTAACTACAAGTCTAGAAATAAATTCATCTTTGCTGCCCAGTTGGAGGCTCATATTTGGTCTGGTGTTTCTGTGAGAAGTGGGGAAGAGATGATAAGCAATTGCTTTACATAAGCAACTTTTTTTTTTTTTTTTTAAGAGAGCAAGAAGATCTAGGATTTGGCACCTTGGAAAGACCTTAAGTGTTAAGAATGTATTTAAAGTTAAGTAGGTGAGTTGATGTGTGCTGAAGCAAGAGAGAAACTCTCCTGTTTTCCAGAGGAAAAGATTATCCATTTCTCCTTCTCTCTCTTTGGAAATATTTCTACTCCAGACAGCCCTCCCCAATCCACACAGCAGGTTGTGGGGAAAAAACGGGCTTATTTTCTCAGTGATGTGAGCTCCTCTCACTGCTCTTTATGCAATCTTCTGATCTTATTAAGTATTTTGCAACACCTACCTTTTAAAATAATGTTTTGTTTTCACCTTGTGAGCAGACCACCTTTGTGCTCCCAATTGCCTTGACACATGTTTCACAATTCCTACTTTTGCCAATGTGACTTAGGGCAAGTCACAGCAGGGGAAGTTTTCTAGGAGGGACTGAGCCTGACCACCCACATGAGCTGGGCTGAAGCAGGGAAGTGGCTCCTGAACAGCTGGAAGTCTCTTCAGGCAGCAGCTCAGATGCTGGGGCAGGAGCTACGCTGGAGGATGATCCACATCTTTCCCAAACATCTGTGCAAGGCCCCTCAAGGCCTCGTTTCATCTCAACATCAGAGTACATCCAGTGGAGCCTCTCTGGAGCAGAGCAGAGCAAAGATGTCAGATTTGTTTAGTTTGCTGCAGGTGGTTTGAAGCCAGAGGGTTTTTCTACTTCCCCATGAGAAAACAGAGTGCACCAAAGCCCTTGTCTCGCTGGTCTCACTTCTGCCTAGCAAGCATTAGCACAGCCATGTGAAGAACCTTTCCAGATCCATCAGTGCTACTTTTTCCTTTATTGAAGGCACAGTCATACCTGTGTTTGTTTGTACTGCTTTTCAGAGGCTTACCAGCCCAGTGTTGCAAACATTGCCTTTCATCACAATGTCCTTTCAGATGAGAAAGGAACCCTGGACTGGCTGGGATTATCCTAGACTGGAGGCAGGAGGTTTTTGGCTGACGTTTCTGGTGGCGGCATTTTGTGATCCAGCGGTCTGGTCCCGTGTCTGCCATGGAACGGAGTCGATGCACATCATAACTCACTCGGTTCCTTTGTCTCAGCTTCCCTTTGGCAAAAAACCAGCACTCATATATCCCAGGATAATTGCACTGTTTAATGAGACGTAGCCTTTGTCTTGCTCCTCTTTCTTTAATTGCTCCTACTGAGGGCAGACTCGCTTTAGAGTAGGATGAGCAGGATTTAATGCAGTATTTGTACAGACCTGTGGTATGAAATGCTGCTAACAAACTGTTTGGGTGGGAGAGTAAAGATTAACTACTTTGAAAAAGGCTCAATTTGGAGAGATCGATAATTTAAATTTAGATACCAATTCAACATATTGCTGAACTAAATACCACTCTTTTGTGTG
The DNA here is from genome assembly GCF_036417665.1 of Passer domesticus. NCBI lineage: Eukaryota > Metazoa > Chordata > Aves > Passeriformes > Passeridae > Passer > Passer domesticus. Next base: position 79,507,291 of record NC_087475.1, read on the forward strand.
CAGTTTCACTCTTACCACTCATGTGCTTAAAATTAAGCATATGCTTAAATGCTTTGCCAGAGGAGGTCTTCAGAGCTCCATTAGCACTGTATGTTTTTGCTCTAAATTCACTGTAATTGTTTCTCATTGAATAGATGCTCACTGAGTAAGATATAAAAAGAGCATGGGAACAAAGGGGCCCTCAATCTGAGACTTTGATCCACATATTATTCAAATACATAATGACTGCTTTGATTTATGGATTTATAATTCTATTGAGGCATTCCAGAGATTACCCAAAACATTCCAGCTCCAGTCTATGCTGGAGGGTGATACCAGAGCCCCTGCCTAGAATTAGATGGATAAAATTTAGTTGCTTGTTTGCTACTGAGATTACATCACAGATTGCAGGATAAGAGTAAGCTGCATGGCCATGCACTAATTTATATTTGGTGCTAATTCCAAAGGTTTTTTTCCCCTGTCACCTAAGAAAAGCATCTGAAAGTAGAGACTATTCTACCCACAGTATATAGAGTTTTGGCAGTATAACAAGAGAGCAGACTACATAGTGGGTGTTTTGAAAGAAGGAGCAGATGGTGGATTGCTAGCACAAGGGTTTAGCAGTGCATTTAGAAAACAGATTATTTTGGAAGATGAGAAATTATGAGTATGATTAGCCCCCTCCCTCCCCTTTACTCCCACTCCCCTCCCCAAACATATCCCCACAAGATGTTAGTTTGGCCAGGCACTGTAGGAGTGACTCAGCTCCAACACTGAGTAAGACTTCTGCAAGAATTCAAATAGCTGACAGCTGTTAAGAAAAAAATTCCCTGCTTTTCATTTGCATCAATAACAGTTTGGATTTTTTTATTCATTTCACCTTACACAGCAGACCCACACTGCTGGTAACAGAGAGGATTTACTGGGACCTGTCCTGCAAGAGGGGTTCTTCCCCTCTTCCCACTGCTTTTCCCAGGCAGTGGGAAAGTACCACAGAGCTCAGAACCTTGTCTTGCTGTTTGCTCCCCATCTACCACCACTCTGGTGAGTAGAGGAGTTTCTCAATCAGTGGGAACTCAGATCTAGGATGAGGACTTACCTTCATAGCTCCCTGGCTATAAAATTTCTTTCCTTCCAGTTCTCACATATTGGTTCTATTGAAAGACTCAGTGGGATAGGGTGTGATGGTTCTGCTGTGTGAACAAGAGGAAAGAATAAGACTTAATGCTGAATCCCCAGTGCAATTCATATAGTTTGGCTTCTGTGAGAGAAAGAACAGCCAGAAATGGGGGCAACTGATACTGATAGGCTCCAGGAGCCTTCTAGTTACATAAGGAGTCCTCTCTTTCTTTAAAGGTGGTCTTATCATGGGGAGAGGAGAGATGAAGGGCTTGTACTGCAAGTGGGGGAAACCCCTGGTGATGTGAGACAAACCAATTTTGACTTCTCTTCCCACTTCTGGGACTCTGGCAGCAGAACTTAGAGGTTAGCCAGCCTAAGGAGTGACTGCATTCACATTTACCTCTCTTTGGCCACAGTGACAAAAGGGGATTTAAGAAGGGCATAAGAGGGGAAGAAGTATAATAGCTGGAAAGCCCTTCAGTGTGAGACAAGGAGCAGGAGCTGGGCAGAAAATATGAGTTATTTTCTGGTATCGTGGTACAAGGTCACTCTTGTTATCAACTTTGCTTGTCAGCTGCCTCCATCAGAGGCTGCTGTCACTGGTGCAATAACAGAGACCCAAGATGAACATCACCAGCAGAGTCTTGTGTCCTCAGTCCCAGTGGCACCTTGAAACAAGGTAAGGGAAACCACAGAGACCGTACATCCTGCAAAAAGAGTTTCATTTTGGTTCTTTACAGTTCATCCTCTGAGGATCTTAAATCATTGCAGTACAAGGATGGAATTCACCTGGAGACTTGGAGATCACTTTGGATTGTTTCAATCCTAAACAAGAATTTTAAAGTAAAACAGGTACATTTCATTACCTGTTTCTTCCAACAAACATCAAAAGACTCCCAGAGAAATCAGCTCAGATATAGACTGTTAGGGTAGACTTTTAAATAGGGTGAGATAAATGCCACCTAAAAATTGTTGTTAACTACAAGAAATGTTCTCTTGGTGGAAAAATCAGCAACCTGCAATCCAAAAATTAGAAGTAGTGTGTTACCTATGCACAAGAATGGTATTGAACATGCCCATCATGTAACAGTAGACCAGGATTTAAGACCACTAGGGAGAAGAGGAGCTGTACTGATCACTGAAGGGAGATTGTCTTCAGAGAGGAAAATGTCTACTTCAGCATGAAATGACACTGGATTTAGCATGTTGTCTCCCCAGATGTACCATCAGCTTAGTTCATGTCACTTCACAACTTAAATGAATCTTTGGTGCAGTGACACTGGACATGGTCACTTGGGGAGTGTCTATCTGCCTGGAGATGGCAGATCTGGGAAGGCAGATGTGAATTTTCTGTTCCTCAAAGCAGCTATGCATCAGTGATTACCAACACCTGAATGTTTGAATCTCATTTTCGAGTGGGGAGTGGAGTGTAGTAAATTAGATCTTACATTGTGCATCAACCACTACCTCAGCAATTCAGAGGGGAGGCACATCCCTCCCAGAAAAAAAACCATCTTCGATTCACACTATGGATTTGTCCTTTTTGCTATCCAAAATTCTAGCAGAGGTTTCTTCTGGTCTTAGATAGACTGGTAAGTCTATCTATCTAAGTGTGGATGCTCTTGCTTTCACAGCAAAGCCAGGTTCTTATAATGAGGAAGGGAATTGCTTTTTTGTGGATAAGACTGATTTGATGGTGGAACAAACCCATAAAGTGACACAGTACTCATATTTGTAAAATGTGGACAACAGGTACTCCTTAGGTAGTGTAGATGTTATAAAAACAAAGAAAATATCTTGCATCTGTATCATCTGTGGTAGATAAAAGCTGGTGGAGAACATTAGGTCCTTGACTTAGAATTTGTCAGCATTGCTTTTTATCAAGACAGATTAATTTTGCTTTGAAGGAGTCAATAAGTGGTTTTTGCTCACGAAGACATTGCTGAGAATTTGTAATTCTGGTCACACTCAGCTACAGTATTTTCTTTTTGGATCAGATTGTGGAGAAGCAGGTCCCAGAGGAGCTAAGTGCCTTTGCTCTCCTTCACCCTCCTCACTCTCTCTGTGTAAAATGCAAAGTTGGCTTAGAAACCTCCTTTTGGAGACTTGTGAAGACCAGCAACCATCAGCCATTGGGCTGATTGCTGGTTGAAAACTTTCCAACTTTTTTTTGTTGTTTTCCTTGGGGTGGTTTTTGTTTGTTGTTTTGGTTTTTTTTTTTTTGGGGGGGGGGGTTGGGTGGGTTTTGGGGTTTTTTTTTGGGGGGGGGGTGGTGTTTGGGTGTTTTTTTACCCTGAAAATGCTGACCTGACACAAAGAAAACATACTTTGAGAATGGGATGATTTTGACAACACTTTGACAGAAACCAGGCAATTTTCCAATACAGTCTCAGTTGCCAGGTGGGTTTCCAAACCCTCCCTGTTTCTTGTCAGCTCACACACAGCACCCCTGGCAGGCTGCCCTGCTGAATCCCAGGCACAAGGATCATGGGTACACCAAGTTCCTGGAGCTTCCCTCTGCTGCACAGAAAGACCCTGGCAAAGGTGCCTGATCTCAGGACTGCCATGCTAAGAAAGCCATCCCTCCCCAAGCCTTCTCTCTGAGAGTCTTGGGAACACTTGTAAATGCTTGACACACAAAGTACTGTATAAAAGTTTTCTCAAATGACTTTTGGAATTTCACCATTGCAAATTTTATTTATTTTGGAGTAAACTTTTTTTGTGTGTGTCATCTGTGGAGCTGAACATGGAATAAGATGTAGATCCATCTGTTCAAGTTACTGGTTACTTCTGACTCTATCAACAGCAAGGTGTGGTTGCACTGCCTGAAAATGCTGCTGGGAGTAGACACAGCCTCTTCTCAGCAGCTTCATTCCTTCTCCCTAGGAGATGTCCACAAATGGTCCCATTCCCCACACTCCTCCCAAAGTGTTCTTGACTGTGGGACATCACAAGATGTTAATCCTGACAATTTCCCCTGCTCCCTGTGACCAAAAGGAAAGGCTGTTCAGCAAGATGCAGCATTCTTTTCTTTTATCAGGTCTGCAGTGGCCAAAGCCAAGGTGCTGTATCTCAGGTCAGCTTCTACATGGGAGCCACTGGTGCACTGCCAAGGATAACCCAAATTCAGAGAAAACATGCAATTTAGAACTGATTTTAGACTTCCTGATTTTTCTTTTGAATACAGCAGAGTTTTCCTTTGAATACAGGCTGTGTTTGAATACAGCAGAGACACAGCCAGATTTGCAGCTGGGGTCTGCCCAGCAGGCTGTGAAAAAGGGGCAGCCCATCTTTTCCATTCTTTGCTCACCTCTGATCAGGTGACTGCAATGCCCCACAGTGTTTGATGTATGCTGCAGTCAGAGCCCTGCAAGAGCTTCAGTGTGTGAAACACACTGATTCCTGGGAGGAATTTGAAGGGAAAAAAGAACAAAAAAAACCTCAACAAACAAACAAACCCCCCCCCCCCCCACATTAAAATGTCTTAAGCCAGTCTGACATTTTTTTATTGAGGGAGGAGGATCTTGAGCATTTCATGTGCTGCAATGCCAAGACAGGGAGCAGCCAGGAGCCCCTCACTGGTACAGGGCTGGGCTAGCAGCTGATTGAAATCACTTGGTTCACTCTTTAAAGAAAAATTTGAAAGGCTCTACCATGGAGGAAAAAAAAATACAAAAGCACTGGTATGAGGAGCTGGCTGAAGAGGCAGAGACCGGCTGCAAGCCAGGCTTTAGCAGGTGAAGCCTATTAAATGGGCAGATCAATCAATACCCCTTTTAATGGGAGGGAAAGATCAATCTTTTTCTCTGCAAGAGCAACAAAGCTGTTGAAGTTTATAGAGCACAGCTCTGATGAGGAGTGGCTGAGGGAACTGGGGTTGTTTAACCTGGAGAAAACATGGCTGAGGGGAGACCTTATTGATCTGTGAAAGGAGGTTGTAGTGAGGTAGGGGCCAGTCTCTTTTCTCAAGCAGCAAGCAATAGGATAAGGGGAAATAACCTCAAGATGCACCAGGGGAGGTTTAGTTTGGATATCAGGGAGAATTTCTTGACCAAAAAGAAAGCACCAGATCAGGCTGTCCAGGAAAGTGGTGGAGCCACCACCCCTGGAGGTATTTAAATGATGTGTAGATATGGCGCTGGGAACATGTGTAGTAGTGGACTTGGCAGTGCAAAGAATTCTATGTTTCTATGAGTCTGTGGCTTACTCCTACCCCAGCTCCCTTCTATTCACTTCCTATAAGCAGGTAAGTCCAGAAGAGCTGGACTGTGGGAGGCTGGATTTGGCCCAGAAAACTTGCCCTGGAGCAGAATCCTGCAGGGCTGTGCTGGCTGTGGCAGGGGTTCCCACTCCATCCCAGTCCAGCCAGCTGGACTGGAGCTCTGCAATGTCCACATTACTTGGGGCAGGGAGGAGGAGAGTTAGGGTCAGCCATGCTGGTGTAACTTGTTATAATGCTGTCCTGTTAGACAACGGGGTGAGGCACAACACCTGGTTTTCATCAAAATCAAGTGAAAGTGAGACATCCTTGTGATTTATACCTGAATTTGAGGAGCCCACTCTCCTGTTTCCCACAAGAGTCAAGAAGTTCTTTCAGTAAGCAGATGTGGCCTCTCCTGACTGGGTATTAGCTCCAGCCCTGCCATGCTGCTTCAGAAACGTACTTAATGTTGTTTTGTAAGGATCCTTGTCCACGGACAAGCAGAAAGCCCATAAGCCTTGAGAGACTGGCTTTCAACAGTGGCTCATTCTCTACCTACTCAACTTGGAAAGCTCCCGGGCACAGGCCAGTGTGCCCGCCTGCTTGCACAGCCCCCACAGAAACGTGCAGTGCTCTAGACATGATTTTTATTCAGAGTCATGAAAATAGCCCATCCAGTCAGACAGGCACAGCTTTGTATTGTCAGGAGCTGGTTCCACTGGGAAATTTTTGAATTCAGATTGCCCAACTCTAGCTCGGCAGGGCTGGGTGCCAAGGTATTTGGGCACAAAACGGTCAAGTGAGGTTTCATTCTTTTTTTGTAGACAGACAATATTTTTATGCCCCGTCATGGCTGGGCAATCAAAACAGCAATTAGGTTGCATCAGCAGATGTGCTTGCTTTTAGTGACTGTCGGTCTCAGCAGCACACAAGCTATGTTCTGTTTGGTACAAAGATCTTTTCATTTCCAAATAAAACTTGGACCTTTACAGTGCTTTGTCAACCATCTGAAAAGCTGAGCAGGGGTGGCATTTGCTTTTAGCACTCTCAGCCTAGAAAAGTGCAGATGTTTATCTATAGAAGTTCTGTAAGGTGAGCAGGAAATGGAGACCTTGAACCTGCTCAGCAAAGGCAGAGCACAGCGTGTGCCTTTGCTCACAGCCCTGGATAGGAACAATAGAGCAGACTCTCTTTCCACATCAGCAGAAAAACAGTCCAGCTCCCTAGGTCTGGCCAGCACAGCTCTATTTCATTACTCTTTCCCCTGGTGTGGTCTGGCCCAAATTTAAGCAGCTGTTCTGAGAGTCACCTAATGCCCTCTGTGACTGGGGACAGTGATGGTGCTGCAGGACAAGTGACCTGCCACGATCCCTCCAAATCCACAGAGAGAAGCATTGACTCACATGGTCCTGAGCATCTGAAACAGAAGGGTTAAACAATCTGATGAGGACTCCTGCTTCTGCAGGTGACCGGAGGAGATGGGCCACCAAAATGCATCCCTTTTGGCTTACAGATTACCAAATTAGATGTCATGAATCCTGTCTTCTACTTATACAGAGCATCTGCACCCATAATTTCCCAATCATCTTGCATTCCCAAATCCACCAAGCAGCAATGAAACTCGCTGGTACCTGCCACTTTATAAAGCTAACTCTGAGCCATGCCTCAAGTTTCACAGGAATTTTTGCAGGTTGGAGCAACTAGGGGATTAAATGCAATAATACACACTAATTTCACTCAAATTAACTGAGATGCAGCAATAAAGAAGTCTAGGAGACGGATTTGTGTCTTGCTGGCTCAGGTCATCATGGGTGCAATCACTGCCCATCCTGGCAGCAAGGGAGCACAGGAACACACATCCACCAAGCAGCACAGGCACCTTGTTTTACAGCTCACCACCTTGGAAGGATGGGGCAAGGAGGCAGTGCAGGAAAAACCTTGGCTTTGGAAAGCAGATAGGAAAATGGGGCTCCATTTCCATTTGAGCTTCTTTGGCACTATTAGAACATGAACAGATTTAACAACATGGTCATCTTTGGGTTGTCTGTAGGCTGCCTGTGAGGGAAACAGTTTCACCTCTCCATGTTATGTCATTTCTCATAATGTTTGAAATTAAGATGGAACCCTTATTTTTTTGATTAAGATGGAACCACTATTTTTTTTATTTACTTCTGTTATATTCACTTTATTTTTTTTTCTACCTCTCTCTCATCCCAGGTCTGTGTATGTGTTTGAGGTAAGGATGGTCAGCTTGTACGAAGTACATCCCTCATTGGATGGGACTAGCTCAAAAATTAATTTCAAATCTGAGGTCTGAACCAAGATAAGGTAAAGTCACCTGAAAGTTTCTGACTTTAGACAAATGCTGGATACTTCTTACATTGGTTGTCCCTTACTGTAAGAAACAAAATTCTGAGCCTTCCAGCTTTGGCCTTGGCCCATGAGTTAGTCACTGCCTGTTGCAGTGGCCAAAGCACCAGCTTTGTGGTAAACATGGGATGAACTGGATAAAGGGTTCATGAATGCTGAGAGGGCAGGGACTTCTCCACTTGAAGACAAGGGCCCTAAGCTAGGGATAATGGAGTGGCTGTGATGTATGGGCCCAGCAATGAAAGCCAAAAGGCTCCAAGGGAGCCAAGGGGACTTTCTCACACATGTGGCCACGGCAACCAGATTTCATCAGATGCAATTTAAAAGATATCAAGCTCTTTCCTAATATCATTTGTCTTTATAAATAACTACTGCGGTTGACAAAGGGCTGTTCTGGGATCTCAAAAAGGATAGGAACTAGAATGCAGAGCTGGAAGTGGGAAGACAGACTTGAGACAGCAGTCAGGTTGGCTGTCTGTGGGCCCCCTTAAACTCCTGCAGCATCCTGAATGCTCACCACCTCCTGCAGTCTGGCCAGGTGCAGGGGGTTGGCTGAAGATCTTCCATTTATCAAATGGATGGAGGATTTCAGCTGTTCAGCCCCCTTTGGATAGAATGGTGTTTGGGACTCACTGCTGTTCATCCCATGTTAGTGTGCTGTACATCTGTGGAAACCCATAGCACTTATCTCCCCCTCACCAGCCTGTGTGACCTCCTACTGAAGTAAGGCCACCAAGGCTCAGGCCAGTAAGGGACAACCAATACAGTCTGCCCTGCACTGTGGCTCCTGATTGCTCCTGCCCATGCCAAGACAAGACTCACCGACACTAAGACCTGGGTTGCCTTCCTGGCCCAGACCCATGGCTGGAGCATGGCTACCAGAGGTGACCTCAAGTGTCTGCTGAGCTCAGGGGAGCTGGATAATGCCCAAGAGTTGTCCATGACCCTATGCAAGCACACGCTGAACTCCTGAGAGGAAAATGTTTGTTCATTCCTTGTACCCTGTCTGGGACACTGTAAATGTTAAAACAGCCCAAGGAATTTGTCTCAAGAATAGTGATGGGCAAGGGAAGAAGATCAGCTTTGTGCACCAAACAGGGGTTCTTGATGCAGTAGCATTTTGAAACAGGTGGCAAAAGGAGGGTATGACCCAAAAAGGAAGACACAGTTTGGTTTGAAAGAAAGCCTGAGGCATTATTTTTTAATATAAATTCAGTTTTGAAGTTGCCTAAGCATTTTTTTTATCCTACCTCATTCTTGTGTGATGGACAAATGCAGAGAGTAAGCAAGGGAACTGCAGCAACCTCTAAATATTTGTGAGTCATTTGTGTCCCTCACCACCCTCTATGCATCAACAGCTACAGCAGAAGTGAACAGACACCAACCAGAGTAGCAAAGTGCTGCTGTTGCATACATTCAATAAAAGCAGATGTTTGAATATCTTATTCCATTGTGGATTTTCCAAATAAGGTTTACAGCCAGGGACCTGCTTTATTTGCAATAACTAAGCAGAAACATGTACAAGAAGGACTTCTCATAGCAGTGGTTATTATAAAAGTACTGTTGTTTAAAACCTCCATCTCACTTGTTGGATACCATCCCTTTATATGATGAATTTGCAGTATCACTGGTATATCCTGTGTGACACCCTTAACTAAAAAGCGTCTCTGCTGGCAATTGATTTTTCTGCTGGTGGGAGAGAACTCACAGTACAACCTAAGTAAGAGTACAGTCAAATCAAGTTGTTTCTAGAGTGCACCACTTTAGAAAGACACGTTCAAAAGTTCAGTTCTCAGCTGTGCCCCTGACCTGAGCTGTGACCTGTTCCAGTCACCTCATCTTCTCATACTTCCTTTTCCATTCCAACCTTTTTGCATTTGTCTCTACGGCTTGTGAGCTGTAGAGATGAGTTTCATTGTGTTTGTACAATGCATACTAAACCAGAGATGTCAGCCTGATTTGTGCCTCTTGGCACTGCCAATGTTACCAGTTCTTGGGGATTTACTGAAGGTCTGCATGTTTGGAGGCTGTCATGAAATATCCTTTCTTGGGATGTTGCACTAAATTAATTTTTCATTTAATAGAAAAGTAGATTTTCAGGCAAGCTTGAAAATGCATGCACTAGCAATTCATACTTGAGAATATATGCAGAGGTGAGGTGGTGTTATTTTTAATATTTAGTGTTAGCAGAATGGCAATAACACAGAAAGGGCACAAATGACATAGCCACAACAGTAAAAACAGTAGAGAGTCAACATGTTGCAAACAAGCAAACATTTAATTACCATGTTTTAACAGTATGGAAAACCAGTTAATTTACCAGGAGTTACATAATATATCTGCATATTCTGTTTACAAAGGAGGATGCTGCCATTCAAAGGCTGTGGGGTTGTCAGTAGGGTTTTTTCACCCTTTCCATCAGGCCAGCCCCACGCTTCTCTGCACTCTGCTGCACACGATGCTGGCGGCCCAGCACTCCTCCCCTCCTCCAAACAGCACTGTTGAGCCAAAATCTGCCTGCTCCCTATGTGCTGCTCAGGGCAGCCCTCCAGGGAGTAAGAAAAGGGGCTGGCAAGGAGGAAACATAGACTTTCTATTTTATTGTTTTTGATTCCATGGCTAGCTTCTTTACGCAGTGTGGTGGCCAGATATCCTGCCACTAAAATGGGGATAATGAGTCATTATTCTGCCTATAACAATGTGCATATTTATTTCATTCTCCCCCTAGAACCCTGGTTGCTAGCAGGTGATGCAGATCGCCCAAGGAGCGACCACCAAGCAGCTGGGGTCTGTGCTGGGGGCCCTTGGAGGGTGTATGTACATCATGCCAGCAAGGTGACAGCCCCCAAAAGCCACCTCACACACAGATCTTTTGGAGGTTCTGAGGAGGGAATCACCACCCCTCTGAGGGCTGAGCACAGTGCAGTGCACTGGGGGGAGGCGGGAAGCCCAGGGGCAGAGCTCCAGTCCACAGCCAGAAGCCTCCCATTTGCTCATTTGCATGAATAAAATACAAAAGCAGGTTTCTGGAATCGCCCCTCCCAAGGTGAGAGGTGAAACTACTTGCCGTAGGGTCCTGGTACCTGTGGAAAAGTCCAGCCTGCAGGCAGATTTGTGAAGGAAGAGAGGAGATGAGACCTTCCTCAGATCTTGTCCACTTACATATTACAACCTGAGACTGCAGAGAGAAAAAAAATTAACTTACAAATAATTTTATAACCTTAATCTTGAGGTAAGTAAGCAGTTCAGTAAATTCAGTCTTGAGGCAAGCAAGTCAAATGGCTCACTTTGGTGGCTTTGTGCTCAGATCCATCTTAGCTTGGTAGTTCCTGAGTTTCCCACTCTACCTGATGCTGAGGGGGTGCCCAGTGCAGCTCCACCGTGCCAGCCACAGCTGTGCTCCACAAAGGGCACCTGCTCAGTCCCAGCACTGCTGCAACCTCGCTGGGCTGGTGTGCGGCGCACAAACCATTACATGCAATAACAAGTAGAGCACTGCTTGAACCTTAGCACAAAGAAACAAAAAACCAAAACAATAAATGTATTTTCCACAAGGGCAGAGACAGCAGCCTTTGAATAGGAATTGCTGGACCGCCTTATGACTCAGCTGGCTGTTCCCAGAGCACTCAGCACATGCTCGGCTTGGGATGGCGACTGAGGCTCTGTTGGCTTTGCTGGATTCAAAGGGAAACGCTGGCAGAGACACGTTGTAAAGGTGTGGGACGTAGCAGAGGTCTGAGCACTGGTAGGCAGGGGGATGTGTTGCCCACTCATCCTCCCCCAAGCGAGGTCACCCCAGCACGGGCAGCCCCTCTGAGGAGGCCGAGGGTGAAGCGGCGGGCGAAGGGCGAAGTGCTGCTCCCAGGGCTCGGCGTGGCGCGGGGTGACACGCACAGCGCTCGCGGGATGCGTTTCACCACTCGGGTCAAGCCCTGCTCCTTGGAGTGGGAGGAGGGAACCAGCCCAGGCGCCAAAATGTCTGTGACTCTGCTTAGATCATAGTTATAATGTTTTTCTGCATACAGATCTACGTAAATAGAAAGAAACCATTCATCTCAGCTGGGAGGACAGGCAGTCTTTGGAGTCACCCTGTCCAGTGATATCCAGCCACCTTATTTTTTGCCCACTCTTTGATTTCTGCCCTCCTCCCCTCACCAGCACTGTTCCCAGGGCATCGTCTTCATGAAACAGCCTTTTGTTCCTAGGTGCCTGAAGCCAACGCGCCTCTCTGACTGGCTCCCTCATTTCACACCGACACCCTTAACTGCTGGTTTCATCTTCCTGGTAGCGATTGTCTCAGATGAAGTTTCAGTATCACTGTTTCTCATCTGCGGCTTGAGAGTCCCATTTTCACCAGCCAAAAGCCAAAAGCCTTGCACTTGCCTGACCTCTGCAATTACCGTCAGGACTCTTGCTTCACAGCGCTGCAGCCTCTGGCCATGAGGAACCTTTGGAGCAGGGGCCATTTGGATAAGCCACAGGAGACCTAGAAACAGCAAAGTTTGCTTAAAATGTCCAGTTCTTCCTGCAGTTTCTTTCAAATTCACTGCTGCGACCTCACTTGCTGTGAAGTACAGTTTTGATTACAGAGTCATTTGAATGCTGCCTGTGATGGCAGAGTGCCTGCCTGAGCTCTGGAGGGTCTTCCTGTTTTCTACTTTTTAGCTTCTTAATCAAAGAGGAAAGTTGCTAACCACCCCAGGCTGCAAGTCTGCCATGGGTCTTCATGTACAGAAGTGCAAAAGAGAGCATTAAACACAAATATTTGAGTATTTCTTCCTTCCAACGCATATTTGTGCAAGAACTTTATGCAAATCTCCTGGTGCTGCTCAGGATATTCTCCTAGATGCACACTGCCTTTGTTTTCCATTATATCATGAGCATCTGACTTCAGCCAGCAGTTTTTAGTAGCTCTTCAGCAATCCCCAAACCTTTGCCGATACCTTCAGTGGTGTGAGGAGCCCACAGCACACACCTCCTCAGGAGACGAAGAGTGAGGCAAGGTAATACAACAGAGCGTGTGGGAAAATGGCAAGCCCACCACATGCCCATAATGCTGCTGCACAGAGTAGGTCCATTTCTGATTTCAGCTGCAGTGCATGGCACTTGGGGCTGGAAACCCTCTGTCACACAATTGCTGAGCTGCAGGTGTGTTCAGGTCCAAATATAAACTTTCAGATCACTAAAATACGCCAAAAAACGGTGGCCATTGCAGTTCTCATGGGAAGCTTGGCATTGGAATAGGTCACCTTAACTCCAAGTCCCAAATAAATTTTGCAGCAGTTAGGCAAGGCATGCAGGAAAACTCAGAGGCCCAGGACCTGCCTGCCTTCTTATGGGCTCTTCTCAGATAGGTATTTGTCCTCTCGAGGAACAGGACATGATGGGATTAAGGCTCGTGGTGCTGCTCACTGGCTTTGCTCAAGGGCTGGAAGAGGGTTAGGCATTCAACCCGAAGCTGGAGAAGCTAACTGGCTCTGCTCATGAATCACCCCCACCACACCATTGTCCTGTGTGTCACTACAAACCTGAGGAAACACAAGCTTGTCAGTCTGGGCACCATGCTCCAGCACAGGCTATGGCCATGCCTCGGCTTCCTCAAGATTAGAAGTATTCCGCTCTTCCGACAGCATCCCATCTTTCAGGGATGGATGCAACCATGGTACTGAGGGGGAGAGAAGAAGCTGCTGCTCACCTTTTTCCCTGCACTAATCAATGGCAACTAATTAGATGGCAAATGTCCCCCCATGCCTTGTGGCTCTCCTAGGAAACCCCAACCCGGCTAATCATTTTAGTATAAACTGCGAGAAAACTCTGGATAGCAGAAGAAATGAGCTCACATTAAAACTGCCTTTCTTGATGAGAAGAATAAAACTTCCGTCTATCGGTCACATAACTTCAGACATGTTGTGCATGATCTGTTGGGATTTTCCCTTTCATGCTATTATCAAGAGTTCAGCAGCCACATCAGCTTTGTCTTCAGTATGAGTATTTTCCTGTTTTACTTTCTCTGCATCTTATCAAGTACAGACACTGTTCTTTGACAACTCCACAAATAACTGCTCTTTCTGGACTTTTATTTTCACCCTTCATTAAACATCTTACAGGAGTGGATCTCCATATACTTCAGGAAGCTCTGGAAAGGAATATCTGGAGGCAGATGGGGTCTGATTCTCCAGTACCTCGTGCTGCCCTTCATAATAACATAACGTTTATAGACCTGCAAGGCAATTTGAGGTGTGGGAAAGGAGAATCCAGTTTCACAGAATTACAAATCCTGTCTGCTTTTCATGATGAAGTTGCATGCTGGTGGGCATTGTGTCTGTAGAAGATAATTCTCACACAGAAGACACAAGAAGTCTGTAGCAGTCCCAGAAGGCAGGAGCCAGCTGTCCCAGCCCCTTGTGCCCTCTTTTAACAGTGACCCTCTTGCACAGAGGCAGCAGAGACTCGGCCTCAGGTACCAGGTGGCTTGGGAAGATGACAAATTTTTTGCACTTAGGATTTTCATTGCCGCCATGGTGCTCAGGTGCCCACCCCAGACAGTGCCTCCAAAACAGCTGAGCAGCCTCCCTTTTTGTTTCTGAACAATCTCTCATGAGCATCATCGCAGTGGGGAAAAGGAAAACATGCTACAGACAAGACATGCCTTTATTTTTTTAAAATCAGACAATATTATTTCCAGACTTTTTCAAATTAAATGCCAGCTTCTCTGCTTTGGGACAGCTAGCTACGGGTATGCAAACCCAAAGACCTGATTTATTCACTTGTGACCCTCTCTCCCACCCACAGCCAAACAAATTGGCGATGCTTTAACAACAGCTGCACGTGGCAGCTCAGAACACAACCAAGAAAATTACCTGGCACAGTTGCAAGTTGTTCACCGCACTGACAAACAGTTACCAACCACTTTCTTCTGCTCTCCAAGCTTAATCATGCTACAGACAGTGCTTGGAAACCACATCCTTCTGTTGCAGTATGACTTGTCGCCACCGCTTACGACACACTTTCTGATTAAATGCATGAATGCCATGTTTTATCGCAGAGAGAAGTCGCTGCAGATGTTCAGAAGATCCCCAGTCTGCACAGAAGATGCTTTGCCCACCAGCTGCAAAAAGTTGCTTCAGGCACCAGGACCCCCTTTGCCTTTACCCAAGTGCTGTCCTCATCCAATAGTGGACTGCTTGGCACTCTTTCTCCAGTGCTTTTGGCTCACACATTACTTGCTCAACAGCACATCACTGCTACTTCACTCAAAGGAAATCCAACAATCCTGCCAGGGATGTAAGGGAAGAAATTCACTTCTCATAAACTGACTGGGAAGAGGCAAATTCTCTGCCTACCAGCAGGAATGTGCCTATGAATAGCCACTGTGTAAACACAGATTGCATATTGCAGAATGACACTGAGCATAGTTACCACCAGCCATCTCTTCCTGAAATTCAATAGACATTGATATTTATACCCAGCCTTTGAGGTTTAGCATGCTTCAGCACAAATATACATTTATTAATACTACATAACACTGGGCCATATTGACTCTTATTGAGTCTTATGCCATTCACAGATATACATTTTTTCCTGGACTGTCATGCTTGAAATAAGTTAAGTCAAGAGTGAATGATCTTTCAACAGAGTTAGTAATACATTTAAGGCCACATTCAGCATTATTTTCCTTACTTAACTTCACCAAAGTGCGATTTATAAAGGGAGCTGCATTCTGCTCAGCAGTAGATTAATGCTAATGATATATGACTCCAGTGGTTATAGCAGAGTTGATCTGAACATATATTGACAAAACAAGGAGTGGGAACTTGGCCCAGCATTCTCAGAATAGGAGTACTAGGACTGGGACTGGAGTTATGCCAGGGAAGAAATTGGTCCATACTCTTTCTGAAACAAGGGAGCCAAATAATGCAAAAAGAAAAGCTGCTCTGAAGTCTGTTTACAAGAAAATCCATGCTCTCCAGTGATTCACAGTCCAGCTAGAGGAAGGTTAAGTCCAAGAGCAATACAACCTGACTAAAATAAGTTATTTCTCCCTGTAAAATGACCTCTTAATAGAAATAAGGGCAAATAAAATTCTTAAGACACGGCCTTGCTGTGGAAATAGAATCCTTTTATGTTTTCCATCTCAGACCCTGTGCTGTACAGAGACATCACTTCACCTATAAAGCAGTCTCTGCTTCTACTGTCCAGTATTCTCACGAATCTTCATCCATATAAATGCTTCAGTGGCCGTAGCAAATAGTCTGTGTGCCTGAGGCTCAGTTATACCAGACGGATCTGGATGTTAGCAGAGCAAGATGCAATGACCCATGTTATTATTAATTTATATGCCCAAACAGGAGTTGAGCTGAAATAGGTCAGGGAGTCTTCAAAGAAAAATCTACATGCAGGAGCCACGAATTTCCATCCTGCAGCAGACAACCAGCAGGCTAGAGGAGGCAGGAGCAGAAAGGAGCTGCCTGATGCTGATCCAGGGAAACTCCTGCTCCTTTTCTCTGCTCTGCAGTGCCAGATGGCCGGGCCCATCCCGCTCGCTGCATTTTGGTGTATCACAGCAGGCACGCCTAGCTGTGCAGGAGGGAGGGAGGTGGAAGTGCCAAGGTTAGCAGGTTGTGAGGCTCTGCACACGCCAATTGTGCTGCTGATTCAGTCGGCCAACTCCCCTGCAGGGGGCTTTCTTTAAGGCTGAATCTCAACACCTCTGCTGTCCAAGAACGTCCCCAGCATCCAGACAGAGATGAATGAAAGAAAACACACCATGCAAACAAGCCTTCAGCACTTCGCTGATTTTGCTGGGGAAGATCCCATGTGCTGACTGCCTCCACTCACACGCCTAATTGCTTCTAAGTGTGGTACCTTCTGAGAAAATCCCACTTGCGCTGACACTCTGGTTTT
Organism: Passer domesticus; assembly: GCF_036417665.1. Lineage (NCBI taxonomy): Eukaryota > Metazoa > Chordata > Aves > Passeriformes > Passeridae > Passer > Passer domesticus. The sequence goes on from NC_087475.1 coordinate 79,523,867, forward strand.
TCAGGGTGTAACCACTGGAAAACTAATGAAATAGGGTAAAAACATTTTTTAAATAAAAATAAGCCAAGTCCATAAAAGAGTCATATTTTTCAGCACTTCAGCTCTTCTTTGTCTAAAAACAAGGAATAAAACTCTGCCATAATTTAGCCTGCTCTTTCAACATATTTATGGTCATATCTCATGGGTTTCAATGAGAAATGGAGCTTAAGTATGTGCCATATCCCACAAGCTGCTATGTTTTGGGTTTGGTTTTTTTTTTTATATTTGTGCTTTGTATTTGAAAATAATGAAAGCCATAACTTTGCCAGTGAATACAGGAAGCAAATTTTACTTATCAGCTCCATCCTTAATGTGGCATCATGCTGTACCAAGTGTTTCATTTGCAAAATACAAACAGACAAATTCTGCTGTTTGAGAAACATTACAGTTTTTCAATCAGATAAATACATTTATGTGCTTTGCATTGGCCAGGCACAAAACTGAGCCAAAGCAGTGGGAGGAAACAGGCAGCAAACCCCCAGGTTCCAGTTCTCTTCCCCAGCCAGCTGCCTCCTGCTTGCCCTCTTCTGGCTCCTTGGCTTTTGAACTCTTTGCCTCATGGCATCCTGGCTGCAAAAGGAAAGCTGGAGATGTTTTTCCCCGCCTGACCTACACAGGTGTGGTTAGGCTGTGCTCTTCAGTGATACACGTTGTAGCTGGGAGCCAAGGCAGGAGCTCCCACTTCCCACCCACAGGCCAGCAGCATTTCTGTCTTCTTGAGGGAGTCTTGTCACTGGTCCACGGCACCGGAGGACACTTACATCTCACAGAGATGTCACAGCTGCAGCTTTGATGCAGGCACACATGTTTAGGAGAAGACAAAACCTCGGGCACATCCTTACCAGGGCTTGAACTGGTGCCTTTCCTTGTGGCTGTGCAGGCAGTGCTGAGACCGGGACTTGTCCCCGCTCCTCATTCTGCCTGTCCCCAGGCATCCCTGTCTGCCACATGAACTCCACCTCCAGTCCTGGAGGGGAGAGCGTTTTCTGTCCCCACAGGTAGCCTTGCTGCTGTCATTAAATCTGTTTTGTAGGACTAACATCAGTATTAGTAGGAATACATTACAAGGGATTACTTGCAATTCTACTTTTGCAGGGAGTTAGACCAGGCTGCCTTTGTCCTGATTTTCAGATACGATTTTTTCCATTTAATAATTTTCCCCTCTGTATTGCTCCCAAAAATTGTACAGGCTGAAACATTTCCAACTTTAACTTGAAGCATAAAGTATTTTTTTTCCAGATGATCCCTATTTATGGGCTTGCAGCACTGGCCAGTGTGGTCTCAGAAGGCTGAATTGAAGTAAACAACATGTTGAAATACATTTAGTGAATTATCATGCAAACCACAGAAGAACATGAAGTGAGAGAGAAGAGGTTTCTTGGTTAGATAGTGATTTAATGTTTTCTGTCAAAGAAATCAGATATTAAAAAGGCCTATTAGGTCACTGAGCTCAGCTTTCCCGGACCAGGCCATAATTGTTTCTTATGATAAATATAATTTCAAGTGCTTTATCTAGTTAGGGTCTAAACCCTGCAAATGAAAAGGTGTGTACTATCACCCTCAAGGAAGAATTCCACAAACTACCACATCTCCCTCTCTCACACAATTACTAGGATGTGTAATAGTAGGGATGGGAAGTCATTTTATAGTGTCAGAGTGTGCATAACATCACTCAGGGCACAGACTTTACCTATTGCTCTTCCTTTCCCTATAACAACATAATATAAATGCTGTGCAAATGATATTAGGACAGTGCAACAAAAATTATGATAATGAAGGCAGGGCTATCACTCATTTGACACAATGTCAATGGGCTGGATTTTTGGCCTGAAGAGACGACATCTATTTGCCTGTGCATGGATGTTCAGTATGGCTTTACTGAGTGACTCAGGGAGTCATGAAATGTAAGGCATGTGACATGTGTCAATCAGCTCATTTAATCACAGCACTTCACTGTGGCAGTCAGGGAGCTGGGTAAGGCTCCAGAGCTGGGTGCCCACGTATGCTCTCTCTTCCTGCTTCTGGGCAAAACCTGAGGATCTTTTAATTCCATATGGGATTTCTAGTCTTGCAGCAATCCAGTCAGAGCTATTACGTGGCAGCTGTCCCCTCCTGTCCTCTCTCTCCAAGCTGCTGGATATCTATGAATAACAAATGTTTCCACCGCATAACAAGTTCAATTTTACACCACTTGATCTTGTCAATCTAGCCTTTTCAGGAAGCATCAAGCTGTTCAATAATGTATGAACAACAAAAGCACTGCACACTTGTAGAGTAAGTGCATAATTTAGGGAAGGAGCATGTAGATTTTGTGAGCATCCCACAGCACCTGCACAGCACATTGCCACCAGGCTGACTGTTCTGGGACACACAATATGGTCAGTGCAGTCAATCTACAGATCATCTTATTGCTCTTGGAAAAAAGTGTATGTTTATTGCTCTGTGCTCCCTTACAGAATGGTTGTGCAGCAGATGGCTGTTGGGTGTGATGCTCTCTGGAAGACAGTGGAGATGCATTTTGTCCAAATTCCAGGTGGAAATACTGCAGCCTCAGCAGGAGTTCAAAGCTGGTATCACTGCTAAAGCACAGCATGAGTATATGCTCTGGGGGATGAAGGCAGCTCAGTGTTTGAATGCACCTGTGTCTCTTGGCCAATCTGTTTGAACAACGTTAACTTGAAGGCTGCATAAGGCATTAGGAGAAATTTGACCTTCTAGCAAAGGCCATCACATCTCAGCCACTCCTATGGCAAGGGCAGCAGCCCACGCCTGGCTGCAATGTGTCTGCCAAAAATGCATCTGATGATTTCAGGAGGCAGAGTAATCCTTACTTCCTTTGGAAGTTTGTTCCTGCCTTGTTGTTTCATCATGGTGTTTGTTTTTTAAACTTTGCAAAAGTTATGATCATTGATGATAAAAATCTGTTTAAACCAGTAACCACTTGCGCAAATTTATCCCAGCAAGTCAGTAATCTCTGTGAAAGGATGTGATGGTCTCAAGCCAGTATATGCTCCATATCATCAAGATTTTTAAAAAATCTCCACCTTACCCTTACACAGCAATAGTTCACAGCCTGTCTAGGTGACCTCAGCAGAGATAACTGACTGGGTTTACAGAACTGACAATCTTTGTAAAATTCCTGGGCAGGTCAAGATGCCATCCTGCTGGTAACTCAAGTACCCCTTAATTTCAGCCTTCTGCTTTCCTTTATGACTCAGTAGCTGGGCAAAAACTGAAGGAAATCCACAGCAGTAGATGGCAAGCAAGGCACAGATGAATCATAAAAACTGCCAGACAATTGTGAAGGGAGCACTGGATATTTTTGCACACTTTGTTTGAGCAGTAAGCTTACAAGGAGAACTTTCAAGAATATGGATATATTTACCAAGAAACCAGCTTATACAAAGGCAGGCTTTTATTCTGGAGAATTTATGCACATGTTTAACTCAAAACAGAGTAATCCAAGAGCTCAAAACCAGGCCCACATGCAGAAGCCTTTGCAGGCAGCAGGACTCCATGGGTACTGTAAAGAGAGCACAAACCCGGCGTTTTAGAGGAGCATTGTCACACAGAGCCCAGCAGTTCATTCCCAAATATGATATCCAGAAGGAGTTCAGGTGTTTTGAAAATTGTCATATTGTCTCTAGTCTATACACTAGTTTTCTAAGACTGATACTGGGTAAGCATTGGCCCTGTTAAGTACATGTCTGATATCTATTAGCATTAAAACTCTTTATTAAAAAAAAATGCAGAGGGGAAAATGAACTCCAGAAAAGCTATCCAATAGAATTATTGTTGAAGGCAAAAAAGGGGTTTAGGCAACCTCTATTTGCTGTATTGTTTCCAAAAACAATGAAACACTTTCAAAGTTTATATTTCTCTTGACATTTCTCAGATACTAAAGTACTGAAAGGCAAGACTGGGAGCCACAAAGGTACTTAAGTGCTTCTTGTTTAATTAAGGGTTAGTCAACCAAATACTTAAGCATCTAGGCATGCATGTCCTGCTTTCTTTCACAAGATGTTTGTGGCAGAACAGAGACTAGATACCAAATTTCTTTAATCTTAAACTGCCTCACAAGTCAGCCTAACTTTCACACCTGGCTAATGGAAATTTTTCCTGGGTTTAATGGACTATGCTGAAGATCTGAAGTTGTCACTCAAGGCAGAAATAATTTCAGCAGGGGAACGGGATCCAACCAGGTTTCTAAGAATGTTTACCCATGTGTACAAGCCCCTGTGGATATAAAATAAATGAATGAATGCTATTACCGAAATCTGAGTATTTGCAAATGTTCTGATCTTAAATATGAGGAGTAACTCAGCCAAAATCTTTCTCTTACCTGTTTTTCAAACGTATCTGCTACCATCATTGCCAATGGGTTTGAGTTTTGAACCAGACACTTTAACAGCAAATGACTCAAAGTGATCTTATTTGAGCTGAGGAGTAAACTCCCCTTTGCTTGTGGCTTAATAACACTGGTCCTCTGCTGCTTCTTTTAAAAATTCCTATTGCAGATAACATTATAATGAAGTTCAGCAAGAAATAAAAGGCTGTTTACATCATTCACGTAGTTTACTTAGATTTTAGCATTGCATTCAGACTACCTGATGAAAACGAACCTGTTTGGCTACCCTTCTCCCCTGGTTTAAATAGCACCATGCTGCAGTGTGCGGGATTCAGAGATGGCACAGCAAGGACCTGCACTCAGGCAAACAAACTGTTTTCTCATGTTGGGATGCCATTTCTAGTACACTGTTTGGGGGGGAGAAAAAAACCCCGAAACAACAAAACAAAAAACCCCAACCCCCTTCCATGTATTCCTCTCCAAGCATTTTGTACGGCTGCCTGTGAGTGCAGCATTTGGATGCGTTCCCAACAGTGGAGTCCACAGAGTCTGCTGAAGGCTGCTCTGCCTGAGGAAAAGATCCCTTTTCAAATGGATAGCAGGGAAAGAAAGGATGGAGGAGAACGTTTTTGTGGATGTGGCTTTACTTATGGTGGCAAAGTCTGATCTGAGAAACTTTTCGGTTGTTCTCAAAGACAGACCTAGGTTCAATCAGTCTCCTTTAGGATACGTAAATTACTAATTGCATTGTGCCCCCTTTAGCCAGCCAGTTGACTAAATTATACAACGCTTCATTTTGCAAAAATAGAAAGTAGTCCCAGGCAAAGCAAAAGCAGCTGATTTAAGTCTTTCTCCGAGAGAAACCTTGAAAACAATGTAACACCCCAAATCTGCTTAGAAATTTTGCAGAGTAATAGCATTCTGTTCCGATTTAAAAATAAAAGATAAAATCCTTCTATACCATCATCTTTCAAAACATGAGTTATGTAACGCTCGACATTTAATGAACTTTTATTGACGTCGGTGGGACTGCTTATGCTGAAGCTGCTCTGCGCGCATTTAAAAGCTAAAGAGCACCCAGGCAAGGGAAACTGCAGTGAAGCCGTGATGCAATAAAAAAAAAAAAAAAGAGGCTCATACCCCAGCTCTCCGAGGCCGCAGATAATAGATTTGCCTCTGTCCTAATTATACACTCCATCTCCGTGCATTAGCATGGAGCCTAGAAAACCTGACTCATCATCCCGAACAATCCCGGCGACCTGAGGCAAACACACACACGGACACACACACACGGACACACACACACGGACACACACACAGACACAGACTCGCATTCCTGCTCCCAGTTTCCCCAGAGCACGCAGCTCATCCAGCTCCGCCGGGCAGCAGCGCACTCCTGCCCCTGCATGCACCCCGCCGCTCTGGCAGCGACAGCAGCTCGCTCCCGGCCCGGGAGCCGGGCTATCTCGACACGAGGAGGACGGCGATGGCGGGGAGGGGTCTGGCCGGGGCTGGGCGGGCGGCACGGGAGCGGAGGCCGGCCCACAGCTCCGCGGTGCCCACACGGGCGGGACCCCGGGCGCGCCTCGGCGGCACCGGGACCCGGGGGCGTGGCCTCGGGGCCTGCTTTGCATAGCGCCCACCCTATTGGCCAGCGGGAAGCACGCGCCGAGGGGCCGGCCCCGCCCCTCTCTGCCCAAGGCTGCCCAGAGACGCCGCCGGCCACGCCCCTCCGCTGCGCCGGCCACGCCCCTAACCCCGCCCCCTCTCGCAGGCTGCCCGGAGATGGGAGCCGGAGCGGGCGCTGCCCATTGGCCGGCGGCGGCCGGCCCGCCGCGATTGGCCGGCGGCGGCGGCGGCGGGCGGGGCGGGCGGCGCGGATTGGCGGGGCCCGCGGGGGTGTGCGCGGGGGGCGGCGGCGCGGAGCGGGCGCTGGGGCCGCGGCCGGGGATGGGGGCGGCCGGCGGCGCGGGCAGCTGAGCGGCGGCAGCGTCCTGGGCCTCCCGAAGCGCCCGGCCGTCACGCCACCGCCGCCACCATGAACCGCCTCGGCTCCGGACCCGTGGGCAGCGCCGCCGCCGCCGCCGCCGGGCAGTACCGGGTGTGCGGCAATTGCCGGAAGGTGCCCAGACAGGTATCGGGGGTGCCCGCGCAGGGCGGCGGGAGCCGCGGGAGAGGCTCGTGGGGGACTGGGGAGCGAGGGGCAGCGGCTCGGCGGGCTGGGCGGGAGCGTGCGGCGGCAGTGCCAGCGGGGAAGCGGGCAGCAGGGATGGAGGGAGGCAGCGCGCGGGGCTCCCCGGGAGGCGAGCCCGGAGCGTGGGGTGCGGGCGGCAGAGGGGAGCACGGCCAGGGGAGCCCGGGGTGCCGAGGGGTGCCAAGTCCCGCGCCCCCATCGCCCCCATCGCTCCCAGCGCCCCCATCGCCCTGGGGACGGCTGTCACTTGCCCAGGCTTGTCCCAGGCTGCTCCCTGCATCCCGAGGGCTTGGGGGGCGCTCGGCACTGCGGGGACTTGACCCGGGGCCCAGCCGCCCTCGTAAAGTTTATTATCCACGTACTGCCCCGGCGAAATTCACCCCCGCCATCTCCGTCGAGTCGTTGTGCGGGGGGGGGCTGGGATCAGAGCTGTACGAATGTAAGAAAAGCAGCGAAGAGCTGGCAGCCCCCCGCATCCCGCAGCGCCCGGCGGCGCCCCCCGCTCCCGGCACCTCCTCACGGCAGCGTCGGTGGAGGTGCTTTTTGTTTGTCCAGTGCAAATGAATTAAAATTGCTGAGCTGTTCAAACGCGCCGAGTCCCCGAGCGCCCAAGATGAACGCGATGCAGTTTTGGTTTTATTTTAATTCAATCTCTCCCGACGCGTTTTGCTCCAGGTCGGCTCTTGCAAATGCTAAGAAAGGCTGTAAGTCAATGAGCTCAAATATTTGCGCTCTTTGTCCAAAAACTGTTTTTCTTCCTCTGTGGGTCAGGCCAAGTGCCAATCAAAGTTGTTTTTCAAGCCTCTCTTCCCTGCAGTAGGACTGCTTTTTTCTTTCTTCCCTTTTTTTTTTTTTAAGGGTTTGGTTTTTGGAAAGGAGGTGTGTATTTAGGGGAGGGGGAGGAGAAACGTTAAAAATCGGTCAGAGAGAGAAGCAGATCTTAAAAATCGTGTTTCTTGAATATTTTAATGGAAACAAAATCTTATTAAATGTGCATGCTTGGTATGTGCAGTTATTTTTTCCATAAACTCTTGGATCATATTACAGTTGATACTTGGTGCTCAGCTCTTAGCTCAGCTTGCGAGAAATGTAATGGATCAGAGAAGCACACATCAGCAGAGTCTGATTTTTAACCATTTCATTGCAGGACCAAATCCCTTCTTGGCTTTAGCTCGCTGCTGTTCCCCCTTTAAGAAAAACAAGTACTTAAAACAGAGAAGTTCTGCAGGGTTAAAGCCTGAAACAGCTTCAGACTTGACATATGTCTAAAGACATACAAATTAACCAGTGCCAAATATGTCTGTAGAACAAGCAGGGAGGGAGCTTGCTTTGTTCTGCCAAATAATCAAAATGTTTTGTTGACAAATAAAGTGGTGCTTGGCAGCACTTGCAGATCTAAAATTAAATTTAAGTTACTGAATTTTTTTGAAGCTGTATTCTCATCCTGCTGAGTAGGACTTTTTTTGTATACCTCTTTAATATCAGTGGGAGGTAGGAGGTGGGGACAAGGTTAGTACTTTTCTGGCAACGGAAAACTTGCTGGATTTGATTTATTGTTGTATTTTTATTTGAAATTTGATTTATTGCTGTATTTTTATTTTATTTTAAAGTAGTTTATAGGGATGATGGTGAAACATAGGAACCCAAGTGGGTCTGCTGAGGAAGGCAACTTAGTGCTGCTCTGCTTTGGCTGTGGTCATTTCAGCCATACAAAATTGGGGAAGAATAAAGAAACCGAGCGACAGCCCATGAAGCCCTCTTGAAGCATAGGTGTTCTGTGCTTTCAGTGGTGGTTCTGGGACATCCTTCCACCTCTGTTGTAGGCTGGACAATAAAAACAGAGGTGCAAAGCTTCTGGCTACATCTGTCTTTATTTAAAAGTTGGTGTAATAAAAATCACTGTAAATTTTAACCTTTTGCACCTCATTGGCAAGCATGCACATAGAAGACATGAGGAAAAAAACAAAACAAAACGCTTGATAGAAGCAAGATGTAAATCTGACCTGAATCTCGAGGAGTTATAATCTTCAGATAAGTGCTGCCTCATCTGTTCTTTTGATGGTATTGGGGTTTTTTTTTTTCCTAATGTTCATGTGATAATATACTGGAAAAAATGATTAGCCTTGGAACATGTTGAATCTCTTCTGCCCTCCTCCATTTTCAGTCTTTATTTGAAGTCATTTGAATGCTCAGTTTAGGTAGAGCTGTTGTCAAAATCATAAGGGGCAAAGCAAGCTTTTAACTCAGTGGCATATAATGAAATCTGAAATAGTCTAGCAGGTTTTGGATTCTCATGGGTGAAGGTAAGTTTCTCTTTCAGCTGGGAAACAGGAAAAGCTAGATGCATCTCTTTATGCTTTGTACAATTTCAGAGTAATCAAAGTTATGTTTTATTATGGAAAGTTCTATGAGGACAGCACTAAGATTGCTAAGGATTCATGGGTTGAATTTGCCTATGAAGAAGGTTTCTCATATTAAAAGAGTACAATTACGAGTTGGGTTTATTATGGCACTCTAGATAATCAGATCTACTTGCAGAAGAATTGTTGCTAATCAGAAGGGCTTAGACAGTCATGGATACAACAACTGCATCATTATTTGGTTTAAGATGAAAAAAAAAAAAAGGACAGCCAGTAATAGACGATTCTGAACTTGTTCAACAGACATCCAAGGTTAATGCTTTTAATCAGTTTTAAATCCATGGAAGAATGACCAAAACAAGTTGAGTAGCTCTGGTTCATGGGATGGATGGTCAGACTTTGTAAAAAACTGTGGCATACCAGAGGGAAAAGTGCCTAACAGGGCGTAGGAGTGCTGTTGCCAAATCTTTCCTAGAGGTGGCTGAGAGTTGCTGTCACTTCTATAACCAGGACAGCTCCAGCCCTCCCCTTGGAAAATGCAACATGTAGGGGAGTCCCTGGGCAGGGGAGCTCCAGGGTGTTATCCTGGAGCCTGATGGAAACTCAAGGTTCTCCTGCCTAAACAAAATCAATATCCCAAACAAGAAAGAAGAGAATATCAAATAGGAAGAGCTCAGTATTTCTTTGGATAAACCACTGCTTCAGGAAAGCTTTTAGGAATGAGCAAAAAGTTTTCAGGGGACGGAAAAATCCTGATATGTCAGGAAATGTAGGAACAGGGAGGATTTGCCAACTGTTCAAGCTTGGTTGCAAATTGCAAAGCATGTAATGTAAAAGGTTCTTTTACATGTACATACAAGTTGGTAGGATAGAAAAGTATATACATGGTTCCAGGATTAAATATTTGGCTTGTGTTAGATTTCAGCGAGTGAGATGGAAGGGCAGTGGCCAGGTGGGTGACAGGGGAGTGTGGTTTCAAAGCAGCCTTCAGTGGAAGTGGACCTGACTTAGCTGACCCTCCTGGCTTGAGCCAGCGTCTGTGCTGGAGTGCAGCAATAAGGCATATTAAATCCAGGATTTTCCTGGTATTTATAGACCTACTTGATCAGGGTGATCCTGTGAGAGGGGAAATACCCATAAAAATGATGGACATAATTTGCTCCTCATCCTCCCATGCATGTCTCCTTCTTTAGTACAACTCTCAATACTGTACAAAGTTACTAAAGCAAATATGAAAAAATATGTATGACATGATATCACCAAAAGCAGGCCATACTAGACTAATGTAGTGGTCTTCTATTGATAAGACAGCTGCTAGAATGTCCTCTTCAAAAAGCTTTGAATGGACTAAAAATGCACTGTAGTCATTAAACATCTGAAGTAACATCAAAGGTTTAACTTGACACTGCAAGTCAATGGAAATTAAATGTTTGTATTTAATAACATCAAATGTTCCATGTATCAGAAAGTTTAACTGGGTTTGAAAACTATTTGCACAAATTCATAACAGAAAAATTAAACAACACGTGTAAATATGAAATAGCAACACCTCTCAGTATAGTTTCTGTGTGCTTTCCTGGCTGTTACATGTATCCTGTTGTCCCCTGGCAGTGACAGGTTACCGGGCAGGAGGGACCTTTGATCTGACACAGTTTGTCTATTTTTCTGTTACTGTTAATTACAGGGATTGGGAACTGATGAGAATGGGAATTATGGTGGGCCATGCTGAAAGGAGAGGTCACTGTGCTGAGAGGACAGTACAAGTGATACATGTTGTTGGTGCAGGGAGAGAGGGACATTTCACGGGGAACTGGGAGATCTTGAGCACGGGCATAGTTGAAGTGGTGTGAAATCCAGTGATGTGCAATGTGAGAGTTACAGGCTCGGCTGTTTACTGCTGATGACTTCAATAAGAGCAGCTCCTTGGAAGGAACAGGGAGAAGGATGTCGATGCAGGAGGACCATCACCTTTCTGTCACCCTGCAGGGCTGCGGTGTTGAAGAGGAGGGAAGATGGGAAGGATGGACCCTAATTAAACAGGCACAGAGGGGAGCTGGCTGGCTGCTTAGAGAAAGGGTGTACTGATTTTGCAGAAGGAAACTAAAGAAGTTTGGTTTTTTAATCCAGAGGCTGAGAGGGGATATGATCGGTGTCTATAAATACATCTCATGGTAAGAGCAAGTGAGGAGAAATTAGCTCAAGAGCAAATGGATGTAATATGGTCATAAATCATTTAGGCTGGAAAATTGAAGTGTCTGCAGGTACAAGGAAGAGTTTGTTCTAGGTCTGATGCTGCCAAAAAATGCACCCGCTTTTGAGATAGAAAAATGTGTGAACATCATTAAATGATGTTGTGCTTACAATAGCACTAGCCTAGGCTCAGGGAGTTGAGTTCATATCCAAGAAAAAGAAAAGACACACTTTCATTCATATTATTCTTCTGTGTGGGTGAGTAAAAAGTAGCCCAAAAGTGAACCAAAAATAGTTTAATGTCAGGTCTCATAAGCCTGTGTAAGCTAAAATATGTGTCACCATGAGTCATGAAGATGCATGGAGATGCTGTTACCTGCACTGTAAAAATCTAGAGGCCTTTCAAGGATATCTCAGCTATTTTGAGGGAAGTCAACCTGGTTCAATCTATTCTGAGCATAGGCAAATGAAAGTTGCTATGCCTTTGCTTGGAAAACACCCTGGGTTTTCCACAATGCAGCACTTCTTTTTTGTTGTTGTTGTTTTGGTTTTTTTGGTTGTTGTTGTTGCTGTGTTGCATCGTGTAGCTGGCTTTGGACATCTCATCAACAAATGTTGGCTGTCACAGAGAATCTTAATTTGTAAAATCAAATTATGTCTTCTATAATTTCATGCCTCTTAATAATAATCTCTCTTCACATTGTAGGGGGTGTGAGGAGCTGCCTAGATGGCTTTAAATCTCCAATGTGTTTCTTCTTAAAGGAGCTCTCAAAATGATTTGGAAAGTCTGTCATGAAAAATCAACTCTGTTTGCATTGGTTCTAATTTTAGCAACATTCTGTTGTGTAAAGCATTGTGTCTGCCTTCAGTGTTTGTGTCTTCCAGTCCCCTGGAGCACTGGTGAAACATGGTGAAACCAGCTCAGGTCACTCCTCCAGCTAATCCTGCATGTGCAGCTGGGGGGACAGGGTGGGATTTTTAGGATCCAAAAATGTAAAGGTATAAACCAACAGCAACAAACCAAACTTTTAGGGCAGTTAAAGTTGACAGCAAGAGGCTCCTCACTCTCACAATTCATTCTGAATTTTTTATTAAAAGATTTGATTTTAAAAAACTCCCAGCAAACTAACAACTAAGAACAAGGTTCTTTCCTGTGAAATAAATGCAGTGAAAATCCGGAGGTGGCTGGTTTCTCTCCTTCCCCATCCTCATGAGTGTTTCAATAATTCGTATCTTTTCAGAATCTGATCCATTTAACTAATTGTTCTCCCATCCCCTGTTCTCCCATCCCCTGTCTTTGTGTCCTCAAATCAAAGGGTGGTATTGCTCTTTGCACATGTATGCTGGTCATCAGGCTGCCTGGGTTCTCCTACTTTTGCCTTAAAAACCACTGTAAAGAAATTTCCTTGTGTTTTCCTAGTTTTACTGGCTGAAAATGAAATGGCAGAACTATTAAATTTTCATTAGACCTGTAATGAGAGTGTCATGAGTGAAATGAAGCTCTGGTGAACGACGCTGTTTTGCAATGAAAAGCTGTAAGAGGTGGCCTCATAGCAACCATGTTCATTTAGAATAGTCATTCTATTAAAAAAACCAAAAACAAACCAAAAGCAAAAACACAGTCCTTCCTGAATTGCAGGGAGGGAAGGGAGGTGAGAAAGGAAAGAAAGTGGGCAGGAGGATTTTCTTCAAAAGAAACTTTGAGGTTTAGTGTTGCGAGTGGGTTAGCCAAGTGTGGAGGTTGTCTTCTGCTAAGACTTACTTCTGGGAGTGGAGCATTGCATTAGCCAAATCACAGGCTGTGGTTTGGAGATGTGGACTGTGTGAACATTTGCTTGAAATTTATGCATATTACTTAATTAGGGCTTCAAATCTCACATCTCTTTAAATGGCAGTTTTGAAATCTGAAAAAAATAATATGGTTCATTAAGCATCCTTGGTTTTTCCTCTCTCCCACATTGGTGAGGGAGCTGCTAATACCCATTTAGTTCTTGTTTGAACCATTTCTTTTCTGGCTAGGGAGATTTGAGAGAGAGAAGATAGTGGTATAATTCTCCCCTGGCTGTGCTTAGCTGGGGTCTGGAGATTTTATGATCAGATTTCCATTTACAGGGCTGGAGAATAATGGGGGATCTCAAGCAGAGTTTGCATGTCCAGGCTGAGTATTGGCTTTTGTTGAAGTGGGTCAGGATGGACCGGGGGGAAATGGGGCATTTTCAGTAGAAAAGAAATTTGAATTCTCAGGAGGGAGACCTCAGTTAATGAGAAATTGCACCTCATCATCTTTGGAAAAACCTGTATGGAAATAATTTATGCTGTTTAATTTGTCTGTTCTTTGCAGGTGTTCCTGTTTGTATGCAGAGGTGCTCCCCATTGTTGTCTCTGCAGCCCAGCCTGGTAGTCTTTGTGCTTTGAGTAGATGCTATAGGGAATGTAATGCAAATGAATCAAATTGTGAAATACCATTACAGGGAGGTAGGGATACTCTCCACAAACCATTTTTTTTTTATTGTTTGCCTATCAGTCAGTCCATGAAATACATTACAGATCGTTCAAGAAATTGTATGCAGTTCTTGGTATGCCATCCTGGGCAGACCAGTGTTACTGATAATAGGGGAGCTATGATCAAGGAGTATTAATTTTAAATGTCTCTCTTAATTACTAGTTTCAGATTTTTATTATAGGATGCTTCTTGCATATCAGACATTAGATAACTATCACTTGGGCCAAAATACTGGTAGAGATGGTAGACAATATTATGTGTTTATGAAGCTGAATAACTATTTTGTTCCTGTTACAGACCATATCAACCACTTATTTATTCAGATATCTTTATTCTCATGTCTTTCTGAAATTGAGAGGAAGGTGTTTTGAAGCATGGACTTTTTTCTTGTGGGCATAATCTTTGTGGCAGTCGTGGATTTAAGTTAGGGCGAGGCTGAACTGGATGTAAGTGATGGTGCTCAGGGTAAGAGACAGAAGTCAGTGCTCTTAATCTAGCAAGATATATTAATTCTTTCCTGAATGTCCCTGGTTACCAGAATTAGGGTAAGATAAATAAACAGATACAACCTCCTGATTGAACATCTTTTGTTGTTGTTAATGGCTCTCATGTTACTCCTAAGGCAAGCATCTTGTTTTGTTAGACTAGCAATGGATTTCTAATGGATTCTGAGCTCAGCCTCCAACCTTTTGAACTTGGTAATAGTGTGAGGCTACCTGTAGTCCCCTTCCTCAGGGGATCAGGTGGTAAAAAATAATAATGGAGTGGAATATGAAGTATTCCTGGCTTCATATGTTGAGAGTAGGCTGGAACAGAAGTAATAAGTCTTTATCACAAGGGAATATGGTGTGGTCAGTGTGTGGACCACCCTTTGGCTTGTGGTTTAAGTCTTCCAACATACACTAATGTTAGATTAACATGTAGGAAAGCCAGGAGAAATCGCATTCATGAGAATTCTTTGGAGTCATAGATCCCTGTTACCTCTGCAAGCGCAAAAGACATTTGGAAGAAAAGTAAAAGGTAACTTGAAAATAAGGTTTTCATCTATTCAGAATGAGCAGTAAAGTCATAAATACAGTCAATATGTCTCAATTGCTGCAGTTTGGAATCAAAATGCGTAATTGTGTATCTGTTTTAAAGCATATTAAATTTCAAATTAGTTTTGTCATTAAACTGGAGAGAAATGTAAATTCCTTCAGAGTCATTTGACACTTTATAGGATGGATTAAAATTATTCCTTAGAAAGGAGGAATGGTTGCAAGAATGACTCCTCACTTAACATTTTAAAATGAAAAATTCATGCTTCTGAGCAATTGCACATAACCTCAGTAAAACAAAGTTATGCTCATGACAGTGAAGGAGTACAAGCTGTCTTGGTGTAAACCATTCTAGAGCAGTACACAGCTGCTTATTCAAAACCATCATTTATTTGTCTCTGGGCAGTTTCTTATTGCATTGGATTTGCTCTGGCTGATGCTAACAAAACAATTGAAAGCTAGCATATGTTCTCTCCTCCATATGAATTCTGCAGTTAAAAACTGTTTAATAAGACAGTGTCTTAACAGTGTTGAACCTAATTTAATAGCACGTGCTTGTAAATATGTTTAATATCTCCTGCTGTAGCATGTGGTAAAGGGAATATAGTTACATTATTGTCTAAATGTATCTGGAGGGGTTTTGGCCATATGGTTCTAAATCTGTTTTAAAGTAATTATGCCTATTAACTAAAAAAAAAAAAAAAAATTCCCCTCTGAGTTGATTGACATTCCTCTCAGTAAAGCACCCTCATTGCTGATTAGAGGTGTGGAAATAGTAATTTGTTCTAGCATTTAAAAATTTGATTAGACCTCTAATGAAATGGAGCGCCTACATGCTGTCTAAATATTCTACCTGACACCAGCTGGATCTCATCCAGTGTGGAAGAACACTTGAAATGTTGCTTTACTACAATATGTTTTGTGTCTTGAAGTCAGCGTGCTGCCTGCATGCAAATACCCACTGGCTATTCAGCAGGCAGAGCAAACCTTGTGCCTCCCTGGAAATCAGCATCAGGATGTGATTATTCCAGTGAGCAATGATTGCCTGACTGCAGTATCTGGCTTAGAGTTAAAAAATTAAGGCAGCTGTTTATAGAGAAGCACCCACAGTACAAACTCTGTAACTGGACTTTGGGTGGTTGTGCACATGTGTTATACACAGCTTGATGTGCACATGAGGTAGAAAGTGCTGAAGTTCCCAGTTTGTCCCTGTTGTTGTCCAGTAATAAGGTGACAACAACACACTCTAAAGAAGAATTTAAAGTTGAAGCACCACATTTCTCTCCCCATTATGAGCTGGCTCGTTCAGTTCCCTCCAAAAGCTGATTGCAACACCCATTATGTGCAGTGGCAGCTGTTTGAGCACCCAAGTTTTTTAAGTCCTCTTTAAATCAGTTGCCGCCAATTTTACTGTAGACCACTATCACTACAAAACTCTAAATTGTGGTGGAAACTTCCAGTCCCCAGTGGTAGAAAACATATCAAAATACTTCAGGAATACTTGAGGTGCTTGGTGTTCACTAGTCAACAAGTTCATTTTGACTGGTTGCCTTCTCCCTGTGAAATCCAGAAGTCAAGTTCTAATGCATCTCACTAGAATCAGACATGGCCTTTTGTGTTCTTTCTTGTGCTTTGTTTTTTTGGGGTTTTTTCAGTTCTGTTTCTCCACCATATTTAATATTTTTACATTTTGCAGTTGCCACATTTAAACAAATGCAGTGGAAAGGTTGAACCAGAAAAACTCCTGACTAGTTTATCCTGAGCTAATGGTTCATAGAATATTTTCATCTTCTTTTCCCTCCAGAAAACACTAACAAATTGTTCAATTACATTATTATTTTAAGTTTTGTGTTACTGGGAAAAGACTGGATCAGGCAGTAACACTGGGGGGCATTCAAGTAGAATCTGCTTTGAAATAAGTGGCTTTTATTCCAGCAATTTAAAACTTGTCTGTCTTCTGTGCTGGTGCTTGACAAGTAGTTAGGACGAAAGGTGTGTTGGTTGAAAAGGTCAGCTTAATGTAATTAAAGGTTGAAGGAGCCTGCAGCCAGCATTGTAGTTCTTCAGGAGAGATGGAGCTGGGTGCCTCTTCCACCAGGGCAGAGTCCGAGTGGGAGGAAAGCAGGCTGCAGCCATGGAGGGTATGCTGCAAACATCTTTCACACATGCCTTAGAAAAGCAAGAGGGGAATGGAGGTGGAAAGAGGGTCTCCCTCCGTGCCCCTGCTCTTTAGGCCACTAATGCAAAAGGTATTAGATAAAGGTGTAGTTACTTGACCTATTTATCCAGCAGAAACTTGCCATACAAGCAAAAGCAGTTTGACTCTCCAGTGCTGTTGCTGTTGCTGTTTTGTATGGGACACTCCTTTGAGTTAAGCTGTGCCTCATGAATACATAGAGGCAGCATCCAGCCATCCAAAATGATTAATTTGTCTTGTTTGAGAAGGTAGGTCTATGGCGTCAGTTCTTGTTTCCCAGAAAAGTTGGACAAAAAAATTGCACTGTCTCACTTCTGTCTGTATAGAGGTAGGGCTGGTGCAAGTGAAGGCTGTGAATGTGTCTCTTTGGAGCTGGGCTTACTCTGTTGAAAAGGTCTCAGTTTGAGTTTGCTGACTTCATTAAGAAAAAGGACAAGCTGACTGGAGGACAATGAAGAACCTTATTATGCAGTGCATGTTAATCACTCTTCCATAGCTACAGAAGTCATGATTCAAGCAGGGTACAAAATAAGTGAATTACTTGCTGGTGCTTTTTTGGGGGTTTTGGGTTTTTTTTTTTTGTTTGGTTGGGTTTTTTGGGGTTTTTTGTTTGTTTTTTGGGTTTTTTTGGGGTTTTTTTTCTTATGGAGTCATTAAGTCACCAAACTGTAGCAAAAGCCCTCTTTAGTAAAACTATAGGCAGTACTCTGAGAAAGTGGTAACATCTGCCAGCAGAGGCAGGAGGTAAATCTGAAGTTCTGTCAATCTGCTGGCCTGGGTGGCTGGAGAGAGCAGGAGTAGCTGATCTGTCTCTGGATGAGTCCTCTATTTGCATGCAATAAATCTTCTCTAACAGTTAGGAGTCTTCATTTTTGAAAATCACTGTATCTTTTAAGCTCCATCATGAAAATACATTTGTATCTTAGGTCTTTGCTGCCACCAGCTCAGCTACATTAAGTCAGTGTGTTTTGGAGATTGTATCTCACTAATGACTCACTTTGGTAAGATGTAACTTAAGATGCAAAATGTTCCTAAAAAAAAAAAAGGGGGAAGAAACTGCCTGACTGCAAGAATTCGTATGGTCTTTCCAGCAAGTTGGTGGCTTGCGAATGTGATACTGAGATGAAGCCTTTCCCCTGTCTGTCTCTTAGCCAGACTTTCCCAGACTAATCAAATGTAAAGCAGTGTGTCAGCTCTCTGCTCATTGTAAAACAGTCTCCTGCCTTTGCAAACAAGACTCCTTGGAGAAATAATTTGTTCTAATTGGTGACCATTTTAGGATTTCCTATCAGGTGAAAAATCAAAAGGGCTTATCCATGGTTTTCCATCTGTGGCCCTAGCACCTATAAGATTTTTCTGGACTTCCTACAGGGAGACTGTGTAAGAAGACTTACTGAAGCAAACTCAGAGACATGGTGTGGATGCCACCTCCTGAAAAATGCTTACAAGTCAACTAATCAAAAGAGGCTTAAACTCCTGGCTTAGACAGCACGGCGCTTGCTCTTGGAAATTGTACCTTTAGGCTAGACGTAAAGCATGTTAGGGAGATTTTATTTTTGTCTGGCACATTCTCTCTGTTTGAGTCATCACCCAAAGAAAGATGGTGAAAAAAGGTGCTTCTCTTAAAGCAGGAGGATATTGCTCCTTTTGCATGTCCAGGAGAACTATCCCTTCCCAGGCAGAGTGAGGAGAACAGCATCAGTGTGCCTTATGTTATTTGAACTATTGCAAAGATGTCAGTGATCATCAGATGTCAGTGTACATAAGCATTTGTCCAAGAAATTTGTGCCAAGGGGGCTTCTCATTTTCTTTTAAAAGCTTTTCAATGGATTAACTTTAAATGTTAAGGAACATTGGCTACAAATTTTGCTATAAATTAAAAACCTTATCTTTCTGGCTCATGTTTTCATGTTTGATGTTGTTCTGAATGTTAATGCAAACGAATTAAAGTTCTTCATGGTGAGGTGGCATAGCCAATATGTGCTTCGATTCTTCCAGTACCATCTATCTAACAAACATCCTCTGCCCGTTAGATGAATAGTGAGGATCATAAGTATATTGTCTTCATGTTTTAATGCATTAAGACATAAAGACAATAGGCATTTTTTTCTTCATCTTTTTCAAATCTAAATTATGTAAATTTCTGATGAGGTGCATTCAGAAAATGGGAACAATAACACTGGCTTCCTAAAACCATGTTAGTAAAGAATTGAAGTGTAATGTACTTCAGATTGGGAAGTAAATTATATGATACCACCTGTGTTGAACAGGCAGTGTAGGAATGTGCTCACCCAGGCACTAAGGGCTCTATACCATGGCCTGCATCATCTACACTGCATTAGCACAATGCTTATTTCTGAAATGGTTCAGTTTACCTAAAATGTCTCCTTGCTTGAGGGTGCCAATTCCTATCTCTTATTAGAAAATGGGTTCAATTTTTTACTAGGACATAAAGAATAAGTATTATTTTTGAACCAATCTATTGCAGATGTATGACAGCATTAGGGCAGATACAGTGGGTTGGATTGAAACTCAGACTCTGGTCTCTGACAGTGGCCAAGGGAAGATCTTGAAGAAAGGAGACACAAAATGGAACAGTTTGTTATGCACTCCCACAGCACTACCTCCCAGGATCCAAGTATTTGCCATTTGAAAACTTCATGAGCTGGAGGTGGATTTTCCATATTTAATAACTGTTCTTGTATTTCTCTTCCATGAACTTGAACACTTCACTTTTAAACACACTCTGGCTTTTTGTCCTTAGCATCTTACAGCAAGGATTTCCATAGCTTAGTTGCATATTGTGGAAAAGGCTAGGTGTATCTGTGCTTGAGCTTGTTGCCTGCTGGTTGGTTCCTAATTTTTTATTGAAGGTGGCAGAAGCACACTATGCATGGACTGTGACAGCAAGGAGGCAATCAATTTAAATTATTTGACATGCTTGTGACAGCAACATCAGCAGTTCAGAGCTGCTGTTCCCAAGACTCAAGCTGCTGTGTTTCACAATCCTGTATGAAAAAGGTGGCAGAAAACTAGCTAAAAGAGCTCCAGCACTGAGCAGAGCACATTTCCCTCTTTAATCTGTGTGAGAGGATTTTGTTTTCTAAATCTTGGTGAGTTACTTCCATGTCACATAAGATAGTTCATACATAGAGATTCAAAATAACTGCTCTGATCGTTTGGTACATTAAAGGTAAGGGAAAAGCAGTTTGAAAGCTCATGCTTTTGTCATTTCCTTGACTTTCTTATGTCTCTGAATAGAATTTGGTTTTATGCAGTGCTTGGTTAGTGAAAGGTGCTCAAGAGTGTATGTCTGCAGCAGCATTTACTACTCAGCAAAGAGATGGTGTCCTAGAAATTTTTATTGAGCTGAAAACACTACAAGGACACAGACTTACCAGAAAGGAGTGTTGGCAGGGACACATGCTAAGTTTATTTCTGGAGTGTGGGGCTTCTGCTCATATACCTGTTCCCTGAAATGCACCCGTAATATGCTCCAGGTAGCAAAATGTGTCTGCAGTGGATTTGCTGCTCTTCTGATAAAATTCAGACTTCCCACTTATATGTCCTGGTTCAATGGCCAATCAGGGGAGCAGGCAGAGTGCACCTCCTACTGAATTTTAAAAGAACAACTACAAGAAGAATAAGCTGTACAGTGACATTGCAGGGTGAAAAGTAATGGAAATGCCTGGGAAGCTGGACTGTGTGATCTAAAATCTTATAGTTACAGGTCAAACAGGTTTTCACATGGAAAAGGTCCTCAACCTTTGCCTTCTTGAGTTAAATTCTGTGGTGGATTTCCACCACACTCAGCTTGTGAAGATTTTTCAGTGTTTGGTAGTCTGTAAACATGAAGTTTTTGATATTAGTCATGAACACGTCAGGCAGCAAAATACTTTGTGTGGCCAGGAGACCAGTGCAGGAGACCTTGTTGCTTTTGACAGTCTGTCATGCAGGTAAGTTGAAGATAGGAAGGAAAACAATTTTAGTGAACTGGTGCAGAGGTCAGAGTCCAGCTTCCTCCCCTGCAGCTGTGGGGGACTGAGATGCTAATCAGAGGAGGATGTTGTTATTATTTTTTCCATTAAAGTGCAAAGGTAGGACTCCATACTTGCTGTGAGCAGATCTCTTTATGTTCACTCTGAGCTGTCAAGCTTCATCCTTTTAACTGGAAACTCAGCAGTGGCTGACTCAACATTTGTCTGGTTTCTCAAGCCTCTTGTGCAGCAGAGCTTCATGTGCCTGCCTGACTTAGGAACTGTTAACCACGGACTTCTTCAAAACCAGTGAATCGAAGAACTTCTTTAAAGCTGACTTGTAGAAGAGCAGCAGTTGTGCTAGCAACTGCAGTGTAGGCATAACCTCAAGAGTCTCACGTTGGTAAAAATACAAATCCTGATGTTTTAGGGCACACTGTGCATAAAATCTCTCTCTCTCTGCTCTTGTCATAATGAATGCAACACCAGTAACAAAGAGGAGAGATGAGAGAATGCAGCCTTGATGACGGTCCCTAGTTAAAAATTCACCCAGTCTGTTTTTATAGTAACATGCTGTTAAATGCATCTTCGTTTCTATAAACCCACGGTGATGATGTCTCTGCTGAAACACTGTAGCATTTGAAGTTTTTCTAGCATGAATTGCAGTGGAGTCCTTTCAAGACTTTCTTTTAAAAATAGTCAGAGTGTTGTGTAGTGTACTGCCCTTACATTAATTTAATGTTTCAATAATTTAGTATCTCTGAAATACTTGGAAAAAACTAAAACCAAACAACAAAAAACCATCAAACCCTGGGCCACTTTCTTAACAGTAGGAGGATGCCATTATGCATTTACAGTATGGATGAATACCATTCTATTTTGCTTGCTTACAAGGCATGTCTTTTTAGACAATACTTCTATTAAAAATTCGGTAGAGCATTCTTGGGAGACAGTTCTGCCAAAGATACATGATGGATTTGCATACCCCAGGGGTCTTTCTCTCTTTTTGTTTTTTAATCTCCAATTGGCAGTATGCCCAATAAATCAAATGTGTGTGTGTTTATGAATTGAAATATTTAACCATTCAATTACTGTATTGTAAAGAGGCTGTGCTCTCAGTCATTAATTTAGGTATTAATTCAGGCTTGTCAAAGCAGCTGCTGTTCTGTCTGCACTTTGTAGCCCATGTTTGTTGTACCTGTTGGCAGTGTTCTGCTGCACGGATCCAATGGCAGGTCGATCCTGTCTCTCCGTAAGAGGATGGAGGCCACATGTGTGGCTCCAGTCACTGTCCTTGCCCACGCTGAGCCTGCAGCCTCCTGAGCACATGGGACCCTTCTGGCAGAGCAAAACCAGCCTTGGTTCGATGGGCTGTGCTCAGGCAGGACAAGGCAGCCCTCTGCATGGAGGCAGGGATTAAAGGATATGCTGTGCTGCTTCAGAGAGCCTTTCTTAACACGCAGCGCTCCTGTCCTGGCTGATGAGGAGGCAGATTAACTCAGTGCAGTTTTGCCAACTTAATGGCTAAAGGCTATGTTCTCCAAACTAGATAATGCTGGTCTGTCTCAGTATGTCAGATGTGGACTAAACCTGAAGGTGGAAAGGAGCCAAGGTACAGATGAAACAAGTCCCAGCTAAAACCACTGAAGTTTTCTAACTTTTGCTCTTAATATCTGGTGCTGTTGAAACACAGAAAATGCTTTTCTGCTGTGCTTGTAGAGTATTGAGTCATCTAGACATTCACTCACAAGATCTTCTGTCCTGAGGGCAGTTCTCGAGGAGCACACAAACTCCAGTGTTACTGCTGGGCGTGCAGGGAGGGAAGGAGGTGAAGTTCTCCATGGACGGATGAAAGAAGCGTTGTTTCTCCTTTTTTCTGTTCTCCCCATAACTTTGGTTTTGGTTTTTTTTGTTTGGTTTTTTGAGCAGTTTTTTGGAGGCTGAAGTAGACCAGAAGGCCATTTGTTGTCTGCTGGTGATAGAGGTTTTGCTGGTTTTCAGACCAATACCTGGTTAGCCATGAAGTCTGTTAGTCTATAGTGAAAATTCAGGCTTTTCCATATTGTCATCCTGAGTTAGACATCAGCTTCCTTTTTTCATTTTAACCAGCAGGCAGCTGGCAAACTCTGATTTGGGTGCCTGTGTTTGGTCAGTTGAGTTTCATCCTTGGTATCTGGGAGCAACTGGGGCATGAGTAAAGTCAGACTTTGAGGTTTGGCATATATTAAATGGAAGTGATTCTCAAGGAACAAGGAAGTAGAAAAAGTTGCTGTTTGTCTCTCATTCTTTTCAGGGGTTAATAATCAATGTTTAGGTTTGACTTGGCACCATTAGTTGAGCGAATTTTGTTGTGAAGGTCTTTCCATTTTTCTATTTAAGAGCCTCAGGCTTAGTTAGACAGCTAGATGTACTCTGAACTTCAGTCAATATTAAGTTACAGGTGTGTCTTTAACTTCATATATTTAGATCTATTCTGACCAAAAAAAAAAAAATAGTGAAGTACAGTTCAGGTTTCTTAAATAAAGAAGTGTTTTTCAGCATACTTGTTGCTCTGACATGTGACTTTGGTCCCTGTCTGTCTGCTCCCAGTTGCAGCTGAAGGCTGGTTTTGGTTCATAGGAATGATCTTCAGGACAAGGAGAGAGGCACAGCAGTAGGAGCAGTAAGGATGCAGATGTAGGAATTTTGCTTTATGGCAAAGGTGATAGGCTTTTCTGCCAGTAACTTTATGTTCACTGCTGAGTTTTTCTCCCGTGGGCTGAGGGTACCGATATCTTTCAAAGAGCAAGGAACCATTGAGGGACTTCTCCTGCCTGACCATCCATCTTGGGCTGGGTAGAAATTGCTGACCTTTGGTTTCTAATTAGTGTGGATTGTGTTCTTAATAGCTGGTGGAGGGACGGGAACTTGGGATAGGCTTCCTTTTATTGTGTGAAATCCAAAAGGGCTGTAACCTGTTACCAGAGCAAAAGCTCTCCATCAATTGTACTACATTGGCTCTTTTCCCAGCTCTTTGCACCACTTCATCAGCTGTGAGGCACAAAGATGCCAAATTCTTAATGTTAAAAGTTACTAGTTTAAGTATTTTGAAATGCTGTTCCATTTAAAAAAAGATTTCCTGCTGTTTGACTTCCTCTGCTAATTTTCATCTTTATGGCTTAGTTTGCATTTTTGGAGTTGGACAGTCTGTTAAGAGGAAGAAACTGTTGCAAAATCACTTGAAATACCCCTAACAAATGACTGTAGGCTAGGACTTTTGCTTTGTGAACTCTCAACATTTTGACATTGTTTGTTCTGAACATTTCTTTTATTACTTTTGGAGTTATATCCTGGGTTTAGTTATAGGAACGGGTCAGCTGTAAGGAGGAGTGCTGCACTGTCAGCAAATAAAGTGTTATGTGTCATTCAAATCATTACTCTTCACATTTTTGTCTTTTGGCTTTTCTTTTTCTACAGAAATTGTTTTGGATAACAGGACACCAAGGTTTACCCTTCAAATGTGTATCTAAATTTTTGAAGTTGCAATGGAAACTTCATCTGAGATGAATTGTAGATATGTTCTGAAGCTATACAGCTCCCAGTTTTATTACATTAGATGCCATGAACAGATTTTTTTTTCTTTAAAGAATGATACATCAATAAATTGTTGTCAATAAATGTCAAAATTTCACAGCTTTGCTGAATATACTTCTTTGTTCTTGTCAATCAGAGTCTCCCAGGAGAACTGTCATGTGAAGACAGGTAAACTGTGACTATTGAGCTTTTCGTTTTAGTCAGCAAGACTGTGTTTAATTTTAACTATTACATTAATCCTCTGCAAATTTACAACAAATAATAAAGTTACCACCTAAAATGAATTGGATGCATCCTAAACTTCTGCCACATTTCTAAACTGCTCTTGCTCTGCCAAGGTTGGGTGGCTAAATCAAAAGGCAACTTGGCATGCACAGAAATAAAGCAAATCCCTCCTGCATCCTAGGGAAGAGTTTGAATAAAAGTAGATGCTAAGGCACAACCAGTATTCAGATAACTTTTTTTTAATGCTTTCTTCTGTTTTCAGTGAGGATGGAATAAGCAGATGGTCCAGTATGACTGTATGACTAAAATTGTGTTACAATTTACTGAGAATCAGAACATTTGACTGTAATTAGAGCCAGTCAAGATAGGCCCTCTTCCAGGATCCAAGAACAAAAAATGAAAATGTGTGAAGTAACAACAGTGGGAGTAGGAGAATGCAGTTTATAGGTAGGGTTTTAACCAGCAGCAGCAAATAATGCTTCTTGTAGTGTGAACTAAAATTCAAGGCATTTGTGTCTGTGGGCTCCAAAACCAAATGTGGGCTCCATGACATTAAGTCTGTGAGATTGAACTGGTGTATTTTGAGTTTGAAGAACTGTAAGGTAAAGCTGAGACTGGGGGGAAAAACCTGTTAATTTTGTAAGATTCAACCCCAGATAGGGAATCCTAAACCCAGTTCTCCACTCCCACCCAATGACACACTTGACTCAGATTATTGCTGCAGATGGTAATGAGTATTTTAGAGAGATAGACCGATGCATTTAATAACAAAGATCCTTACAAATGCTAGATGGTAGCAAAATGGCTTGGAGATTATAATATAAGAAAAGGTTTAATAAATAATTAGTTACTCATTACCTTCCCCCCAAAAACCATTTCTGCTTGTGTAGGAAAAATAGTTTGTTCCTCAGGAGAAGCTAATTTTGGGATGCCTTAGAATTTATATTTGATCTGGTGTTGCTTATTATCCTGATGTCTTGGCAGTGGTGGCAGGTGTTGTGAGAGTGGAGGTTCTGATCCCCTTCATGAGTGTTTCCCAGACACTTGGACTGCTCTGGGAGCTTGCAGGGACACAAGTGGCAGTGCTGTTGTGGCTCACAAAATTCCCTCTTAAATGTTTCTTCCCTGTGATCCCCCTCCCCCAGTCCCACTGAAGCATGACCACCTTGGTGTCAAGTGCAGGATGGATTAGATTTTATGTGCCATGTGTGTAAGGAGCCTCCCTGCACCCGTAGCAGTGCAAGCACTCGCTTCTTGCCCGTGTTTTTGAAGACGTAGGTATTCAGAAATGCTTCCTGAAGCAGCTGTTTGATCAGCTCCACCAGCTAGCACTTCCATTCTCAAGCAAAACAGCCTCATTTTACAGCTTGCTAAAAATAGCCATTTCTTTGAAGCCTGAGGACACGGTGATTCATGTGGTGGTGAAGAGGAAGAAAGGTTATTTCTTTTGCTTTGGGCTTCGGGAGGAAAGCCGCTGTGCTATCCCAGTGCCAGCTGGGCTCGTGCTTGCTCCCCCTTGGCCTTCATGGCCACATCACCAACCCCAGTGGCTCTGGCATTCCTTGCTCTGCCACTTGGCAGCTATTTGGGATGCAGGTGCCTCATTCCAGTGCCTGTCTTGGCTCTGTAGGGAAGGGTGTGCAGTCACTGCCACAACTGAAAATAAACCCATGAGCTGGCAAGTTGCAGATTTGTGTCTGTGGGTTTGTGCAGAGCTCGCCCAAGGACAAATATATTTCTTACAGTTTATAGCTGGGCAAAGGGGAAATGCCCCTACTTTGTCAGCATTCAGATTCCATTGCAAGTGCAGTTTAAGGACAGGAAGAAGTCACAGGTAGAGCTTACGTAAGATTTTTCATGGATTCCTGCGTTAGCTCTCCCATGCTCTGCAGGGGTCTTGTTCTGCTGCCTGACACCACAGTGTGACAGTGACACTGCTGCTCAGCCTGCTCTGAGGCACTGGCTTGCAGCAGCTCCTCTCTCAGGAACATGCTCAGGCACACCTTTTTCTGCTTTGAGGCCCTTCATCGTCTCATTCCTTCTGAGGAAACAGCCCTCAAAAAGGTACTAGTCTTAATGTAAATGGAAATTGTTCTTACTCAAGTAATTTTGTTTCTGGAGGATCATGAAGCAGAGAATGACTGGTAGATGTGCGTGCAGCATTTTAGTTGCTGAGCAACCTCTTTCTTCTTTCAGCCTCTTAGCAAAAGAATTCAATTTCAAATAAGATATTTGGGACCCTGGCTGACGTAGTGATAGTTAGTGTAATCTGCAAAGACTACTTGGACAGGAAAACAAAATGGCTTTCTTGGAAAACAAGAAGCTTTGCAAGAATTTTCACCATAAAGGGCCATAAATCTGCACTGTTGCTCTCTAATTCCCATGTACTGTTTTTTATGTTTGGTTCTCGGGTAGACCTTAAATCATTGTTCTAGATAAAGCATGCCCAGAAGGAGTGGTTCTTATCTAAGCTCAACAAAGCCAACATTATCTTTCTCAATGCTTGTAAACTTCACATGTTTTTATTTATAGCATCCCGAGAACTTGGGCAACCAGATGATGTTTGCTCCTTTTCTCCTCACAAGCTTGTTTGAGCCAGTTTTAATAAAATAAAAGCTTTGGCAAGAAGGCGAAATAATCTTTCTTGTTGGTGGAAGGGAAGAATATCCAGTTCTAATATAAAAAAACCCCAGCTCCTGTAAGTGTCTACTGATAAGACTCGTCAACTTGAATGATCATGTTCAGGCTTTTGGGGCTCTGTTCTTGTTTCAGTTGTTTGTCTTTTTTTTTTTTTTTCCAGGCTTTTTTTTTTTTAAGAGTTGCCAGCACCCAAAAGGAGTTGTATTTTTTTCTTTTTGCAGTAGATTTGCACACATTTTTCATGTCTTACTATCTCCTGGACTTTCTGTCATCATTCCCAGAAATTAACTGTTGATACTTGCCTGTATTCATCCACCCAAGTACCATTTCCTCCTTTCCTCAGCAGTAGCTTATCTGCAGGCACAAAGGAGCAATAGCAGTCACACTGAATGGGAAAACAGAGGAATGGAGCCCAGATCCTGCCAGAAGCAACAAAGGGATTTTTTTGCCATGGTCTGGCCTTAAGGACCAGCTTTTCAGAGCCTGAAGAAGGTACAGATCAGAGAGCAGGATGGAGAAGGTTCAGCTCTGGTATGCTCCAGCAAAAGCTGACAGTGTACAGGTATCCAAGTTGTGTCATTCACACAAGCTGCTTCCTCCAGATTATGTAGTGTGAAATAAAGGTTTTAAACATTAATTTCCAGATAACCTTCATAAACCAAGTAAAATCCAAGCTTGTATCCAGTCTTGGAAAACATTTTTTTTTAATGTTGGTGGAAATGTCTGACTACTGGCAAGACTGTGTATTAGAGGGTAGAAGAAGTGTTCCGGTGCCTTGTGTAACTGTGTGAGGATACCAGGACTCTCTTCACCCGTTTCTTCATACTTTGGATTGAGTACTTTTTGTACATGAGAAGTATTTTACAGGATTTTTGGGGCTGTTACAGTAGGCAGCAGAAGCAGGAAGTTGTCTCCTGGCTTCTGGGCTTCATGCGGTTGATCCAGCTTATTTCTGCATCTTTTAGCAGCTAATTGTTCCAAAGTCACAAATTCAATTGTCCTGTGAGAGTTTGCTTTGGAACGTCTTTCCTGAATAATCATTGCTGATTTTTGCATGTTATTCCTTAATCTAATTTAGAAAGGACAGGATGTTTTTAAGGATCAGGACAATAGTTACACAGCTCCAGTGGCTTCATTTTCCTGGGTGGAAATCAGTGGCACATTCATTATGGGACTGGCACTGCTGTTTGTGCACACGGTAGTTAAGCTTAAAGCCCCCCTGGTAGAGGTATTTAGGAGTCATTTGTTATGGAAAACTTCAGACTTTTATGTTAAGGGCATGAAATACTTAGTATGCAAATCCAATACTGCTGTTTATGGATAACATATTAAGAGTCACCAACACTGCGGTTGCAATTAGGGACTTGAGAGTAGTGTGCAGCCAACCAGATAGGTGGAAAATAGCCATAAAGAGGAAAAGAGGAAAAGACAAGAAGCAACTGCTTTAAATTATTGCAAGGGAAATTCAGATTAGGCATTAGGAAAACCTTAACAGTTTGAGGAGTTAGTCACTGAAATAAATGACCCGTGAAGAGGACGCAACCTCCAGGAGAATTGGACCAACACTGTTCAGGAATCATGTGAAGAGTGTTGGTCCTGCCCTTGATGAGTCAGAGGAGCGGGCAGCCTCCCCAGGTCCCCTTCACTCCTCTGGTTGGCAGCACAGTTTATCTTAGTCCAGTTTCTTATCCCTAATAAATCAAAAAGGTCCTCTCCCTCTTGTTACACTATCACTACTTGTTCTGTACTAAATATATCCTCCTGCCTTGTAGCTGGGGTTTGCACACCAAGGCTCTTGCTGCCTGCAGTGTGCTCCAGGCTCGGCAGTGAGCCAGGTGGCCTTTTCATCAGGTTTCTTGAAAATGCATGGAACTGGGTCTTGCTGGTTTGCTTTTCATGCCAATATTTGGCACAAATGTTCTTAGCTCTTCACAACACTAGAGATCTCATCAGATGCTGATGTTGAAAAAAAACAGCATCTTGCTTGTAATTTCCTGAGTGTGGTTTTTCCCCCCCCCCCTCTGTTTTCAAACTTCCATTCAATCCAGTAAAATGGCTAATTTTAGGATCACGCCACATGTTTTGTTGCTATTGTCTGTGCATCTTCAAACTGGTCTGTAAACCAACTGGGATTAGATTTTTGGGGTTTGTTTCTGCCTTAACCCTGCCCAAAATTGGTGCTGTTCCTTGCCAAAATGAATGCCATTCCTTTATGCAAAGTACAGGGGATGCAAAGCTGATCTAATGTGGTGTGGTGCCATACATCCTCAGTGAACACTCAGGGGGATTTGAGAAGAGGATAGAATCCAGACCTTGAAGATCTCATTTTGTGAGGTGAATATGTAATTCCTGAGAGTGACTGAACTATGTGACTGTTTTGCAGGAAAAGAGAGTACAGGTCTCCCCACCATTGACAAGAGGACCAAGTGCCTTTATACCAGAGAATGAAGTAAGTCTGCAGTTAGCTGGGCTGGGTGATAGTTTTGAAAATAATGACACTGAAGGATGGTTCTATGATCCTGCTTGTTCCATGGTATCTGGATGACCTCCCTTGAAAGCAAAAGCAATGGTTTCTCTGGAGCAGATTCCAGTGGGTAAGACCCATCCCGTCTTTTCACACAAGTGGTACTGTTTGACTTCTTTTCTGTCACCTGCATTCCCGGAGACAGCCATGAGTGACAGCTCTGCTCTTTTCAGGTGGGTGTGAACACATTATTTATAATGCCAGACCTGAAGGGAGGCCTGTCCAGTATTGCAGCAGTGTGATTATGTAGCTCTCAGAGCAGTGCCTGACCTTCAGTTTGAGAGAACCTGCAAATACGACTTCACTCCTTAGACTGTAGCTGTGGCTCTTGAGAGAATTTATGGTTGAAAGGTAGGAGTGGATTTCAGACTGGAGATTTCTACCATGACAAATGCTGACTGTGGTTTGTTAAACAAATGATTGCCTTTCTCCCTCATTCCTTGTCATGAAATAGTGCAGTGAATAGAGAGGGTTTAGTGACAGAATAGTAACACACTGAAGTGATAATAACACCACTGGTGGAAAAAGCTGCTTTATTGTTGCAATGGAAAGAATATGGGCAGAGAATAATGGCATACTTGTAAAGGTTCCTATTAACATGCCACAAGGCTTTGAAAGCAGAATTTTTAAAAAATGTCTGTGGATGGAAATAAATCAGGAGGAAGTACATGCACAGTATGAAGAGGATAGTAATAGAGATGAAGATAAAGCTTAGAAATAATCATATGGCATATTGCTATGCCTAACATAGCAACAGCACAGTCCTACAGGATTATATTTTGATTCTGTCAGCAGAATGTCTTTCTATAACTTGCACTGTTACAAGGAAAATTCCTGACAAGCTGGAGAAGATTAGAAACCTTACCAAAGACACAAAAATATGATTTCCCCAAGAAACCACTAAATGAGACAAGAATCTCTTAAATACATGGGAGATACACTTGCTGAAGAATAAGGGGGACTCCTAGGAGTGGAGTGAGGTGTATACAGGGAGATAAAATGGTCTCTAATGTGTGAATAAAATTCCGATGGTAAAAACATTATTAAGGACCACTGAGAAGGCATTGGTTTGGGTATAAAACACAGAAAAGCTGCCATAGTGAAGATACACAGGTAAAAAGGATGGAGCTGCCTAACTGTGTAGCTGCTTCTCCCCTTTCTTTCTGGGCCCACAAATTAAACCAGGGTAGTACAGTGGTGTGAAATGAAGATGTAATGTGTTGTTTTGTTTCATTGCATGTGACTTCTGTATAAGATCTGATAGAAAAATATTTGAGACATGGTCCACTCATCAGCCCATCATAAATAAGAAAACATATTTTAAATAGAATATTTCAGCAAAAGTATTGTGCTCTTGGTTTTAGGCACTTTCTACCTTCATGTGCAATAAAACAACTAAAATATGTTCTCATTTCATGGTGTTTGCAATAGTAAGCTGGCTGGTTTGTTAGTGCACAGTGTCAGAATAAATACTGGGTTTTCTAGTCTTGTGCTTGTAACTTCAGTGGTGAACATGTTGAGAATGGCTGTTCCTGGTGATAAACACTGAGTAATAGCACTCTTACTGTGTCAGGGCTTGCAATGCAAGAGCTACTTGCTGTTCTGCTGTTTGATTTAATCTTGTGCCCAAGGTTTGGATTGGTTGGAATAATTAAAGAACAGCTTTTGTTTAAAGAAAGCATTAAATTTCTATTCTAAATAATACCTGAATGTTATGGACAAATTAGCATTTGATCTCCTCTTCAATTATACAAGCACAGAAGGAGTAGATTGCCAGGCTGTTTCTATAATTTGGTTACATAATCCAGTTCCTCTCCATTAATTTTGAAATTGATTTTAGGGCTGAGAACTCAGGTGGTGTGTGTCTGTACAGGTTGTCTTCCATAAAGAATTTACTTTCCATTTAGCTCTTACTTACTTTCAGGTCTCTGTACAGGTTTGATTTCAGCACCTGCGACTTCCTCTGTTTCAAGAAGATGTATAGAAAAATGGCTTTGGGTTTTTTAGAAATGTATCAAAAATAACAGAGGTTCAGTGTAAAGTACTCTTCAGTTCTCAGTATACAAGTAAGATCTGTGTGTGTATTTGCATTCATGCAGGCATGCATGTTTGCATATACACATCCAGAACTCCATCATTGTCTTTAAGTCTGGACAAAGATAAACCTTTCATACCACAATGTGTTTCTCCCCAGGACTAAAGCAAGAGAAAATCTCTCCCTCTGTTAACATTTCTCCATCTTATTTTTAAGGTTATGCAAGCAAACGGTTTGGATGAACGTACTAATCTTCTTGTGGAAGAATATTCTACGTCTGGTCGCCTGGACAACATCACACAGGTCATGAGTATCCATACTCAGTACCTGGAGTCTTTCCTCCGCAGCCAGTTCTATATGCTGCGCATGGATGGGCCCCTTCCTCTGCCCTACAGGCACTACATTGCTATCATGGTGTGTACCAACAGGCTGTGTCTCTGCTCTGCAACTCTGACTTCTCTATTTAAAAAAGAAAAAAAAAAGGAAGGATTTAGAAAGGAGAAATTAGGGTGGTATTTTGACAGAGGCTAAATTTTTGCTGTAGATTTTTATCACAATAAAACATGCCTAGCCAGAAGTTTTTCAGTGAGAGGGGAGAATTGGCAACCTAAATCATGCCCTGTTTCCCACAGTGATGCTCCTCTCTCATGTCCACATCACTGTGCAGCAGTAGGATGAGATGCAGTGGACTCAAGTCACAAGAAATTCCAGGTGGACACTAGGAAAACAATTCTCTCTCTGAGTATGTTGAGACATTGCAGCAGGAACCAAGAAAGGTTCTGTGATCTCCAAGGGTGAAGATCTTGTCTGGACAAGGCTCTGAGCAACAAGTTTTAAGTCAGCTCTGTGAGCAGAGGGTTCTTGTCTAGTGATCACTTCCAAATGAAATTATATTTTACAATCCAGAGTAATCAAATATATTTTTGTTGGAGAATCCTCCATACTGTATAGAAGTGCATTGCAATGCATTTGCACAAAGCCTTTTGGAATGACATTGTACTTTTGTTTTGTGTTACTAACCTGTCTCCCACCTGCAGCAAAACCAGATCACACATTAATGTGCTGCCCTGTTCACTCTGTGTTTAATTATTCCAGGCTGCTGCCAGACATCAGTGCTCCTACCTAATAAATATGCACGTTGATGAGTTTCTGAAGACTGGCGGGATTGCAGAGTGGTTGAATGGTTTAGAATACATTCCCCAACGACTGAAAAACCTGAACGAAATAAACAAACTTCTTGCACACCGGCCCTGGCTGATCACGAAGGAGCACATCCAGGTACCTCTTCAGTCATGCCCTGTAAATACCAGTAAATGCCTGGTAAAAGGAGTTGCCTAGAACTGTGCAAGGTAGGCTAGGATCTACAGGCAGAACTCTGCCTAGGTAGGCTTCATTACCC
Organism: Passer domesticus; assembly: GCF_036417665.1. Classification (NCBI taxonomy): domain Eukaryota; kingdom Metazoa; phylum Chordata; class Aves; order Passeriformes; family Passeridae; genus Passer; species Passer domesticus. Next base: position 79,557,108 of record NC_087475.1, read on the forward strand.
TGAGTTAAAAAGTTCAGGGAAGTACTAGTGCACCGAACAAGCTGATTCTGCTGTGTGACAAAGCCAGTAAGATTTTCTTTTTAGGAATAGCATTGGCTAAAATAACCCAAAAGAATAGAAGTAATATGTTAGGTGTCTCTTTTTTTAATCCAGTGAGAGTTTGTATGCAAGGGCAATATAGTATTATTGGAAGAAAGAATTGATCCCTTTTTGAAATGTGTAGTGTTTTATAGAAAATCTGGGGGCCAAAAGAAATTTAATATTTACATTTTTTTTATTCTCATTTCAGAAACTTGTCAAGACTGGAGAAAATAATTGGTCTCTTCCTGAACTGGTGCATGCTGTTGTCCTGTTGGCCCATTATCATGCCTTGGCAAGTTTTGTATTTGGTAGTGGCATTAATCCAGAGAGAGATCCGGATACCTCTAATGGAGTCAGACTTATAGCAGTCAACAACTTCTGTGTCTGTGATCTTGCCAATGACAACAACATAGAAAATGCATCCCTCACAAGTAGCAACTTTGGGGTTAGTGTTGCAAGAAAATTCTTTTGCTTGCTTCTGTTTTGCATTAGAAAACTTACTTCCATTCTTTCCTGTTTAAATTTTAGTTTGAATGTTTTTGTCTACTTTACAGGAATGCTTGAGTCCGGTAATTCTTACATACACTCTGGCAATTTCCAGTGTAATCTGTTGAAAATCACACTGTAACAGTGGATGGTAGTCAGAGCAGTGTGATTTTGATAGTTAATCTCACCACGCATTGGACAAGACTAAAACTTTGCTTTCAGCAGAAAACTCAAAGTCCCAGTTTCTTTAAACAGTGTGGCATTGACTGGAGCATTGTTCCATCCATGTTCCTAACATGGGGAGAGAAAAGAAAAACAGAAAAAAAATAGAAGTAGTAGTAGTGGTAGTAATAGTAATAAAATAATAATTATTATTTTTACTTCAAGGCCTACAATCACAAAGCAGTTTGAAACACTTCCATGTAGATGGGAGGAAATGTCTGAAATAAAATTACTTAATTCTTCCTGCTGGTGTTCCAGTCTTGAATCAACAGAGAACTTTGATTACTAAGTTAATTAACTTGATTAATTTGATTACTAGTTAATTAACTGGACATTTTTTCCTGAAAGGTGCTTTAGAATGCTTTTGAAGACATGCCCTTGAACTAATGCTGACAGATGAATTAGCCTCATTGCCTTTGATAGAAAATCAGGATTATGAGCAGAGTTGCTAGATACAATTTTTACAATTACCAGTAGAATGTAAGCATGTCATCACTGAGTTCAATCACTGTGTCTTAAATTTCTGGGCTGTAAAACATGCCAGCTCATGCCATGGAGGTCCCTTATTCCCTATTTGTAGTGGGCAGAGCGTTGCTGCTGACTGTGCTTATTGCTAAGGAGTGAGGAGTCTGCTAGAAACAATTGTAACTATGGGCAAAAGAACAGACTCAAAAAGGTGGAAAAGAAAAACCAAATTATTTATCTTATGAAAAACCTGACTAATAGGTACAGTGCACCCCAACTTTGACGTATTTCTAGTAAAAAGGGGTCTGTTTTCCTCACAAAAGTAGGAAAAAGGGTCAACATAGTTTCACATAATGAAATAAAAGTACTGATTTGCCCTCTCAGGTTGTGTTCCTGTAAGGCAGTGTTGCACTGCATCTCTTCAGAAGCATATTTTCCTTTACCAATGGACTGAATATAGTTCTCTTAGTATGAAAAGTTGTTTAAGGGAGACGTAGGGCACACAGATGGATTTTCCTGAGCTATGTGGTGGAATATGAGTGGCTGTGGTTTCCACACTCAAACACCACCTCTTCACTGTTAATCCTACTGCAATAAATTACTGCAGCAGGCCACATTAGCACTTCCCAGCTCCTGTCTGCCTGCTGTGTGAAAGCTGTTTGTCTGTGATGTATGTGGCAAAATGCATTCTGGCTTGAGTTTTTGTGTTTGCTGCTGCTGTCTGGTTTTGAGAACGTTTACTGTCAAGCATGAAATCTGAAGATGACACACGCTGTCTACCTTCTAATTTTGCAGAATGTCATGGTGTTTTTGCAGATTGCAGATTCTTTAAGTGAGCTGGAGGCCCTGATGGAAAGGATGAAGAGACTACAAGAAGATAAAGAGGATGAAGAGGCCTCTCAGGAAGAAATGGCAACTCGCTTTGAGAAGGAGAAGAAGGAGAGTCTACTAGTAATTAGTGGAGGTATTTGTGCTTTTCCAGTTCAATTTTGTTTGTGCTTTTTAAGAAATAAAATCTTGAGGCTGGTTCAGTTACTGAAATTTTTCGGTCCATTTCTTTATTCTCTCTCTCTCTCTTCATGTAGGAGGTGTGTAGTAAGGGCAGTCTTACTTTTGGTTTATCACCTTAGGATTTCTTGATTGACAAATATCCTTTTTACTACTTGAAATTTAACTTTTGTATATTAAGGGAAAAAAAGGCCTGTAGGCTTCCTTAAAAAGTAGGGTGTACATTTTTCTTTCTTTATATGTTCTGTATAATCAAAATAATTAATTTATTAATTATAATTAATAAGTCAGTAATAAATATTCAGTAACATTTCACAGGTGTAGGTTCTGTGGTGCTTAGAACTTCAATGACACTCATAAGTAGCTTTCAGATATGACATTTAGTTTAAAGATTAGATGATGAGACTCAATTACTTTACCATTTGCTGCCCACCTGGAAAGGACATTTCCAACTTGCTGTTCTGAGTGATCATACTACTGTGCTGTTCCACTGCCTGTCTTGTGATAGAGATTGACATTTTTTTATTCTTAAATGATTTTCCAAATTTTGAGCTGAAATCTTTTTTTCCCATATTCTTCATATGCTCTGGAGGCCTTCATCTCTAACAAACTACTGAATGAAGCCTACTTCGTACAGACAGAACAGTGTTTTTTTCCCAAAGGAAGTGTTAGAAAAAAGGATATTATTAAGACAATCAGAATCTCTAGATATTTCTTCACAGCAGAAGCTACTTGAAGATGATTGCTTGTGTCTTTTTAAAAAGTGACCACTAAAATGTTTCACATTTTACTGCACTGTTCTTAGTGAATTTAGGTCTCCACAGCTTCAGACCAAACATGTTTGAAAGAATCAATGGGCTTGTGCAAGGAAGATACATCCAGCAACACACATCAAGCTGCATTTATTGAAATGGACATTGTAAATTCCTGCTGCAGTTTCCTTTGGTCAGGCAGTATCAGCAGTGCAGTTAAATCAGCACTCATTGCAATTTCATTATCAAATCAGGACTTCCATGAGTCTGTGCAACTTCAGGTGTTTAAGGAAAAGGGGTCATCCAAGACAGGAGGGATTTCTGAGTAGGGTTGCTGATAGTCTTGTTGACTTTCTTCCCTGTTTACCATTTGCTGGTTTCAGTTGAGGGGTCTGTGTGTGTTGGGCCTTTACCCTTTCATGAAATCCAGTCCTTATCGGGGCAGAGGCGTGTATGTGTACAGGCTTTTTATTCTTCACTGAGAATTTACTGTAGCAGATGTTGTCCAAGCTTCTTCCTACACAGTTATGTTTTGATTGTTTAATGAGGCAAAGAGGAGATAAAGCACTTCTGCAATTCTTAGATAACTGACTTTTCAAGGTGCTAACAGTGGACATATGGCAACTGCTCTACCAATGCATGTGGAAGCAAGCCAAGATTTTAACATCAGGGTCAAATGCAGTCAGCTATGCAGTAGTCAACTTCTGCAGAGGTAGTTACACAATCAAGCCACCTGTTTATTCGGGAGGGAAAGATTGACTCCTGATAGAGAACCTGCGTGTGCTCAGCGATATGTTTTGGAGCTCTTTGAAGATGCTTAGTTACTACAGCTTCTGGCAGAATTTCACCCTGATGTACTGCAGAGCTCTTTGCTTTCATATAAATTTCAGCTGATATTTACCAGTGGAGTGTTGTGTTGCTTTCTGGTGCTCATACTCCAGCTTACAGGAGAGAGCTGGTGTGATTCCTGACAGAAAGGATCATCAGTACATCATCAGTACATCATCAACAGTCCTGCTGTCAAGGATCCATTATTTTGTTTCTTATGCTAACACAGTGACTTTGCTAATGATGTTCATCTTCCTGACTTAAGATAATTAGCTCAGAAGTCAACAGAGAGAAAAGGAAACCTCCAGACAGAAGTATAGCCCATCTCTTCTCTTATTGTAGAAGTACATTAGATGTCTGACATTTAATGTTCTCAATGAAAGCAATGTATCCAATACAAGCAGATGAGAACTGAATGTTTCTTTTCTTTGTACCACTTTTCTCCTTTCCATAATTTCTAAAATTGTCCTCTAGTCCTGTAGTAGAGTGGTAGTTGGAAGACAGCATTAACTCATGTTCTTGCCTAAAGCAAAGCATTTTGCTGTTTTATTCCCAGCATTTGATGATGAAATAGTTTCTACAGATGTCTCCCGTTATGTTGAAGATCCTGGGTTTGGGTACAAAGACTTTGCAAGGCGAGGAGAAGACCATCTGCCAACATTCAGAGCTCAGGTACCATCTCTTTAAAGCACATTCACTCAAAGAATGTTTATATATCCCACTACAGAGCATAAAGTTGTTATGGTGGGGCATGTTTGTTGCATGCTGCTTTTCTTGTCCTGGTTCATTAAATAACTCACAACCTTGCATAAATCTCCCTTAGATGGAATCTTTCACTATTTGTCAATCTCTGGCAAGGCAATACTTGGCTTTCTACCTTACCAGTATTAATGTTTGAAAATTGTAAAGCATATCTGAAATAAAAGGGAAAAGTAGAATAGCAGGAGTTCCTTTCCCATCCCTTCAGATGTTGTAGGAAAAAAATCTACTGAAGCAGCTCTTTATTCCTGTTATTTTACCAAGTACTCTCTGTCCAGTGGCTTTCAGTACCTGGATACATAGAGGTCTGAGAGAGTGATTTGGGGAGTATTGTTCTCATATGTGCACCAAATCTCTGGACTTGGAATGCTATGAAAGAAAAGAAATTCCTAAATATGATTAATGAAGTTTTTGCTGTATTTTAATACATTTTTCTCAGTGCTGTTGGAAGAACAGAATATACATTTTGCATGTACATTGTCTTGCATACTGACATCCTTTGCCATGACCAGAATCATGAGGTTCGTATTTATATATAACAGGAGGGACATTCTAGATGGTTCTGTTCTGTCTTAGAGAAGGCATTCATAAGCAGTCTAGAAGTGAGAAATCTTCAACCAAATCAGAGAACTTCAGTTAAAAAGACAGTGCAGTGGGTGCAGGAAAACTCCGTGGTTAGATGTATCTGAGACTGTAAAATAAAGAATCCATGATCACTCTCAGGAAATGTATTTAGCTTTACAGCAGTCTCTGCTGAACTGGATAATTTATTCTGTGGTCTTTATATGAGCTTGAAGTAGGTTATTACTGCCAAAAAGAGTAAGGCATAGTCAGTGCTTATAAATCAAACAATCTGCCTAACTACTTTAGGAGCAGCAGGCTCCCTTGGAAAAAAGCTCCAAAGAAGCTGAAATTGGAACTGAAACATCTCTGTTCTTAAATAAACAGGACAGCTTCTGGCTTACATTCAAAGGAGTCACCTTGATAATTTAACTTTATTGTGTCCTACTCTTAGCAGTTAGATGTATATACCCAGAGCCTCCCAAATTCTCTGCTATTAATGATACTTAAATTTTAGTAGCATCCCAAACACCTGCAATAAGTCTAATCCTTACTCTGATAAACTAAAACTGCCTTTGTCACTATGGTTTTTAATTTATTAATAGAAAAAAGGTATTCTATACACAGCAGAATGTCTTTAAGCTTGTTTCTGGCAGAGGTTTCACTGATAATAGGATCAGTTGCTGTAAGTCAGCAGTGCTTTCCCCTCTCTGGGCCTTCTGGCTCTCAGAGGCTTTTGTGATGTCCTGGACACCTTTCCAGGGCTGTATGGGTATGGCATATTTCTCACAAGCCTTGAAGTCTTTTGTACTGGCAGCCAGAGGCCAAACGTGATGTTGTGACATGTTTTATGTGTCACTGATGCCTCCGTGAGACAACAGAGCCCTGTTCTGCTCTTCCCTGCTGTCCTACTCATGGGACAGGACAGTGGACATGCTTCAAGGTGCCCAGGTGAGGGCCCTGGCCTGGCAGTACCTTTGGAAAACAGCCAGAAACAGGAAGGACATGGAGATGAATTCCTCAGTTGTAAAGATGCCATCAGTGGTGGGATGATAGAGCACTTGACAAGGATTTGGGGAGACACACTCTCACTTTCCATGTGACAGCGGTGCGGAGCGCCCTTGGTCCCTGCTCTGGAGCAGGATGGTTCTTCCTGCTGTGCCACTGCTCTGCAAAGATTCCCCATTCCTAATATAAGCAGGCAGGCTTTTATCTTGCAATCCAGGTGCTTGTCTAAGACCAAAGCAGCCTGGATTTTATCCATTTTTTCAGGGATGGTTCAGTACTTTACCCAATGATTGTACATCTTGGCTGGAAGTAAAGACTCCATCTCTGCTTGGAGCTAAGCACCAAAACCTCCAAGAGGAGCAAGTTTTTAAACTTAAAGGCCAGTGCCACATGGAATGATACTGGTCAGAGTGGCAAAGCAGAAGATTCCCTAAGCACTTCAGGAGAAGCCTGGGGGTATTTCACCTGTAGGCTAATGATATCCAGGGTTGGGGTGTCACAATGTGATATTCGTTGCCAACAATTCTGGGGGAATGGAGCAGGTGATGTGGATGAAGGATTCAAAATGCAAACTTTTGGAAGATAATAAAGTCATAACTATCAGACAACAAAAGCTGTTGAGTTGTAGAGAAGATGACATAAGGAATTCACTTCATTTGTGCCTTTATATATTTTCTTCTCTTCCTCAGGACTATACTTGGGAAAATCATGGCTTTTCCCTTGTAAACAGGCTTTATTCTGATATTGGGCATCTTCTGGATGAGAAGTTTCGGATGGTGTATAACCTCACGTATAACACTATGGCAACACATGAAGATGTTGATACAACTACACTAAGAAGAGCTTTATTTAACTATGTCCACTGTATGTATGGAATCAGGTATGGACAAAAATTCCCTGGCTTAGGAATACATGTTAAAACCATGTAAACAGAAAAATAAACCATGTGTAAAGCATCATTTTATGCTGGATGTTTAAAGTGGAGATGGTACCTCTGTCTGGAAGTTAGAGTGGTTTTGCTGGCATATTTCTCCTTCCCTTGCAGAAAATGGGTCAGGATGGAAATTTTTACAGAAATGTCTTCTCTGAAGCCAGCCTGTATCCTTCATTCAGGAAGGACAACATCCCTAAGAAAGTTCACAGACAACAAGTTGGGCAGGAGTGTTGATTTGTTGGAAGGAGCTAGGAAAGCTCTACAGAGGGCTCTGGATAGGCTGGATAAGTGGGCCAAGGCCAATTGTGTGAAGTATAGTGATGCCAAGTGCCAAGTCCTGCACTTGGGTCACAGCAACCCCAGGCAGCACTACAGGCTGGGGGAGTGGCTGGGAAGCTGCTCAGTGAAAAAGGCCCTGGGAGTGCTGGACGACAGCAGCTGAACATGAGCCAGCATGTGCCCAGGTGGCCAAGAAGGCCGATGGCATCCTGGCCTGGGTCAGCCCTGGTGTGGCAGCAGGAGCAGGGCAGTGACCTGTACTCAGCAGTGGTGGGATCACACTCTAAATCCTGTGTTCAGCTTTGGGTCCCTCACTGCAGGAAAGACATTGAGGGGCTGGAGCGTGTCCAGAGAAGGGACATGGAGCTGGGGAAGGGTCTGGAGCACAAGTCTGGTAGGAGCAGCTGAGGGAGCTGGGGGTGTTTAGTCTGGAGGCTCAGGGGGGACCTTATCACTGTCTACAACAACCTGAGAGGAGACTGTAGCCAGGTGGGGGTCAGCTTCTTCTCCCAGATAACAAGTGACAGGATGAGAACAAATGGCTTCAAGTAGCACCAGGGGAGGTTTAGTTTGGATATTAGAGAAAATTTTTTCACAGAAAGATTAGTGAAGCATTCGAACAGCCCACAGAAGTGGGAAAGCAACTATCCCTGGAGTGTTCATAAAATGGTGGATAGGGCACATGGTTTAACGGTGAACATGGTGGTGGTTTGGGGTTAACCATTGGATTTGATGATCTTAAAGGTCTTTTCCTGCCTTAACAATTCTATGATCCTACTAAACCTTTCAGATCCTCTCCTACCACATGGTTTTTGGTCATGTATGATAAACGTTCCAGTTCCCAGGCTTAAGAACATGATGCTGCAAAAGACAATGCTTTTAGAAAGTTATGTCAAGCAGAATGATTGCTTGTGTTTTGTAGGTATGATGACTACGACTATGGAGAAGTGAATCAGCTACTTGAACGCAGCCTGAAGGTTTACATAAAGACAGTGACCTGCTACCCAGAGAGAACGACCAAGCGCATGTACGATAGTTACTGGCGTCAGTTCAAGCACTCGGAGAAGGTACGTGCTCCAAAGCCAAAGTGGCTTCACAGAAACCCCTGTGCTGCTTGAAAATTGAAATATGGGGACACCTAAAATGGCAGCATCTGTCACATGAACCATTTTAAATCAGAGGAAAACAAATGTGAATAATTCCTTGAGTGTTAGATACCAATTTGACAAAAATGCTTCTTAGTGAGCTGGAAATAATTTTTATTATTATTATTTTGAGTCACTTCTCCATAAAAGTGAATGGACAACTGTAAAAGAAAAGTAAAGATATTTAACTTTTATAAAGTTTTAAAGATAAACTTGAGAGTGCAGATGATGCCAATACTTGGGATTTGGAGATTTGGAGATCAAGAAATACCTAAACTCATATATATATATACTTTATGGTGGTTTTCAGCAATAAAAATGTCAACATGCCTTCAGATATCACATTAAATGCTTCCTGAGAAGGGTTCAGTGGTTCAGTGCATGAGTTCCTGCTAGCCTATCTGGCATGGAAGCTGTTCCTTATTCTCTTCTCCTGTATAATGGTCACAGGTAGTAGTAAAGATAACCAAATGTAATTTAGAAAGAACTAATGCCATTAGGATACAAAAAAAGGTTTAAGGGTGGCTTCTCAGATGGAAGATTGCTTGAAGCAGTTGAGGCTAGTTCCTTGTAGTCCTGGGATGTTGTCCATATTGGCATCACTACACAGCTGTTTCTAGAAGAACTGTAGTCCTGCAGGAGGGTACAGGGAGAAATGAAAAAGTTTTCTTGCAGCAATACTTTACTAAAGGTTAGAATTTTCAGCCTGAATGGATAAACCATGTTGCATTCAGAGGTGAGCTAAATGGCTGATGTAATTTTTTACAGGTTCATGTCAATCTACTTCTGATGGAAGCTCGGATGCAAGCCGAACTTCTGTACGCCCTTCGTGCCATAACTCGCCACTTAACCTGAAGCACTCGCTGGCCAGGAGTACAGGGGCTTTTACTGAGTATGTAAAGACCTTTCGAAATAGATACACACCAGAAGCTGTTTGTGATGTAGCATCAGGTTATTCAATTCTCTAGTGTCAAAGTTTAGCCGTGCTTCTTGGCGGCTGTAATGTGCAATGACGTGTTTTATTTTCTTGATGCTTAACATTACTAATGATAACAAAAGTAACACTGAGGAGTGCTACTCTGCATTGTTTCCAGCTGGATTTCTGCACAGCGGTCTGGATCCTGAAACTGGTTTTATTGTATCCAATCCTAGCGCTTTGTTCTTTAAGCACTGCAGTGGAGTGCTTAGAGACTTCTTTTTCCAAGCAATCATTTTTCAGATGAGTGGAGTCCAGCAGAAGATCAGTTCTGCCTGTCCTGAGAACGTCCCACCACACCGTGATTCGCGACAGAGACGCGCGGGCTGTGCTGCATCGAATTGCCCACTGGATTCTCCTGTGTCTCCTGGAGACTGCTGCCAGTCACTGTCTTACTACAGCAATTGGAGGTGATGCAAGATGTGGATGCAAACATCGAGCACACTTTAATGTGAAATTAATCTTGGTAAATCCTACAGCATGCTACTGAAGTGCAAAATTCATTCATGCTTTGTCGTGCCCCTTCACAAGGAGAAGAGGCCTCACGATTTGCCATTTCAGCCACACTTACTGTGTTTCAATCATGCATAGTCTTGTTTTACTGACAGTCACCCTCAGTTGTCCTGACAATATCCATGCTCATCACGTGTTGCAATTTGTTTAGTTGGCACCTATAAAACTAATACACAGGCTGACCAAAAATAGGGTTGTGGGGTTTTTTGCACTCTCTTCTTTATCAATGTTTTAACTAAGGAAAGTAAAGGAAGGCTAGTATATCTATTCTTTCATATTGGATGTAGAGAAATTATTTCCCATAACTTTTTCATAGCATGAAATTGTAATATTCAAAGTTTTAAAAGTTTCTATGCATTAGTGTGAGTGAACAAAAGAAAAGTGCAATATTTAAAAAGAAAGCAAGCTTTTTTCCCTGACATGCCACTGCTAAAGTGTCCTTCTTATATAGCCATAAAGAAATTTTAAAACCAAATTTCTTTATTGTCTAAGGCCTAGCAGTTTTGTTTTAGCTTTTACGGCTTAAGACAACCTGATACTGAGATGCCAAAGCATCCCCAAAACAAAGCATTCTTGGACAACCAGTAATATTGGGGAAGGGAAGAAATAAGCTGCCAAAAATGTCACACTTTTGTGCTGTTTTCTGTTGCTTTTGACTAATTTTTGAGAGCACAAAATGTTGATATTTATAGCTTTATTTTGTATTGCATTTAATGAACCAGTGAAGTGCCTAAAGAGATGCTTAAACTTACCTGGTAGAATACAAGTTAACTGCTTCAACCTTTGTCTGTTGGTTTGGACTTTTCATATTTCTTTTGAGGAGGGTGACCTTCATTTCTGTGGTATACATTCAAAACTAACTGGACAGGTTTATTTTTAATGTTCTGTTGGATTGTAAAAGTTAATGCAGGACTTTTTTTTTTCATTGGTGATTGCAGAATAGTTAGAAAAAAAAATACTACCAGTCATATTTTGACACTTTTCATTTACAAAACCATGGACCAGTACTCTACTAAAGTTCGTTTTCTCTTTTTTTCCTGATCCTTGCTTTGACTTTGCATGTTGTTTTTTCTCCTTTATCTGTCCGTTCCAGATTGGAAAGCCCAATGATTGTACACTTTTCTGCACTTTCAGACTGCAGACTCTGCATGTGAAAACCTTTTGAGGAAAAAATCAGTAATTTTTTTTAAGTGTCATGTTGGCTATTTAGAAAACTACCCAACAGACAGCAGTGGTCTGTCTGCTAGAGAGCATTGGGTAGAACATCAGATTTATTTATCTTGTATAGCTAACTGCAAAGATTTCTCAGAAATGCTGAGATGCTCATATATGTGAACTTAGATTTGCTTTCTAAATTGTTATGATCCTTTTCCCCCCGTCTTGTGATTGTAGTGGCCATACCTAATGGCTTCTGCTGAGAGAAGTTTTCATGCAATACTTTTGGGTTTTTTTCAAGTGATGGGAACTGTTCAGTACTACTTTAAATTTCTTTGCATTGAAAAGTCAAGTAGTCCTCAAGAAGCACAGCTGAGCTCCGGAAAGGAGGTGAAACTACATTTGGGTAACTAATATGATGGCTTCGTTTCCCCTCAGAAATGCAAAGACTTCTGGAGTAGGTTGAGTTTTACATTTGGAAATATGAGTGCCTTTACTTCTTTCCTTATGAAATATACTTGCCAGCTCAAATGCCTTCATGAGCAAAGTGCATGAGCAGATTTGAAATACAGAAACCATAAATGGATTGCTTTATAAAACTTGTAGTAAACCAGTGTTTTGTTTTGGTTTTTTTAAGTGCCATATCAAGTCCCATATGGCCTGCAAGACATTCCATCACAGGAAATGTCATTGTACAACTAGTTTGCTATTTCTCTCTTTTTTTCTTTAATATTACATGCAAACTTGAAACATCTGGAAATGTTTTCCACGTGGCATATTTTTTTTCAAAGTATCGCATTTACAGTGCAACAATTTATAGCCTAGTTTTTATACACAAATTTGGGATTTTTAATAGATGTTTGCTCAGATAGGTGTTTAAAGTCAGACAATGCTACCATATACTTTATGCGTGCTTTAGGTTCACACTGTGCCAGCTTTTAATGTGCAAGTGTTCTTGGAAATTTTTTTTGCATTTTTAAAGCACGCATGAATGTGAATCTTCACACTTTGTTCATTAATATTTTTCTTAAGGGTACCATAATGATTGGAAGTGTAGATCCTCTCCCTCTGTGTTCCTTCATTGGAATTGGTAATTACCAGCATTCATGTTAGTCCACTAAATCCCAGCCGTGACCAACATAAAAACAAAGTGTACAGTCTCCTGTCTGCTGAAGAGAAAGCTTGATAGGTACAAATTAACCAGCTAGCACAGGGAACACTTTGAGTAGGGAACAGAGCTTTTGAGCATGAACAGCTTCTTATCATTGCAGAGTCACTTGAAATGTTGTAGAGTATGTCCTTGCTGAGATTGCTCTATTTTTTTGGTAATGAAGAGAAGTGAAAAAGGTGCCAACTGGAGAAAGCATTTGCATTTCCCAGAACACTCTACCCACAGCTGAATTTCATGAGAGTATCATCATACAAGAACAGAAATAATTGTTAAAACAGAAATAATAATTTTAAATTTGGGTGCAGTTTGTGCAGATAGCTACTACAGCTGGTGTTGTGGTGTCCTGTGAGAATTTTGGTGAGCTGTAGATGGATTTATTTTCATCAGGGCTGAATTGAAACACATATCCTTTGTCCTAAAGCCGTCATTAAAATGAAAATCACAGAATCATAAAATCTGCTGAGTTGGAAGAGGCCCACAAGAGGCCCAGCTCCTGACCCTGCACAGGACAGGCCCAAGAGTCACACCATGTGCTTGAGAGCATTGTCCAAACACTTCTTGAACTCTGTCAGGCTTCCCTGGGGAGCCTGTTCCAGTGCCCAGCCACCCTCTGGGGGAAGAAACATTTTCTGATATCCAACCTGAACTTCCCCTGACACAAGTTCAGGCCATTCTCTCCAGTCCTGTCACTGGGCACCAGAGAGATCAGTGCCTGCCCCTCCTCTTCCCCTCACAAGGAAGCTGCAAAATGCAGTGAGGTCTCCCCTCAGCCTCCTCCAGGCTGAACAGACCAAGTGCCCTCAGCCACTCCTCATGTGGCTTCCCCTCAAGGCCCCTCACCATCCTCATTGCCCTCCTTTGGATGCTCCCTTATAGTTTCCTATCTTTGATACTGTGGCACCCAAAGCATCACAAAGCACTCGAGGTGAGGCTGCCCCAGTGCAGGGCAGAGCAGGACAATCCCCTCCCTTGCCTGACACCTTGATCCTTGAAAAGAATTTATTTCAGCTGTAAGAGTTAAAGAATTGCCACTATCAGCTCTCCTATGTATTAAAAAAAAAAAAAAAAGCTTTAAGGACAGGAAAAACAGTGCTTGTAAACAATTACAAATGTTAAGTATAAATTTAGAACAGATCAGAAGAGAACAAAAAGGAAAACATTTTGTTGCTCTATTACTTGAGTGCAGAAAGTCAAAGCACCAGATTCTTCAAGTGTACTTTTGTTTGGAGTGTGCTGATATTTTCATGGGATTTGAAAAAAGCAGCTAGCTGCCTAAATTTCAATGGGGATTTAAGCACCCAGACACTCACCAAAATCCTAGAAGATGCCCACTTGAATGTTTGAGTCAGATTTTTAAAGAAACCGAGTCACTTAAATAAAATAGAATAAAATTAATTTCCATAGAGACTAAAGGAATAATATGTACCAGATCCATGTGATTCACAGTGATTGTTAATGAAAAGAGTTGTTTTGGGGACTTAATATGTAGACTCAGAGAAGTCTCTCCTAAAGCAGTTAAACTGTAAGCCATTGCTCTTGCAGAACAGGTTCTCAATGTTTCTCATGCATGTGTGTTTTCCATGAACATAGGCATACATTTCAGGCTCATGATCCAGAATTTGGACTCCCTTTCAGAAGAGCTGGGTTGTTTAAGCTCTACTTGCAGAAAACATTCATTGGTGGTAGTAAGTGGATAGCATGTGCCTGAACTAAAAGTTTTTGGATCAAAAGAAATACCCCAAATCTTCTTGATCTCAAGTGATGTTCTTTCAGTTACTTTCTGTAGATGTTTGGATCCTTCTCCTATAAATAAGGGGTGATGTTGCACAAAACAAAGGAAGAGGGAGTGGATTTGTTGTAAATGAACTTTGCCAGACCAGATCTGACTATAAAGCTGTAAGAATTAGTTGCTGTTAGCAGTCATTCCAAGAGCTGGACAAAAGGAAAAAATGTCAGTTTTCATTACTTCAGGTTTACTGTTCCTCATGTCTCCCAGCACTATGTTTGTCTGAAAAGATGCATCCACCAGCTTTCCTTTATTTGGGAATTGTAAGTGAAACATTTTATCTCCAAATGAAAAGTAATACAATATTTCATACCTACTGCATAGATTACAGGTGTGAGAGATGGAGAGAGAGCACAGTAGTGTGAGGAAACTTCAGGAGTATCTTGATCAGTGTTAATTTATTCCTTAGAGCACATTTCCTGGCAGGTGGTCATGCTGCTGCTCCCCCATTCTGCATCGGGTCTCTCTTGCAGATATTTAATCATTTGCTGCTCATCAGGGGAAAAACTGTCATTTTCCAACCTGCCACCACCCCTATCCTGCATCAAGTGCTTCCTGCTTTCCCAGTTCCCAACCCCATGCAGCCTCCCAGCCTTAACCTTGAAAACAAGGTTCCTCTGTCACTGCCTGTTGGTAAGAGCAGAAGCTCTTTCTCACATTTAGAACTTAATTGCCGTAGTAGATTATTTCTGGACAGAAAAATGCTAAATGTGGTTCAAAAGGATGAAACTCAGTATTTGCTTCGTAGTCTGTCAAAGCCTATCTCTAAAGTTACAGTAAAAATGCAGTGGATCCACTAAGGAAATGCTTTCTTTGGTGAAACGCCCCATGCTTGAGCTATTCAGCTGTGCAGGATTCTCAGAGGGAATCTAACTGGGAATCTGTGGTCCCCTTCTGCCAGGCAGGCTTACAGGGCCATCTGCCTGGCAGTCCCTTGGGTGCCTTGCAGCCAGGCAGACTGCATCCAGCCTCTGGAACAGGTGGATTTGAGTTTTTCATTTATCTATGGGGAAAAAAATCCAATTGCATGTTGTGGAGCATCTGCTGGAGGCAGAGTTGGGTGTTCCTAGGGTACTGAGTATCATCAGGGCTTGTGGAAAATAGAAGCCTTGTTCCTGGCAGTACTTAGAGGTACTGGAGATGCCAATCGTTGCAGTAACTGTGGGGAGCAAGCCAGTCTGTCAGCATTGGTGGGGGCACAGACCACAGGCACTCCCAAGGGGACACGGTGCAGGAGGAGTTGAGATATTGGCCAGCTGAAGAAACTTCACTGATGTGTCTGAGAGGTTCTTTTATGTGCCTGTGCATAGGGGAGGTGGTGGAGGATGCCTCCTTCCATGGTGTCCAGAGGGCTTCTTTGGGAACAGAGCTGGGACCCTTTCCTTACTCCAGAGATAGAGTAGGGGAAGGGAACCATTCTGCCCAAGAAAAACTTGCTGCTGTTGAATTGCATTTTTTCATCCCCATCTTCCCTTTGAAGGGAGTTTTGGCAAAATGGGTCAATCACTAAGCATTGTGTCTCCAGCTGAGGGGTCTGGGGAGGCAGCAACAGCAGCAGCTCCAAACACCAACACTCCAAAACTGTGTCTCATTCCTCACTTCATGCTCATGTCCTGCCACCAGACCCAAACCTCTTCCCTCCAGCCCAGCTGCCACGCGCCCAGGTGGCTGCAGGAGCAGCCTGCTCATGGTGGTGGGTGATGTGGCCACTTTTAGGGGGAAAATAATAATATATAGGCTACAACCCTTGGACTCTGCTAGGCAGTGCAGTCAGAGGTCTTTTCACGACTGTGACCAGAACTGGATATGAACTGTAGCTTAAAAAAACAGGAATTTTGCAAACTTGAAATTTCTTGATTTTACCCTTTTCTCCTTTTGCTGGAAAGCCACACGATGAATGTATATGCTTTATCTTTCTATCCACATAACTGAAAATCAGACTGCCAACTCCTTGTTTTGTATTAGCCTTTTTTTTTAAAAAAAAAAAAAAAGGAAAGTTTGTGAGCAATATATGTAGCATGCTGTGAACGTCTGTTTGGATCTTTATAGTTACTCTTTAATCCATCAGTATTAACACCAGTTCTTTTTTGTGTTCCCCTTGGTACTTCGTATGCAGTGTAAGCAGAAGCTGTGATCGGCTTTGCAGTCCTGTGCCATGTTACTGTAACTCCTTGACTTTTTAGGAAGCACCTGACTGTGGGCCACCCTGGGGCAGGTAGCGTGCCCGTACACGACTGCCACTTTTCAGTCTCTTGTACTATGTATAGTTCTAAGTAGAATAAGCTTTTTAACAGAATATTGATGCGGTTATTGATGAGTCACGCAGGCTGCAAGTGTCTGGTGTGTGAGAGTCTTTGTATTTATAGTTGTTGGGGTTTGGTTTTTTGTTTTGTTGTTTTGTTTTTTTTAATTCATAAAGTAGCAAACTTGATAAACATAGCCACTTTAAACTGCTCTTGCTAAACAGACCCTGCTGTAGATAAAATACCACTGTAGATACAGGGAGAAGCACCAGCCGACCTCTCTCGCCTGTGGGAGCCGAGCCCCTCTCTGCACAAAGCACGGTCCGAGCCACACGGCCACCCTGCCCGTGGCCACATGTAGACCCAAAGGCAGCCAGGGCTGGGGCCTGGCAGCTCCTTCAGCCCCCTGTGCCCCTAAGCCTGTTGCAGGCTGCCCCCCACACTCTGCTCACCAATGCACGGGGCAAGCACGAGCTCGCTGGCATGAGAGGGATGGACAGGCCAGCTGCTGGACCACCAACATGGTCACGGCACTTCTGCAGCCAAAAAGCTTCCAAGCCTCTCTCGAGTGTAAGAATTCGCCCCTGATTTGCTGACTGCAGAGCCTGGCACATCGGGGTAAGAAGCAGCACTGGCTCCCTGTTGGCAGCCGTGGGTCTGAGCCCCCTTGGCTGGGGCAGCAGGCAGGGCAGCTCCGTGCCCAGAGAGGGGTGTTTCATTGCATCTCCCACCTCTGACCCTCTGGACAGGGGGAAGATTGTACCCAGCCCAGCAGCTGTCAGCCTCTTGCCTCCCTGTGCCACGGCCACGCGGGCGTTTTGGGACGGAGGGCTAAGGACAAAGCTCTGATACTGTAGCTCCCTCCCACCACCAGGAAGTGAGGAAGTGTGGTGGCTCTGTGGGTCCCACAGTCCCTACAGCATCCCGTGGGCAGCTGGCACATCTCCTGTCCTGCCTCCCAGGTCACCACCTGTCCTGAGCCCCAGGGACAGGCCACAGGCTCCATGCTTTCAGGGGAGGTTTGCCTGCAAGGTGAGGCAGCTGCTAGGAGCTCACTGTGGGTTCCCACAGCAGCTTTTATCATTTCTTTACTGTTGTTGCTGGTTGGGTTTGTTGGTTTTTTTTCTTTTTTTTTTTTTGAAAGGACAGACTGACCTAGTGGGATGGAATTTTTTGTGTGTGACTTTTGTTAGTTTTTAAGTTACCCGACTTGAATTTATCTGAACAGATGCAGAAGGAACTTTCTTTTTTGTGAGTTAAGAGACAAAAACGCATTTTTAAACAAAGGAATCATGTATTAACATTTTAACAGCAATTCATAAATCTGCACTTTTTATGAGGTTTTGAAAAATCTATTTATAGGTACGGAACAATGGGGTTTGTTTAAAACTGTATCGCATTTATACTTGCTGAAATTACTTTCATTGTTATCAGTAGGAATTTCATTGGTTAAATAAAATGGATAAAACCTGACTCCTGTTTGAGCCATCATTTGCCACATGCTGGGGAACACATCTCTAGAGCAGAACATCCTGTGTTTTGGGACAAATCCAGTTCTCAAAGTTCCTTCCTCTCCATGCCTTTGTAGTGGATTTTAATTTACGTATCATTCGAAACAGAGATTATTTAATCCCTCTTCCAGGGAGACCTGGGCAAACCCCAGAGCAGAAGTGGGTGAGAGCCATAAAAACAGGAAGGGCACATGAAGGTGAGAGGAAATGTGCACTGAGGGTGCTGGCTCAGGGCAGTGCCAAGTTTACCTGCAGTGAAATTGCCCCCAAGTCCCCAAAGCCTGCCCTCTGCCCCGTGCATCACCAGAGAAGGATGACTTAGTGCTGAGGAATCACCAGGGAAGTTTGTCCTGGGGCAGATGATCATTTCCCCTCAGAAAGACTAAACTAGTTAACACAAGCTGCAGACCAGGGATATTTTGGGTGTAACTTCACCTCCAGCTGCAGGATGCACAGATCACAATAAAATAAATACCTGTATGTACATAAATATCTGTATGTATATAAACTGCCTATTTATTTGCTTTCAGTGGGAGTTCCAAAACTCTGAATATCTGTTGTCTTAGGTCCAGGTCCCTTGGTACAGGTGCTGTGGCTGTCACCTCCAGTTGCCAGAGCAGCTCAGGACTGGGAGAAGCACCATGTCACCAGCACCACCGTGAAGAAGATAAAGATCTTGCAGTATTCCTCAAAGCCAAGGGCTGCTGTGGAATCCTTGCTTTAGCCCTTAGAAGTCCCAGAGCATGGATGATCAGCAGGGCAGGACAGGACCACCCTCAAGTGAGCCCTGCCCAGATTCTGGTCCCTGCTCACATGCTGTGTGTGGTGTGAGTGTTCACATGGGGGTACCCAGCACAGCAGAGGACAGCCCTGATCCCCTGCACCCCATCCTCACCTCTCCAGCTGGTTTGCCACAGGAAATTCAGAGCCAAAAACATTTGTGTGTTGGTGATTCCCCAAGACCTCTTTGCCCATGTCTCTGGGCCACCACTCTGCTGCCATCTATCCCTGCCCCCTGTGCCCGCTCTGGACACCAAAGGGTGGTGGCAGACCAGGGACCACAGGTGTCACAGGGATGTGCTCACAGTGAGTGTCAGTGGGACAATCTCCCTGCAGCCCACAGGTGACCGCTGTGGGATGTCCCTGGCACCTGCAAAGGACCATGGCTGAGATGAAGGTAGGCAGCCCTGCATGGGCAGCACATCCCTGGGGAGACACCTGCCTGGGCTGACCCCAAGCCTCACCAGGTTCCTCCCCTCCTCGTGGAGCACAGGGACACACCCTGGTGTGCCCCATGACCATCAGCTGGGAGTGTGGCACCCCCAGCATCCCGGCTGGGGCCGAGAAGCCGTGAGCAGGCCGGGGTGGCTGGCAGAGTGTGTGCCACTGCCAGCAGAGACTGGCTGCCCACTCATGGCCCCAGCAAGCCCCCAGCTGCAGGGCTGCATTTCCACCTGTGCTGGGGTCTCCTTCGCTTCTTCCCAGCATCAGCTCAGGCTCCTCGTGCCGTAGCATGGGGGAGAAATGGTGACCAGCCCCAGACCCCCATACAGAGCCTTCGGTGGATCTGCTCTACCAAGTGTACATTAACTGAAGTGCACCCACCTGCACGACTTCATTTCAGCACTACATGCTCAATTAGACCAAATTATAGGCAATGTGGGGGCATGGAAAGTCCCCCCAAAAACTTTTAGTTGGATCATGATGGAGTTATCTGGTGAGGTACCTGGGCAGAGGACCAGAGGCTCAAACCCAAGATAGAATTACATTGATTTTAAATAACAACATTCATCATGCCAATGAGCCCATGTAAATAAAATTGATTTTTTGTAAGCTTTTCAATATACAAGGAAGATGATCACTGCATTTATATTTCCTGCTAAATTAAAACCCTCCTCATCTTCCATGTGTGTCTTTTTCCCTAGGTCTTTTCTAAGGCCCTAAGGAGCAAAACTGGAACCTTTCTGACCTGCGGGAAAGTGCTTTTGCAGAAGGGAAGCCCTCCTTCTCCTCCTTCTTCTGCCTGGTGCTGGTGTTCAGAGTATCAGTATATCCAGGCAGTAAAACATAGCCAAAAAACTAGATACAGCAAATGCAACAAAACATGATTACAGTCAAAACAGAAGTGTTTTAGCAGTGGTGACCTGCAACATTCAGTGTTGACTGGCTCAGGAAGGATTTCCCCAGCAGTTTGCTGCCACAATGTGCAGCCCCGTGGAGGAGGGCTTAGCTTCAGCCCAGACCACCTCAGCCATGCTGATTTATGTCCCAGCATCTCTGAAAGCACCAGAAGGGCTGGGCTGGGCTGGAGAGGTGATGCTGCCTGAGCACAGGTGTTTGATTTGCCCTGCAAAATTACCTAGCTACTCTCTCTTGCTCCCTCTGCAACGCATGGAGAAAGGCAGAGACTCCACCAGAGGGTGACATCTGCCCTGAATCATCTCCTGGGAGACTCTGATCCGCCTCCACCCTCCCCGTCAGGATGCAGCGTTCAGCTTGCAGAAGGTGAAACTGCATCTCACATCTGCAATACAGCATAGTGATGCTGAAAATATCAGCTGAAAACATGGTATTAGATTTGAGCTAACTCCTAGGCTCTTTCTCTTTCTTTTTCTTTCTTTCTTTCTTTCTTTCTTTCTTTCTTTCTTTCTTTCTTTCTTTCTTTCTTTCTTTCTTTCTTTCTTTCTTTCTTTCTTTCTTTCTTTCTTTCTTTCTTTCTTTCTTTCTTTCTTTCTTTCTTTCTTTCTTTCCTTCTTTCTTTCCTTCTTTCCTTCTTTTCCTGATGAAAAAACAAAACAGCAAAAATAATTGTTTGTGGAAAACAGGAACAGGAGCAGTTCCATTGGAGGCATCATTACCAGCTCTAATTAGTAGACCTGAGTGCAAATCCCCACAACCACAGAGGTCCAAAGCCTCAGTGCTGTGCCCACAGGAGCCCCAGCAGTGCCAGGAGGACATGTTGCAGGAATGTGCTCAGTGTTGAACACCTGCATCTGTTCACAGCTGGAAATGGGGGATAGAAAAAGAATGAGATTCTGAATAAACTCCTGAGAGAAATAAAGAGTAGGGACCAGGTTCCCAGAGAGATCCTACACCACCAAACCTCCCGTGGGTTGGGAATGGGGGCATGATCTGAAGTATTACAGGATCTGGGAATGGACAAAATTATCCTTCATCACTGGAGCCTGAGAGCCTGTTCACTTGTCCTTGATCACACATGAAAGTTGACTGTAGCCAGGAGCGGGTCAGTCTCTTTCTCGCAGGTAGCAAGTGACAGGACAAGAGGAAATGGCCCCAGGTTGCACCAGGAGAAGTTTAGTTTGGAGATTAAGAAAAATTTGTTTACTGAAAGAATGGTCAGACATTGGAGCAGACTGCTTAGGGAATTGGTGAATTCACCACCTTGGAAGGGTTCAAGGAACATGTGGCTGTGGCACCTGGGGACACAGTTTAATGGTGCATTTGGTAGTGCTGTGTCTAAGGTAGGACTCAATGATCTTAGAGGTCTCTTCCAACCTTAATGATTCTGTCTGAGTAGTCATCCTCAACTGTTGTGGTGATGAGCCTCAGATTTGCACCCCTCTGACACCAGGGCAGCCACTGTTACCATTCAAGCCTCTTCTGCAGCCATGGGCTCTGTGTCCTCACAGATCCCTGGGAAGGCAGGCCCTTGTCCTACATCAGACGCTCATCTCATTTTTGCAGGGTGTAGTGGTATTTTCAAGTGCAGGCTGTCACCTCCAGTGCAAAGGTGTGCCTCCTACAGATGCCTGGGGGTGAGGGATGAACTCACCCACCCCACAAATGTGCATGTTTTCCATGAACTCAAAAAAATTGGGCCAAGTTCTTTGGGAGCTGGATTCATTCCCCACAGGTCAGGCCAAGCTGTGTGGTTGAGGTGCACACGGTGGTTAACCCCATGTGTTTCAACAGGGCCACATACAATGCCCACCAACACCCAACTGTGGCTGCGGGTGCTGCTCCAGCAGCACTCAGGAGGCATCAGACCCTGACATAGTCCTACCTGCATGGAAGGATTTAGTGACCCAAGAGCCTTCCAAAGGGATGTTGGAACGACCATCCCACCTGCACCATCATCTGGGTGAACCATGCCAATGGACACCTCAAAGGTCTTCGAGGGTGATGGGACAAGCCCCATCAGCCACCAACCCCAGCCAAGGTTCATTGGTCCCAACTTCAGGCATCCAGCTGAGCTGCCCAGGTGAAAGCCAGGTGACATATTTATACTGAACACAGGGACCCCTGTGCCTGCAGAGAAGAAATTTTAAATGGCTACATTTAGATGGCATAAATCCAGAAATGATGTCTCCATGAGTCTATGGTATCATCCCTCTGGAGCTGCTTCACTCACATCAGGAGCTGGTCAGTGTCAGGATCAAGCAGAGACCATTTCTCAGCCTTACTGTTCACTGTTTAGCTACTGGCCATTTGGTTTCACAGAATCATGGACTGCTTGTGTTGGAAGGGCCTTTAAAAGCCACATAGCCCTACCTGGGACATCTTCAACCGGATCAGGTTGATCAGAGTCTCATCCAGCCTAATCTTGAACATTTCCAAAGCTGGGGCACTTACTACCTCTCTAGACAACCTGTACCAGGGTTTTACTCATTGTAATTTACCATCATTTAATTCTTCCTTTTATTAATCTGATGTTCTTCTCCCACACATCCTCCCCTGCCCACCAGCATGGTCCTGCCCACCTGCTGCAGCTCCTGGCATTGGTCCATAACCATCTTCTACCAGCAGGTACTGGGGTAGATGTCACACAGTGACATCTGCTCCATACCTCCATTCTTCACCATGTTAAATAAGATTAAAATATCAACTTATTAGTAAAGATGATCCTGCAGAAGAATTTGAAGCCTCTGCTTCAGTTTTGCAGGCAACTTTGCTGTTGGCTTAATAGAAAATGGCTTCTACTTCTCAGGAATACTGTCACAATTTCAGTATTTTTGGAAAGGAGACAGGGTTTTTTCACCCTTACAAATGGAAGAAAATCGCACATATGTTAAGATGGGCCATGGCTGAAGGATGTGCCTCTGAGACAGAAAGAGCCACGTTCACATGCCAAACCTGCTGTTAGGTAGGAGTGGGTGCTGAATGTCAACATCCAAACTGCTAATCCAGACCCTGGGCTGCTCATGGATGTTTCCTGTCCTTGTTCCAACCTGGACTTGAAAACTATTTTCCACTAAAAATGGTAAATTGCCATGAAAAGAATCCTGTATGATAAATCACCCCATTCTGACAGAATATAATTCCTTGGAGATTTTCCAACCAGCTGTAACACTAACACCACTGGAAAGTCTTTAGGCGTTTCTACTTGGCTGGAAACACCAGTTGTGTGGAAATCAATAGCAGATGTTACCCCGTGTGAGATCCACCGAAGTAAGTCCAAGAGCCCAGGAGTCTGTGCAGCAAAGAGAAATCATCCCATGCCAAACCCACAGTATTGCAACCTCACTAATACACACACACCCTGGACACACCTCACACTCCTTGCTCCCAGACAATCCCTCCTGGCCAAACGAGTTACACTGGTATTTATTATCCAATACCTTTTCCATTTTCTGGCACTGGCTACCTGTTAGCAAGCATGGCTCAATTCCCTGATGAACAGGAGCAGCTCCCTGACCAGAGGGAGGGACAGAGCTGCTGATGGAGTTCTACGCAAGGCGAGCAGCTTCAAAACATGCAATGGTAGCAGAGGTGTGACCCAGAGGGCCTGAGGTTGAGGGGCTGTCCTGCAGGGCTACTGAGCCCCTCTACCATTATGGGTGCCCAGCCCCAGAGTGGATGCAGCAGAGGTGGAGAGACCCCTGTGTCAAAGCTTGGGGTGATCTGGTCAAGGAAGGACACCTTCCAATAGACCACATTGATCAAAGCCCCATCCAACCTGCCAACTTGACCTTGACCATTTCCTGCAGACTCAGCTGCAGGGATTCATCTGCCCAAAGAGAGATACCTGCAAAACAGAGGTGCCAGCATCTGGTTTACTCATCGCAGGACCTCCATACCTTCAGTGGAATATAATTACCCCTGTTAGGGAAGGTAAGGAAGTTGTGACACAGCCAGCCCAGGGATCAGCACTGCACAAGAGGGAGTTTCTCCCTGTGAGCTGTGAAGAACTGTGCTGCTGTGCTGTGATTTCTGTATGAAAACTGGCTATTATGCTGCACTCCAGGTGCATCTCACAAAAATAAAACAATCCCCTCTCCTGGCACACACACAGTAATATTCACTGTCTGCAACACCTCGGGTTTTATCTACTTATTCTGCAGCTTAATTAATTGAGTCTTAGAGTGCTTTGTGAGAGGAAAGGTGTTTAAAAAGCACAACAGAGCCATTAATATCAGATGTCAAGCTATTACAAGGAAAAACTGTGCTGCTGCTGTTTTCTTTATTAGTCAGGACACCCTAGGTTGTTATCTCATTTGCAACTGTGACAGAAAGTGATACCAGTCCCTCTTAGGAAAAGTCATTTTATTTTGTTGAAGCCATATGTTTCCAAGGATAGAGTAAAGCTCAGGAGCCATAAATCATGCCTAGATAAGAAGACTCTCAAACAGTGTTTTTCTGCAGGATGTTGCTTGTTCTGTGATAATTGCACGATGTTCAAGGCAGATTTCACACTGCCTGCTCAGACACGCAGCACAGAAGAGAAATGCCCCATGCCAGTTACTGTTCACAGCATTTGAAATCTGAGCATGTTAAGACAATTTTAATAATACTGTTGCATCTCTGCCCAAATCCTATAGAGCTGCAGTGCCTTGGATTTCAAGGACTGTCCAGTTGCTGTCAGAAGTCATGGCTGCAGCAGAGACACGCTGGCCTGAGCTAGGTGGGGTAGCAATGGTGGTGGCAAAGGGACAGTTGCTTATCTTATCAGCACACGAGCTCCCACACCACTGTGACTGCAGAGCTGCACTGGAGGTGCTGGTGGATCTGGGATGCAGGGGCTTCTGGGCTCAGGTGCAGGGAAGCTGCTCTGGGTACAGAGCCCCAGGAAGTGCATGGCTGCTGCCGTGCAGTGCCATGCAGCTAAGATGGGTCAAAGATAAGGTCACACAGCAGGTGCAAGACAGCTGTGGGGGGCAGCTACCCCTTCTCCCCAGTGCCTGGGCTGCCATTGAGAGCTGCTTCCATCACATGTGCCTTCAGAGGCTGCTGGGGACCCTGTCACCCCACCCTAGGATACCCTGGGGCTTGGGCTGGCCTCTTTCCTGCCTTGACAGCTGCATGGAGCCCTTGAGGAGTACCAGGATCTCATGAAGGAGTGGGAAATCAGTTCCACATCTGTCTTGACAGCAGACCAGGCATGTTTGAGTGGGCAGACATGCAAGGTTCAGTTTGGAGAGCATCCACTGGTTGCTCTCTGCCTGATAGGAGCTGTGACCTTGCCCCTTGCACCCAACATTCCTATAGCAAAATGCCACTGACTTTACCCACCTACAACCCATACTGGCACCCAAAAGCTGCTTTTCCTTTTGAACAAAGCCAGTTCTGCTTGCAGACAGCATCTCTCCATAAAACAGCGGTGACCCATGAAAGGTGAGGCAAGGAGTCATCCTCTCTTTCCACTCATGCCACTGGTTCCCCACTTCATCACCATTGCTGGCATCCCCAGCTTTGCCATTTGCATCACTGCTGAACAGGGTGCCACCCGACCAGGGTATGCTGGGCTGGGATGTGCACACAGATCTGGTTGCATTGAACACAGCCCCTGAGCTAAAGAAACAACTCTGTCCCATCATGAACCAGACAAATCTCCTTCTCCCTCTGAATCTACCCACGCCAGCTCAGCCTCGCTGCAGGCTGCATGATGCAGAGAGGCAAAGCTGCCATGTAAGTAACTGAGCTGTCTTCAACCCAGGACAGGCCACCACCAACACAGCACTACTGAGATGGCAGCACCAGTTTGCTCACTCCTGGGACTCATTATGGGGTGTTATGGTAGATCAGGGGTCCACACCAAGCTGGCGCTGGAGGGAGAGACACAGATGGGTGTGAAAGGGAGGTGCCATGTATGCAGGACTCCTCAACACCTCATGGAGTCCCACCAAAGCAAATGCTGCTGAGACAGGAAGCCTCCCTCCTGCAAGCAACTGCACCAAAAGATCCAAAGCCCCTTGCTGAGCCCCAGGGAAGGGCAGCACTCCTGTGCCCCTCTCCAGCAGTGGTAGATGTCTCTCATCTGGCTGCAGACACTTGCTGGTCCCTTGCAAAGCCCTGACATGTGCCCCAGCTCCAATTTCACAGATGTTGGGGGACATGGCTTATGCTGGCAGAGGGAAGAAGGGGTGAAGAGTGAGCAGAGAGGATGTGCAGTGCAGAAGAGGAGTTGGTTCTGCCTCTGACACTACAGTGTCTGTGTGTGGATCTTCACCCAGCAAAACAAGCACTGCAGCACAGGATCTCTCCTGCCTCTCCTCCCACCTGATAGTCCATAGTCCCCTGTGTGCTTCAGGAGCTGTCAGCTCTCAAGGCAGACAAGGCAGTTTGCAACAGATTTGAATCCAAATGTGTGGCTCCCAGATCTGCTGGGCATTGGAGCAGACACGAGGGCTTCAGGGCTAAGATATTTGTGGGTTTAGACCTTCAGAGAACACCACATCTTGAAGATTCAGCGCTCAGACCTTCAGTGGTCACCAGACAGCAAGGAAGGGTTGGGGGAAGATGACTTTGGTATGGCTAAGGAAAAATGCTTTCCCATCATGCAAAAAAAAAAAAAAAATGGGCAGTGGGTCTTTCCTTGCAGCAAGATCCATGCAATTTCAGATGTCTGGAAAGGCCTGAAGACTATGAGATATACCCTGCTGCATCCCCTCCACCAGTGGGACACCAGAGAAATGAGCAATGCAGCCAATAGCAGGACTTTGCTCCCATTCCACCCTTCTCCCTGCTGTTTCCCACCCCCTTGCACTCTTGCCTCCCTTTCCTTTCATCAGGTCCCAGTAATCCTTTGTAACTCATGTCCTCCCCTAACCACCACCACCTGTTCCTTGGAAGGGCTGGGCTTCTGCAGAGCTCACTGCCGCTGCATAAGTCTCAGTGTCATCATAGCCAGAAAGAAATTACCTCATACCACATTTAGTGTGCATTTCCCAGAGGAAGAATCTTGACACCTGCAAATCACAGAAACTTTGTGGCCTGCCCCGATAAAACCCGAACATTTTACAACAGACAGAACTCTAGTTACAGTGGTGGCGGCCCCGAGCGACATTGCCTTGGCCCTCCTTGTTATTCCCCAGTCAGTTCATTATTATTAATGTCATTACAATAAATACCAGAATGAAATTGACAGCATTTGGCCACGTATCTTAAAGCATTGCCCCACTCCTCCTTTATTCCATGTATTTGCAGCCTTGGTTTCTGTTCCTATCAGTCGTCAGAAGAGCCTTTAGGGACAAACCGTTTGACAATGTGCCAAGCCAGATAATAAAAGCCGTGCAGAACTGCGGCTGTGGCGTCGATGACCAGCGAGAAGGTGCCCATGATCCCAGTGCCCATGTCTTTAAGGACAGAGGGAATGGCACAGATGGAGTGGTACGGGAAAGCAGCAAGATGAAGGATGAACCCCACGGGGATGCTCAGGATCCTGTAGGTGAGGGACATCACATCTTGAACAATCTGCAGGAAGCCCAGGAAGATGTTGACGATGACCCTCCCAACATCATAAGGGATGCTGATGAGCACCATGCTGACGGCTTTAAGGTAGGACACCATCCCATTCCACAGGCTGCATACTCCACCCAGAATTGTGCCAACAACTCGCTTTACAACAAGCCACAGAAAATAAAACACAAATTTCACCAGTTCCACAAAGATGTAGATGAGGAGTTCCAGAAGTTTGATGAAAGGAGTAGCAATGATGCCAGCCACTCTTCTCACCCAGCCACTCTCTTTGGTCTCCTCATTGCTATTTGTTCCTACTTCCTCTCCAGAGCGGATCTGACTGACAGCTTGCAATACTGCTTCTCTTTTCTTCTGGCTTTGTTTGTCTTTCCCACAGTTGCCCTTGAACAAGTGAACTCCTGGTAGAAGCTGCTTCTCCAGCTCTCTCACCGTGAGGTCTGCTAAGCTGTTTTCATCATTGGTTTTTTTCACTAGTCCCAGGGACCATCCCTCTGGAGCATCACAGCAGGCTGCCAGCCAGAGGCTCTCTGGCACTGAAACCTTGCCTTTAACTTGGACACTGGAAGGAATTGCACCTGCAAGGAGATATAGGTGATCCATCTTGGGACAGTGAGGGATCAGAGCTTCCTCCACTACCTTCCCAATGTCTCTGTGCCAGCTTTTGCTCAGACCCGGGCTCAGAGGGACAGCATTCGTGAGTGTGTAAGTGGCCACCTGGAAATCCTCCTCATTAAGCAAACTGGGATTGAGAAGACCTCTCTCGTAGCCAGAGCCCATGTAGTCTGAGGTCAGGGCTTGATTTGCACCAAGGTTGGCCACAGTGCCACCAATATCAGCTTCATGCACCATTTCATGCAAGTCATTTTCTGGATCATCTATCTGAAAGAGTAGAGAGAAGCATTACTGCATGCAATTCACCTTCCTAGAAAACAATGTGTAAAATGAGCCCTGACATATACTTTTCGTTAGCACAGGCATGTACTATGCCATGCCTTGGATTATATCCTGCATCCTCTCATTACTTTCCTTGAAGTGCTTCAGAGGAGTGTATTCTCTACTTAGCTTCCCTGCCAAACACATTGATTTAGGCTCCAAAGGATATTTGCAGCTCTCCAGTCTGGTAAACAGCACAGCACAGACTTCAAAGTCTTACCAGGCACCATATACCAAGACTCTGACTTGTAATTTGTCCTAGAAGAGATCTTTAAGACCAATAGATGGCAAATTTAGGGTCATGTTTTTACCTCCTACTGTGGTGGAACCTGCAGTTCATCTAAGAACTTAACCATGGTTTAACTTAAGCCCCTCTGAACTATCAAATCCAAGTCATGGGGAAAGGAAAAAAAAACCAAAAACAAACAAGCCATGGTGTATAAGATGTCTAGAGAAGGCATTTACCTCTCACTGCTTATTGTGTAAGAAGCAAGAATGAAGTCAGACATCATGTCAGATGACCTGAACCACCCCACCTCGAACAGGAGACACAGCCATGAGCTCTAGGGCTGTTGCAGGGCTGGTCATCAGTAACCTGATCCTCATGTCATTAACAGTCTGAACCTCATCCTTAATGACCACCTGGCATAACATGGGTGAGGGTGCCATCACCAAAGGTCCTCGATGGAATATGTGCTACCTGCCTGTGTCTGCGGCTCCCATGCAGCAGAGCCAGAGGTAGCAATTACCACAGCAGGAATTTGTCCTGGAGCCATGCGTGAGGGAAGGGGGCAGGCAGGGGAGGCAAAGAGCAGTGGGAGGATAAGCACTAAATGTTAGGGTGTGTTCAGGTCTTTCTCAGTTGACCACAGCTCTGTCTGATCCATAGTCATTCCTATTGACACAGCCTGCAGCTGCTCCAGAGGGCTGTGCCAAATTGTCATTTTGATCCTCAAATTAGAGGGTGAACATGTTGCTAGAAGTTCAGGGGTGGCAGATGATCTCTGGCAGTCACTGCCTTTTGGAGTCTCAGAGGGTGTGGCCCTCAGGTCCCTGCACTGTGCTGGCCCAATTAAATCCTCTGCCTTTGCCCCTGGCCCATAAATTGTTTACTGCACTATATAATATGCACTTTGGAGAGGTCTTGGACAGACAGTTTATAGTCTACCTTGAATCATTGCCAGGTCATCCATCCTTGTCTCTTGACCACCCTGCAGTGCACTTGGACAGATACCCAACTGTGTCCTCACAACCTTACACAGAGTTTGCATCCTCTTAGTGGCACATCACCTCCTCCCAGCTCTGCACAAGCCTGTGCTGGGAGTCAGGGTGGAAGGGCCAGTGTCAGCAATTGTCCATCACCCTCACCTGGGAGCTGAGCTCGGGCTGGCTTCCTGCATCAACCAAACCTCTGCAGTCAAGGCGCAGGGCTCCCTCTGCACCAGGCTTGGTCACAGTGCCAAGCCTGGCCATTGCAGAGGGCTGCATTACCCTACCTCCTGCTAAGGAGGTTTCTTGCTCTTTTTATTGAAGCATCTTGTGCTTATTGCTTCAGGACTGGGAGGATCATAGTCAGTCCCGTGTGCTGATGCACAAGTCACAGCTTTTTCTAAATGCACTGCTTAAAAAGACTTGTTCTGCACTTTTACTGCCTTATTCTGCTCCTCTTGCTCAGTCACCCCAAACAACAGGCTGATGAGGCCAGACATTTTGCATTCCACAATATCACTCTCTCTTCCTGCCCCGCCTCCCTTGCCATTCTCCCCTTCTGATGAGATGATGGTGTGCCATGGGACAAGGAATGCATCCAGTGTGCTTAATAGTACAGAAGAGGTGAGGGGGATTGGGCATAGATGTGAGGCTGTGCCCAGGAACTGTCCCCAGTGCTATGACCCTTTGGAGTTTTACACCCTCTCAGAGACACACATCCCATCTCACTCCCATGGTGTAGCTGCCAAACTACAAGGACACATAGACCTAAGATGGATCAGCTCTGCCTCCTGGAAGAAATTGCCAACCTACACAAAGCAGAACAAACTTAATTTCTCTCTCCCTAGAGCTGCTGCATGCAAACCTTGAGGATCCTATCAAGAAAATATGTCCCTGGTTTCCTGTCCAGTTGCAGGCCTTTGCACATACCATCAAGATTGTTTGGGCGCAATTAAAAAAGAATATGATAAAAATGCAGCTGTGTACTGCTCATGTGTCAGGCTCTGACATCACCTAATTATGCTTATAATAATTCCTATTATGGTTTGTAATAACTAATGTGTGCCTGAGGTTTTCATGCCTCCTCCAGCTCAATCCCAAAGGCAGGCTGTCTCAGCACTGCAGCTAATCTGCATTGCAAGATACCTTTCCTCCCTGCTTCAAAAAGCTTCTGGCTTGTGTCACCCCAAAACATACCTGTGTTTAAGGAGTCAGCCATGAAGCCATCTGTCCAAAAACCCTGGAACAGCTCAGGGCAAAATCCAAGCAGACAGGTAAACTCCCTATCATAGAATGGAGGTTTAAAAATAACTTATGTGCCTGCAGCCTGTATGGATGTTAGCACATAACAATATTGATGTGTGTCACTAAGTGGAGGGTGCAGTTTGACAGAAAGGACAGAGCTAGAGGGGGATTAGAAGTATGGCAACACACAGTTATTAGGGTAGGCAGCTTCCACTGAGCTTGGTCATTTAACAAGGCAGGACACTGCCATCCCCCACCTTCCCCACCCTGCTATGTAGAATCCCTGAACTTCAGCTTCCCTTTCCCACTTCTACTTCCTCAGGCCCCCTTACACCTTTGATTGAAGTGGAAATGTTTGATCCAACCTTAGTTGGATTCACACCACAGGGAAGAGGCACACTGCATCTTACCCTGAAGTTTCTGCAGCAGGACATCCACGAGTGGCTCTAGAAGTGCCTGTTCTCTTCACTCTCTACCAAGAGAGATTGCAAGAGCAGCTCAGAGGTAGCTGCACTATAGCTGGGCAAGAATCCCACCTTCATTGTCTGCCTGGGATAGCCATTAACCAAATAAAAACACAAGGTAATTCATCCAGCCCCTCGTAAATTAGTATCGGAAAAGCAACTCTGGAGTTTTCCATCTCTCTCTAAGCTACAGAAAGAATCAGAGATTTTCAGACAACCAAATTGGAATGAGGTAAAAGACACCTGAGTGACTTGCTCACAGCCCCTAGGAAATCCGTGGCAGAGCAGGTTTTCAGACCTGCGCCTCGGGGAGTCCCATCAGTACCCTGCTCATCAGCCTACCCTTCCTGCTCTCTAATTTTTCACTAATTGCTGAATTAATTCATTGTTTCCAGCTGCCAATCTGCAGTGGGTGGCACTGACATTCCTCACACTTCTCACCCAATTACTGCCTCCGTGCTACCTTGGCATTTGTTTCTCTGGCAGACATTCCTGAGGAGGGAGTGAGATGATGCCCTCACCACTTACATCATTATCCCCCCCAAAAAAGCATATTACAACTTCGAGGCCCTCACTGGAGTGCTGAGAGTGTTTCTATAGTGATTTCTTTCCGTTTGCTGTGTGTCTGCATCTCCATGTGCAAGCACATGGCACTGTGCAGCTCAGCCAGCCCCTACCCAGTTATCCCTGTCTTGGCAAGGAAATTACCCAGAAAATCGGTGATATGAGCTCACTGGGCTGTGCTGCAGAGCAGGTGTTGCTAAGGGCTCCCTTCAGCAGCCATCTACCCAGCCTAGGTAGAAAATACATAATGGGTGTGAAAGCTCTTCCCCACTCTCTCCTCCAAGTGGCAGTGTCTGAGAGGGCTTTATGCACTTATTTCTTGAGTTATAGGAATTTCTCATATTCTTGATTTCTTCCCATTACATAGTCTTCTGCAGATTTGGTTTTTTTCCCTAGTACTTTTCTGTCTCAGTCAGAGGTTCCTCCAGGGAGCTGCAGAGTTGCTAACTCCTGCCTCTGAGATATCTGCATTTCACTTCTGGATGAAGGAGACCCATTAGTGTCAACTAAGAACTAGTGTCAGCCTGTGAGGCTGCTCTGGAGAAGCCAGATCAAGTAAAGGTAGCACCTGCCCTATTATTTCTGAGGCTGCAGAAGGTTTTGGTGGCAGGACACACAAGGTTTGGGACTCTGCAGTGCTGGCAGGAACCAAGACAAGATGAGGGGTCAAAAGGGATGGAGCAGGAAGGGCAGAGAAGCCAGCTCAAAGGAGGTCCAGGGGAACTGAAGTTACTGGGAGGCTGGGGGGAGCTGGCCACTGCTCCATGGCAGGAACAGCTCCTGAGCCTACCTAGGTAGGTTGGGAGAGCTGGACCACAAGAAGCAGGAGGCAATATGGGGGCTAGAGGTGATGAAGGGTGTCACTGGCCAAGGCAAATCGAAAAGGATCTCATCTCTGTCCCCTTGCTGCCTCCGTGGCACTGGCTAAAGATTCTGCCAGCCTAGGTCCCCTTTGCACTTTAAAAATTTGCCACCCTTCCACAACTCAATCATGACAGATTCTGCAAAAAGTTTCCTCTGTTTTAAAAGGGCAAGCTCCCACAAACTTGCCTGTGAAGTGGAAGGAGCTCAGATCAAAAGGCCCTTAGAAACTCCTGCAACTCAAAACCCACCCCAGAGAGCCACAAGACAGTCCAAGCTGAGATAACCACTTAATATCTCCTGTCTTCAATGCCTGTGGCCTTGTGGCCTTAATATCTCATCACCACACATGAGAAAAATAAGCACAGCATTCTCCTGGCAAAGGGGTGAGCTTTGACTGTGGCAACATCCAGTAGCTGAGGGCCACACTCCCAACACACTGCTCTGACACTGCAGCCATTCCCGCCCTAACAAAACACCCCTGCACACTGATAATCCCTCCTGACCTCAACAGATGGGGTAGGCTGATGTTGCTACAATATTCTTCAATATCACTGCTGAAAAATCTAAAACATGACGGGGGCGAAAAGAAGAGCTAAAGTTTTCTTACGGCACCACCAGTTTTTAAAGGATTGCCATTAAATTGAACAGCTTGAAGGTCTTGCTTAAACACACCAAGTGACAGGGGAGACAAAAAACACTGAGGCTCTGGCAAAATTCATTTCATACTGCATACTTCTGACCTGCACACCCCACGACACAGCAACTCATTTTCCTACCTCAGTCTGCAACACTGGGACACACTGAAAAGCTGCAGCATCAACTTGGTGAACCACAAATGGATGCTTTATCTCTGCTCAGTGAAGCTAAAGAACCCCTATCAACACTGTGAGATCACACTTGCAACAGAACAAACTTGAACTTGACACTGAGATGTTTAACCCCCCAGCAGGCTCCCTGCCCACAAGGGCTGGCTGGGCAGGACAGACACATCCCTGGTGTCAGAGAGGGCTTTCCTCTCCCCTGGCACTGCACTTTCATGCAGCAGCCTCTCCGTTTTCATTATAAGCTCCCTGGGACAAGAAACTATTTGTTTGCTCAGTTCCAAGCACAAAAATATGTTCTGCTCGTGCTAAATTCATACCAACAGAAGTTCAACAAGCAGAGTTCCTGCCTCCTCTGCAATATTCTAGCCACAGCTTCACCCAGAGGAAATGCTCTCCAGGTAGAGTTGCTTTTCAGCAAAGGAAAAGCTGCCTTACCTGCGGTTCAATCAGCCAGTTCTCCTCCTCACTTTGCGCTGGCTTTGTGAACTTAAAAGCTGAATAAAGAGGGATTTTGTCCTTAGTGCTGTAGAGGGTTGCAAAGCGTGGCTCTTTGTTGTACTGCTGACAGATTTTCACATGGAACGGCTCCGTAAATCCTTCGGGTGGGACTTGTCCAGAGAAGAACACGTTACACTCGGCAAAACCAGTTTCATCCTCTCTAACAACTCTGCCCTGGGAAAAGCCTGGGAAAACTGAGATGCAAAGCAAGAATACAATTGACGTCTTCATGGTCCACTCCCTGGAGCCGAGGGAAGCCCCGGCTGCCTCCGCTGGGTACGGCAAAGGATCTGCGCTCAGAGTCCATGCAGCAGCGAAGCCAGAAAGCGTCTGGAATTCGGGTGTAGCGTGCGAGGGCAATGAAATCTGAAACCGCGGCCGATCCCTCCGGGGAGCCGGCGGCGCGTTGGGAAACAGACCGCGCGCGAGGCGGCTCGGGCACACGCCGCCCAACAGCTGCCCGCGGCACGGGATGCCCGGCCACCGGGAACCGGCGGCTCCTGCTCGGAGAAGGGCAGGAGGAGGAGAGACGCCTGTGGCAGCGGCAGGGCTGGAGCTCAGCCGCACCGGCTGTCCGGGCTGGGGCTCAGCGCCCGCGGGGGTGTGGTGTGCTGCATTGCAGCAGTCCCCGGCAGGAATTTTGGCTGACACAGCCAGAAATGTTCCTGAGGCTGTCAGAGGGGATGCTGCAAAGTCAGATTCCGCCGCCCCAAAGAAGGTATTAGCTGTCCTCTCCAGCTGTGAGCCTGGCCAAAGGAGAGGGAGAGAAAGAAGAGAGGTGGCAACACTGGAGCTGCTGGGAGCCCCCGTTGTCCCTTTTTGGGGTGTCTGTCATCACTGTTGCTGCCAGCCACTTGCTGCTTAGGTGCTTGGGAAAGGCATTCACCTCCCAACTCTCCTGGTGCTGTATGGGGAATTGCAAACCCTCCAGTATCACCTCATCTCGGGAGAGCCTCTCTCAGAAGAGATTAACAACAGGCAGAAGGTTGAGGACTCTCAGATCAAGTACCCCTAATCAGCACCCACCAGAGAACATTTTGGCCACACCTATGGAACTGGCAAAAAAAAGGAAATTAAGCTGCTGCTCTGTGTTTATGTTCAGCAAAGTAACCATACACTCAACAGCTGCCTATGATACCTTGGCTACTGCTGGGTAAAAGCAGTATTCCTTCAGTAACTGTGAAAATTAATGTTTTCAAAATAGTTTAGATGGAAAGAGCAGTATCTTGGAGTCGAGAAAAGGCAGCACTTTCCAACCCAAGAAGTGAGATGTGATCAGCTGTGTTGCCAACAATTTAAAAAATCCTAGATGCCAATAGGGCACAAGTCCCTTTTGTAATACAATTTCCAAGAAAAAAACCTCCCAAGTGCTTCCATCCCACAAGTACTTTGCAGACAAGGTAGGATCGTGTCCATACTGAAAATTATGAAGTGGAGGGGTGAGTGGTTAAAGATGGTGAGCCTGCCCAAGGGCAGAGGAGGAGTCTGTGAAAGGCTAAAAATAGACTCTACTGTATGACTATCATTCCTCTACTCAGGGATGACTTCTGGAAGTATCAAGACAAGGAAATACGTCAACACTTCTTGGTGTGGTGATATCAGCTAGGGGAGACAGAGGCAGGCTGGACAGGCTGGGGAACAACAGGAAATGTAGTAAGTGGGCTTGGGTTTGGTCCAGGCAGATGACTGGTCACCCAGCCCTGCCAGAAAGAGTTAGTCATGTTCAGGAAAGGTGATGGAAAGGAAAGCACAGACATAAAATTTCATTTTCCTGGATGTAAAAAGGCTCCTGGAAAATCAAGAACTGAAGCTGAACCTTTGCTGTTAGGTGCTTTTCTGACCCCAGACTTGCAATTACCTGGGCAGCAGAAGAAAATATTTCCATAAGCATGGTAAGCCCTACTACCAGGCAAAGCTAGGTCAGACAATTAATTTAAACACCCCACTTCAAGGCTGGCATGCCAATCCAATGAAAAGGCAGCATGAGGTGCCTCAAGATGTGCATGACAGCAGGCACTAGCAACCGAAGAGATCAGTAATTTCCACCAGGAAACTGGTGGAAATCCTGCCTCTGTCCTAGACCTGTGAATCAACCTCTTGCCTCAAAGCGGCAACTCTGTCTCATCAGATGTACAGCCCCATGTTTTCTTCTGAGCCTCAAGGGCTTTTGGGAAACTCTGAGGAGTTCTTTCCTTTCAGGGTGTGAGGCTGGGGTCTGCCTGCCGATTCAGCTCTGCATTTACCAGCAAACATAAAACCTGACTCATCCTGAAGAGCAGGACCTTCAGGTTCTCACCTCCCATGAGGAGCATTAGTTGAAACCCAGCATGGAGTTCCACTCCTCTGCTCCCAGTTTGATTTTCTGTCCAAACGAGGTGCCTGTCCAGTTTCTATCTAATTTAAGATAGCTGTTGTGGCCCTTGAAGACAGAGCTGAGTATTTTTTTCTCTTGCTAACATCACTATTACTAAAGGGACTCATGCCATCATCATGCTTTGTCACTCACCGTGATGAAAAGATAAAGACAAAAGGAATGACCCGCCCTAGGAAGATTACATTCTCAGCCAAGGGACCACAGACAGAGGGCTCAAACACAGAGAGATGGAGTTGGCCAGAGGTTTTGATGGCTCAGAGCTGCAGTAGCTTATCTGCCATCAGACACTTTTATAGGCATCACTGAGAGTGATGCCTATAGGCTGTGATAGCGAGCGATGGATGCCTATAGGAGCTGATGCCAAAAGGACTATTAAGATCAGATTCAAAACAGCCCTAAGGCTCTTGATGTGAGCAGAAGAGCTTTGGCAAAATACACATTAGGTTGGCAATGGGCAGTGTGAGCTGGTAGTGTCAGCATGAACTGTGGCAGCAGGGTGGCCCTGGGACCTGGGGCTGCCTTCTCCAAACCATCAAGGGTGACAGTGCAATGAGCTGAGCAGTGTCAACAGTGCAGGCAAGAACCTGATGATTTGTGTGATGGAGCAGAGGGAACCCAGGGAGGATGCAGAGTGATGTGGCCAAAGGGACACATGAGAAAAGCGATCACAGAATCACAGAATATCCCAAGATGGAACGGACACACAAGGACCATCAAGCTCAGCTCCTGGCCCTGCACAGCACACCCCAAGAGTCACACCAGGTGCCTAAGAGCATTGTCCAAATGATTCTTGAATTCTGTCAGGCTTGGGGCTGTGACCACTGCCCTGGGGAGCCTGTTCAGTGCCCAACCACCCTTTGGGTGAAGAACCTTTTCTTTCAGGATATGTTTTCCTGAACATATCCAACCCAAACCTCCCCTGACACAGCTTCAGCCCATTCCCTCAGGTCCTGTCATTGGTCACCACAGAGAAGAGATCAGTGCCTGCCTCTCCTCTTGCCCTCATGAGGAAACTGATCACTCAGTGGCAGGCAGAGGCTGTGGGAGACAAGAGAGGCTGTAGACAACAAACTGTACAGACACAGAGTTTGCAAGACATGACAGAGGTAAAGAGTGTTGGGGAAAATTAAGAGATGTTGGAGAGAAGGAAGGGAAGAAAAGAGGTAAGGATCCAGAAAATGGTATTGACCATCAGGAAAAGGAAGATATTGGGCAAAAATTAGAGTGGAGGAGGATCTGCACTCCTGAAAATCTAGGGTGCTAAGAAAAGGTAAAGATGGAAAACAAATGGAAATAGGTGTGAGGAAACCCAGGAGGCAGGTTGTGACAGGTCAAGTGAGATGATGAGAGAAATCTGAGGAAAGTCTCTTGTGATAAGAAAATGAGGAGAAAATATGAGGAGGAATAGGGGGAAAGGAAAATGAAAGGTTAACTTCCATCTTCATTGACCTGACATAAATGAGCAGTCTTCCTGTTCTCCAAGGGTCAAGAGCAGGACCAAGAACAAGCATCAAGAACAATGTCTCAAAAGGAAGACTACCTCCCTGCAAAACTAACCTGAAAAGCATGTCAGCATCCAAACTCTCTAGCCATTAAGAAGCTGTTGGGCTTGTCTGTCTGCTTTCCCACACTGCTTCTCCAGCCCTGTCTCTGTTCACACGACTGACACTGGATTTGCTACAAATAGAAAATCTAGCCCTTCACATGCTTGACCCTCTAACCTAGCCTTTCAAAACATTCTTGACTCCAAATATTTTTCCAGGCTGGATCTCCAGTCTCCTATCATGGCCTCTGTGAGACTCAAGTGTTGTATGTGACTGTCCCTTTCTCCTGAGAAGAAAAGGAAGAAGACAGTGTCTCCAAGGGCAAGCAGTCACATGAGAGAGACACCATTTGTTTCAGTAGGCATACCAAGCTTGGACTTGGAGCACAACAGTGCCAGCAGACATGCTATGGCATGTCAGAGAGCACATCTGCCTCCTCACTGTCTCATGGGGAAACAGTCTTTTTAAAATCAGTTTAGAAACTTGCTCTGGGAAGGGAGCCCAGTGCTGAGCTACAGGGAAAAGCAAGAGTGAAACAATTTTCCTATTGTAACTAAGAGATTCAAGGGCAAGGGGAGGGGGTGGGCAGAAGGGCAACAAATTCTAGGGAAGAGCCTGAAAACACATTTTTGGGATTTTGATTTTTCCCACCTAAAATGAGGTTTTAATGCCAATCTCTGTTGCCTTTTGTCTTGACACCTTCCCCATGGTGTCCCTGGTGCTGGTGAGGAATGGCCTTGCACTGGCAGTGCTGCTTTGTTGCTCAACTCTGCCACGATGCTCAACAGCAAGGATGGCCTGTGAGAGGCCACGAACTGCCTAAGAGTCCCAGGGATGCTGATCTGGCTGCTCTGCTTCTTTACTTGCATTTTCTCCTGTCCAGACTCAGTGTCCACTCACAGCAGACAGTGGATGCCCCGAAGTGGTGTTGCAGTTGAATTCAGAAGAGAAAAAGAGCATGAAGTTTTAAACAAAACATTATAGAGGAGGTTGTCTGTGGTGTACAATCAGAGGAAAAGGGTGGCAACTGGGAAGAATGAAGCATGCACACTGCTCTATGAATCATGACACCATTAGGACAGAGACATATTCTCATTTAGTACAAAAACTTGCATGGTGGAAGTCTGACAGGCACCTTGTAAAGTATAAATGAATCATGCACCATGAAGTATAAATGCATTGCATAAATATGGAATAAAATTAATAAAATCCAAAGGCTGCTTCCTTTGGCACTTTATCACAGTCTTCATACCCAAGAGATCTTCAGACTGTTTAAAAGAAGCACAATGACAATCCCATGCTAGACAGCAAAAGCAGGATGGATGTAGATTAGCAGTATAAGGCACTGTTTTTAATAGTGCAAATGATTATCTGTCAAAATGAGCTATTTAGAGATGTGCTGAAAGCTGTAGTACATCCATTCTTTAAATTAGGAGGTGCTTTTTAACATGAAAACAACTAAAAAAAAAAGAGTTGATGTTTCAACTGTAATGGCCTTTGTTTTACAGATTGTCAATTAGTCAAAGCCACAACAGTTCTTACACACTTTAAATCTGTTTTGGACAGGGAGTTATCCACTTACATGCTTTTCTTCTAGGTGTTAATATTGATTTTTTTTACTATTTGTTTTATTTTATATTTTCAAAAGTGCAGTGTGATTCAGTCAATGCTGAGAGCTTGCTGTGCTCATGCTGCCCAAAACAAGGCGTGAGACAGCTCCTGACAGTCTGCATTGACAAAAGACTGGTGAGTGGGAAGAAAATTAGAGGTACAGGCTTGTTAGGCTTGCATCATCTTCAGAAGAGGGAAGGAGAAAGCCATAACCCTTGAGAAAGCTAAACCTGCTGGCAGGATCCAGAACCTCTAATCAAGAGGCAAGATAGCAGCCACACCCAGGACTGCCTGTCTCCAGAAACAGCACTGTGTTTTGGAACCAAGGAGTACTAGGAGGAGTGAGATGTTCTGCATTAAAGGTTTGGCCAGACCTGATAGATGGATATGAAGTTCCAGCTGCTCCCCAGCCCCAGCACCCTCTGTGCCACACAGACTGGCAGTGGAGATGTCCCTATGGAGCCCAGTCCCAAGAGTAGAGAGGCAGGCACCACAAGGCTCTGACTTGCATCATGCTACATAGCCAGGCAAGGACAAGGTGGCATCCTCCAGATGTGCCTCTGTCTCTGCACCAGCTCTAAAGTGAACCCAGGATGACAAACCTCAGGCAGGATCTAATGTACTCCTGCCATCACAGAGACTTAGCTCATGAAAAATTAAGTGCCTTGGCTGTGTGAGAGAAGAGTGAGCAGCTCTTTCTCCATTCTCATTTCAGGCCTTGGCTTGCTACTGAAATATATATTGCAACTGCTCTGGGCATAAATGTAATATCATATTTTCCACATATGTTGCTTCTTGGCCAGTACTGCCTAGGGAAAAATTCAGATGTGAAAAACACAATCACCCCTCCCAGGATCCTGTCACTACCATGAATATAGGGCTCAGATTCTGCCCTTAGAGGTCACAGAATAGCATCGGTGCATGACAGCCAGGACAGAGTATTTCCTCTAAAATAAAAAAGCAGCAGTGCTTTTAGTCACACTGACAGCAGGGTGGAAGGAAGTACTCGCCTCAAATTAGACCTGTAAACAAACAGGTGGATGTTGGGATTGCAGGTTAAATTACAAGTGCAAAACCCAAAGCCCCTGAGGAAAGGTAACTTTGTCTCCCTCTCTCAAGCTCAGTTCAGCGTCTAGGAAATTGAGGTTTAGATCTTTTTTTCCATCAGGAGGCAGAAGAGATTTGGCCTCAAGTGTCTCACCCCTGTAAGAGCCAGTGACAGGAGTCACTGTTCTGCTGCCCTGGGCTGCTTGCCACTGAACTTTGCACAAATAGTCAGAAGGAGAATCACCTTCTGCCCTTTAGTTCTGTAGTGAAAGCACAAGAGCAAGAGTTTTGCAGTTCAGCCTGGACCACTCTGCTTACAGTCCCTCTGAGCAGCAGTCCCTGTGCCGGTGCCAGGACATGGTGCTCTCAATCTCCTCTGTGCAGCAGCCAAAGGAACAGAACTCCCCTGAGAGCAGCACAGCCCTCTAACCTCCCTCCAGCACAAGGCCTGCATAACCACTCCACGTGTTCCTAACTGAGCATCCTTACACCTGATGGGAAGTGCTTGGAAACCTACCAAGCACGGACTACAGAGCTCATAGCTGGTAAACACTGCAGGAGCAGGAGTTGCTGGAGTAGGCAGGCTCCAGCACAATGAAAACTTGAAGGGGGGAGAGATGTAAATAGTGAGGCACATTCATCACACGCCAAACATTCCTGTGCAAGCCCTACCCCCACAGGCACCAGCTCCATCGTCTTCCCTCCACAGCTGCTCACAAACTGCTGTGCTCTGGTGGGTGGGACTCCCCACCAGAGGGATGCAGCACCCTGCACAGGACCAGGACTCCTCCCTCTATTCCTGCTTAAATTTCTACCTCCAAGGACAGCAAAGCCAAGTTATTAGGGGCGCAGTAAGATAGTACTGGATGGGAGCAGTGAGGTCAAGCTGCTCAACGGGCATATTTTTGCAGGGACAGAGATGTGGCTGCTTTCACCACACTCATGACAGGCAAGTGGACAAGGAGAACAGGAAAAGGGAGGGAAATGCAAAGCTTGGACGTAATTACTAATCCTCAATAGCAATGATACAGAAACAGGCAGTGTCTTGCCAAGATGAGGCACATCTGCAGAGTCGTTTGCAGCACACTCACCTTCTTGGTGAGCCCCAAGTCTTGGGGCAATACCCCCTTTTGCATGCTCCCCAAAGGAGGGAAGCAAGGCCTCCTGCTTGCACCCACAGTGGAGCTCCATGTTCAGCTGAAGGAACTGGCCACCAGAAATCCTAAACCAACCAGTTCTGCTAATCCTGTTTTTATACTCCTGACCAGTATTAACCACTTAAACTTCAACTCAGCTCCTCCTGTCTTTCTGCACAAATCACAAAACAGAGATTAAAACCCAGGAAGGGAACAAGTTTTGCCAGGCTGGTGTAATCTGTAAGTAGCTTCAGTCAGGGTTACTGATCTTGTAGGAGAAGCCTGCTTTATCCTTAATCTGAGTCCCACAACAAGACCCAGTTCACAAGTCTTGCTCAAATAGAGGTGATGGTTCTGATGGCAAAATTAAATGTCAAAGCCCTATGGGCTTTGTAATATGGGAAAACAAATTTCAGAGCCTGCACTTAAATGGGACATTACTTCAACAAGTTGCAGAGCAAAAGCCCTTGGTCCATTATTTGTGGTTTTACAAAAAGGGAGATGCACAAGACTTGGGGAGAGGGAGTGGCTTTGTCAAGGTCCCCTCTCTAGTGGCAGTGCTAGGAAGAAATTAAGTTTTCCTGAGTGCCAGCCCTCTGCACTGACATAGTTCCACAAAAGCAAAAGGCTCCCTTAAGGCCCCAGCAGCTAAAATACTGGAAATTTGCAATCAAGAACTGAAAGAAAAACAACCTGGTTGATCCCGCTTGTGGGGATTTCATTGTTTTTCAAGCTCTTGTTCTTTGTTTCCATCTGAATCAGAATAAACTCACTTCTGCCCACGTCTGAAAGAAACAATGTGGCTGATTAAAACTCTTTCAAAGCTACATTACTGGCCAAACCCTTTCCTCAGTGTGCTAGTTCAGTAAATAAAGGATAACTAAGAATAACTAAAGGTTAACACAGTGGTTAAGAGAACTCACTGCTGGCTGATACCAGCTAGAATCCTGTTAGGTAGGAACACATATTATATTTGTGTGGCATCTTTGGAGGTAGTAGAAATTGATCCTATGGCTGACCTTCTTTTCAATTTGTTTGAGGACTGCAATACTGAGATGCTGCTGGAAAGGAACTTGAATTGTGTTTTAACTTGGTCAGGATGTCATAGAGCTGTTTTACTTTTCTTATGAATTCTTCCTTGTATTCCTGGTTTGGAGACTGAAGATAAATTAGGAGATTTTGTGCTTCCACACTGGATTCTCTATTCTTTAGAGCCCTGTTTACAAAAAGTACTTACCTGCACCTTGAAGCTTCCAGTAACTGAAATTTTGAATCCAGAAGGATCTCATTTAACTTAACCTTGTGTTTTTACATAGTTTTACATTGTAAACTCCACATCTTCTGGTTGCTTTGTAAATTACTAATGAAATATAGAGCAGGATTTTGTGGGATTGCTCAAGCAAGGGAGTGAATCACCTCCCAGAAGAACCTGTCACTGTCCACTGAACAAATAAAGTACCCTAAAGATTTGCCTAGCCTAGATATCTCACTTACCTGGTGTGGTATAAGAGCAATCCTAAAGCTAAGGGAGAGATGCACATAAACTGAGGACTGATTCAGAGAGAAAATATTGATAAAGCATTAAAACATTAAAAAACTTCCAGAGAAGTATGTGTTCCAGCTCCTGATATTATTGCTAAAAGTTATAGCTGCAGCTGACTCTTACGGAGACAAGGTCATCTCCACTCCACCCTGCCTAACAAGCTCACTTGTGGAATACTTCACTGGTTCCTTTATTCCACACGTACACAAAGGGAGAGGTAAAGTGAGCAGGTTCAAAGCCAGAGCCACTGTGGTACATAGACAGCCAGCCCCTCCCTTCTATAACACTGGTTTTCAAAATCTGGGCCCCGTGCTTCTGAGACTCCTCCCAGCCAGACTGAGTCATCGTCAGCCAGCATTAAGGAAAGGATAAAATTAGCTTGGCTATTGGAAATGTTTGGTTAATAAATAAAACAGTAGGACACTTTTGCTTAACAGTGGATGCAACCATAGCAGAGTATGTCCTGGCTGCTTGCCTGGATGTAAATAGTGCATGGCTAAAATTATTTGCTTTATCCAAGCTCAAAAACAAAATCCCTTCAGTAG
This sequence comes from Passer domesticus, assembly GCF_036417665.1. NCBI lineage: Eukaryota > Metazoa > Chordata > Aves > Passeriformes > Passeridae > Passer > Passer domesticus. The sequence continues at coordinate 79,601,049 of NC_087475.1, forward strand.
AAACAAGAGAGCTTCCATGGAGCTGAGCATGCATCCAAGACTGTGAGTCCAGGAAGCATTAGCTGTGTGTGTCTTGGGGCGCCACTCCTTCCTGCAGCACCCTCCCTTCCCCAAGTCCCTGAGTGCCTTTTGGCTGACATCACGTCTCACGTTGGAAAAGCACTGGGATGTCAGCGGAGAGCCGCGCGTGTGGGGAAGCAGACAGAGAAGAAACAATTGACAGAGGATGTATTCAAATTCAGTGTGCTGGACCTGCAGCACTGGTCTGGCTCGTTTAATGGCTGGCTGAGGAACCACAGTCTGCGGTGTCTGATGCAGGTCATCACTGCCTCGGGGAGGATCCAGGTCAGCTCCTCATGCCGTGTCTTTTCTTCCAGGGAATTCCCACTCATTCCTGGGATTTTCCCTCTGTGGTGAATAGGTCACAGTCTGTCTCTGCAGCTGCTAAATGCACCCATGATTGGAGTACTGAAGGCACAAAAATCCCAGCAGCAGCCCAGGGAATGGAATGGAATGGAGCGCGGAAGCAGACAGTTGGAGAGATGGTGAAGTGGGAGGCATCAGGGAATAGGTTACAAGCTGGAATGACTTTGTGTGCAAAGAGAAGCAGCATTAAATGGCCTTTACTGTCCCACGGCAGGCAGCAGGAAGGTGTGGCGAAGAGCAAAAGAACACAAGATGGCCTCATTGGAAAGCAGCCCCTGCTGACTCACTGGCTGAGTCACAGCCTTACCCAGCTTCTATTCTTTTTCCAATCAAGGAAACAGCAACTTCCCATGAACTGCTTTTAAGGCTGGTTTGGATGCTGAGCATTCCTGCACCAAGTTTCCACTCTTGACAATTCCCTGCGCCCTTCTATATCTGTTTCCCAGCAGGAGGCACAATCCTTCAAAGCACACAGTGTCCTGAGGGAGGAAACGGTGCTGTGGCCACTCCAAAGCAGAAACAGGATTTACAATTTACTGCTGATCAGCCATGTAAACTGTGCCTCAGATGGCCAAAAACAGGCTCTCACAAGAAAGGGGAGGCAAGGGGAAAATTCAAGCTGGGAGATTTCCATTCCAGCACTGAACCTCTGTCCTGCTGGGGAAAATGCTCACCTTCAGAGCACTGCTTTGAAAGAGGAGATTGCACATTGTCCTGCTGTACTTTAAGGGTGGGAAGAAGACACCCTACAGTGGGAGAGATGAAAACTCGGGAATTACATTTGCTTCAACTAAATGCCTTTCTGGATTCAGAAAAAAACATCAGTGAAAATCAGTAAGTAAGATAAATGCTTGAGATGGAAGAAAGGGAAACCAAAACCCAAAGAATAGAGAAAGGTTTCAAGAACAGACAAATTACACAGGAAACAGGGAAAATCCCTACACTGGCAAGTCTAAAAGGGAGTTTTTAAAGTCCATTAGGAACATTAACAATCTTCATAACACTACAGGCCAAGAGAAAAACATTAACAAAGCTTCAAACAGGCACAAGGTTTTTAGAAATGTGTTTGTTCTCTTTCAGGACACAATGTCTTTTGCAGTCTTGCCATGATCTCAGAGAAGGACCAGCACTTTGGTGAGACCTACATCCTAAAGCACTGGGATAAGCAAAGAATGTTGGTCTCCAGGTGTGATCCACAAGCAAATGGCACTGTGAATGTGTATGGGTACCACAAAGGATTGGGACACTAAGAGGCTATGCCAGTGACACCAGCAAAGGATTTATTTTTAAGACTGATGCCTGTAACACAACCAAATACGTTTATTTGTTGCAGCTCAAAGACTACATAGAATTTTCTAATCCAGAAAATGACAACTCTGAGAAGGATTCAAAAGTCACCATGGACACATGCCTGGATTCAAGCCCCCAATGCAGTGGTGTGGGTAAAAAGGCCAGCATGATCTTCAGATAAACAACAACATAGAAAGCTGTGGTAGGAAAGTGATTATATCTCTCTCGTTCACATTGATGGAGCTGATGCTGAAACTGTTTTTATATTTTTGTTGTTGATAGATTGGATAGAGCAAGAAAAAGCCCTCAATCAATCAGTGTGTGGAAGAAAACTATCCCAAGATTAGAAGAGCCTGCTTACTTTATCCAAAGGCAGCAGCAAGACTAGATTACAAAGTATAAATACTTAGTGGGAGCACAGGCTTTTAAAATTACCATACAAAGGCACAAAAGGCGCCTGTGGTTGGAAACAAAGACAACTGAAATTAAAAATAAGGTGCAGTTTTAAACTGTGAGGATAATTACTGGAGGAAATGATCAAGGGAAGTGGTGACTTCTGCTTTTCATGTTTTCCATGCAGCACACAATACCTTTCTAAGGGTTGCCACAGCAAAACTGCTCAGCAAAGATTTGAGCAGCCATGGGAAGGGGGAAGATCTGGAGTTTGTTATTGTTTATTTGTTTACACTATCTGATGGCATTTCAATGCAGAATCCAGGAACACAGGAATTCACACCTGCCACCTTTACCACTGAACTTGAGTGGTGTCCCCTTCTACATCCCTGCACTTTGGTGGATCTTTAATCCCTTCCCTTATGCTTGGCTGGTCAAAAACACACGGAGAATGTTCCTAAATGCCAAAGCCTGCCTGGTGGGACAATAATTCTCCATGTGTGGGGTGAGCCCTGTATGGGAAAGAGCTCTGTGATGTGACCCAGAGGGACTGAGAAGTTGATGGTGACCCTGATGAGTGTGGACATACTCTGAGAATAATTACTGGATGAAGGCTCTCTGAGCACTTGAGCTGCAGAATAAACCAGCTATTATTGTTAGGTCCTGGAGACAATATGGTGCTAAACTCCTTACTCCTGAACTAAATCCAAACAAGCTCAAGATTGGGAAAAACTTGGTATGATTTGAGATCTTTAAACCCAATAGTTGGTGGACCTGTGAAGGTTAGGTGCTTCTGCAACAAAATTGAGTTTGTATTTTTAGGAGTCTGGGCTGAGGCACCTCCCCTTCACCAATATCCTTCTTTAGTGTTCAAGTCTTCTAGGGAGATCAAGCCCTTGACCACAAAACACACCTTCACCCTGCTACACACAATCTGGGGGAAGGGAAGCTCCCTGGGGAACAATTTTGGCCAAAGACACAAAGCCATTCCTTTACTATTTGAAGAATCTTCCAATGTGTTCAGAGCAGGGGCTGTGCTAGTTTTTAACACACAACGGAATGCTCGCCTTTTCCTCTAACCCAACATCAGGAGAGGTCCCTTCAGCTCTGGAGGTCTTTAATCAAGACTTGATACCTTCTGCCAGATGGATATTACAACTGAACAGTAGGCACTGCCTTCAGGACGTGTTACTGAGCAAAACATGACATTCTGCTGCACCAGTCAAATTAGCATAGCAGTCAGCGCCTCTTGATTTAAAATCCACAGATTTGTAATCTAGGAGTAACACCCCCCATCGCAGAATGATGCACTCAGTTCAGGCTGCTGTGATCTGTAGCCCAACAACACCAATTTCCCGAAGCCAGACTTCTCTGCAAGGTTCGATCTTGAATTTAAAGTGCCTGTAGTGGGAAAAATCATAAACCCATTTCACAGGGTGCTGATAGAAGCTTGCAGATGAGAAAATGCAATGCTGGATACCTGGTTACTGACAGGCGTAGCTCTTAGGACCTGGCACAGCAATTACCGTCACTATCTATTCAACTTCAGAGTGAAGCTTAACTTGCTTAAAATATTTGTTTTCTTTCTAGACTAAAACCCAGTTCTTCCAAGTGCTTTCTCTGATGGCTCGTTGAGGCAAGGGTGCAATTGCCTTTGTTGCTGTAGCTCCCTGGACAGCAAGATCCGTGGGACCTCTTGTGGGCTCTCTTCCAAACTGCATTTGGGTGTCGAGCACTCGGGAAAATGTTTCTGTGCTCATTTGTCGGTACATCAGAGAGCCTTTTCCTTCACAGGCCTTAGTGTGGCTTCGCAGAAGCTTGACAATAAAATGCATCTAAAAGGAGCAATAAACACAAGGAAGGAGCTGCATTTTAAGAGAGGGAATTTAATTCCTTATCGATCGTCGTTGTGCTTTGGCTTCTTCGCACAGACAGCAATGATTATAGAATCACGGTTTGGGTTGGAAGGGGCCTTAAAGAGCAGCTAGTTCTAAGCCCGCTGTGATGAGCAGGGACATGTTCCACGAGACCGAGCTGCCCAAAGCCCGGCCAGCCTGGCTCCGGACACACTGCCAGGGACGGAGCACCCTCGGCTCCTCTGGGCACCCCGCTCCAGCGCCTCCACACCGCCACAGGAAAAGATGTCTTCCTTACAGCCGGTCTCAATCCATCGTGTAAACATCTACGCCATGTGAAGGACTTCTCTGCAAGGAGGGCAGGGGCAAGTCAGACGTGACTTGCTTTAAATCAGACTTAGGCTGATGTACCTAACACACCCCACCGAATAAAGAGAATGCCTAAGCTACTCCCTTTTCCTCCGCCTGCCATTGTTCCATTGTTTCTACCCTCCCCTGTTAGCCCTCCAAGGCTCCCAGCCCTCTCTCCGTCCCCGCTTTCCCGCAGCCCCGCAGCGCAGCCGCCATGGCCACGGGGCGGCCGCGCCCCAGGGCACTTCCGCCCGGCACCGCCATGGCGGACACGCTCGCGCCCGTCTCTATGGTCAGCGCGCCCGTCTCTATGGCCCGCCGCGGGGCATTGTGGGTGCGTGGCGGAGTTATGGTGGCGGTGTAGGCTCGGCGGCGCAGGGCGGAGCAGGCCGTGCTGTGAGTGACCGGGAGAGCGGCGGGGCGCTGCGGGAGGCTGCTGGAGGTGGAGAGGCGGCTCTGGGGCAGGGGGTGCCGGGGGAGGCGGGCTCAGCGAGGGGCCGGGCTGCGGCCGGGCCTGACGCTGCGGTTTGGATGCCCCGGTCAGGGCGCAGCCCGGCTGCGGGCCGAGCTCGGTCGTTCCCTCTCGGCCGATAACTCCTGCTAGTGCTGAAGAGGCTTCTTCGGGTATTTCTGAAGCCTGAGAGGTTTAAGGTTGAGTCTGGGTCCTTGAAGGCCAAGCTGAATCCAGCCTGGCTTAGTTCTGTGAGGAGCAGCTGGGCTTGTTTAGCCTGGAGAAGAAGAGGCTCAGGGGAACCTTAGCGCTTTCTGCAACTGCTCGAAAGGAGGTGGGGGCCAGCTGGTTGGCCTCTTTTCCCAGGACAAGAGGAGGTGACCTGAAGTTGTGCCGGTGGGGGTTTAGGTTGGGCATTAGGAGGAATTTCTTCACCGAGAGGGTGATTGGACATTGGAATGAGCTGCCCAAGGATAGTGGAGCCATTATCCCTCGAGGTGTTTAAGGAAAGAGTGGATTTTGGCACTTAGTGCCATGGTCTAGTTTTATATTCGGTCACAGGTTGGACTCAGCAATGTCATAGGTCTTTTCCAACCTGGTTAATTCTGTAACCTAAGAAAAGCAGGGATAATTTCCAGATGTTTCCTGAAACTACTGCAGCCACACCAGGTCTTGTTCTTCACCTGATTTCATGGATCCCCCCTATTACATATGATTAGCACAGATAAGTTTTGGGAACAAGTGACTTTCTTGGATCATGGGTCTGGCAGAATGTGTGCCAAGAGATCTGAAATGGCTCACTGAGCTTCAGGTGACTGGTACAGCCTCACTGAAAAGTGTCAGCTGGCCTAGACAAAGGAGCCAAGGCTGGTTACCATCTCACTTCTTTTTAAAGGTGTTTCCCTCTGTTAATTTTGTTTTTTGAGTAGCAGTTCAGTGGCTGTAGCTGCTCTGCCTGATGGGATGTTACTTTGAGCCACACATTATATTATCATTTTGGTGCTGAAGTTGGGTGTTTGTGCTCTCATTCAAAGTGACAGACTGACAAAATAGGCTTGGCTTGGGCTTGCAGGGTCTGCAGGGGCTGCCAGGCAGTGCTGAGCACAGCGTGTGCTCCCGGGGTGGCTGAGGAGTGACAGGAGAAACTGGGGCATCTGCCAGTCTGGTTTTTAGGACATGCTGGGCTCCTGCAGTTTCTAGGGGGGAACTTGTGACAACTTCTCCCTTTATCCAGGGTTTTTCCCTTGCACTTTGTTTGTGCTGCCCGGCGTTCACCAGCGGCCAATGATCAGCACCTTCCCAGGCACGCCGTGGTCTCTGTGCTGCCACCAGCACTGGTCTGGGCAGCAGTGAAGGGCTCATCCCAGCAGGCAGTCGGTTTTGACTGCAGTTTTCCAGAGGGGAAAGAGCTTAGTGACAAGACTGTACTGCTTGCTTACTGTAAGGATGTACTTTACATCCTTAAAGGATGGGAGATCAGTTCCTGGCTGGTGTTATTTCCTTTACAAATGTGGCTTATGTAGCTTCTTACTTAAGTTAGAGTCCATCTATCATTTTCCAAGCACATTGGAAGACACTCTGTTGTGAAACCTGAATAGGTTCTGTCACTAAAATGCTACTCAAATTCTGAGGATCATGAGCTGAGTGACCAGCTGTGTATTATCCCTGGGTCACTGCTTCAACAGTTCCAGGAGCAGAGTAGCTCCCAGTGAGTGTCTTACACTGTGAATTGTAGTAACAGCTTGTTTCATCCCTTGATTCTGTAGGAGTGAAGATGACCACAGCAGCCAGGCCGACGTTTGAACCTGCAAGAGGAGGAAGGGGAAAAGGTGAAGGAGACTTAAGCCAGCTATCCAAACAATATTCTAGCAGAGATCTTCCTTCTCATACTAAAATCAAATACAGGTTGGTATCATTTTTTTCCTGTTGGGGCAAAGCAGACTGGGAATGACTCTTTTGTTATGAGTGATACTCTAAAATTTTCTCAATACATGTTGATGTGCTTGGTCCAGAGATTGCACAGGAGTGCTGAACAAGTGGGCTAAAAGTGAAAGTCTCAAAAGCAGAGCTAGGACTTCAAATGGGTGATTTGGGGAGGTTTAATTTTAGTGATAATTTGTTGCTGTTTATGTACATGAATTACTAGAAAATGAACATTGGAGATGAACTTCTTGGGCAGTGAAGTGGTGAGTAGGTTGGCATTGTGGCTGAGCCACAGGGAGTACTGTCAGTACTCGCAGAGCAGGTTGGGATGAGAGAAGTGAAGTTGAGCACATAGTAAAGCTGGAAAACCACATCATGTATTTGGCAAAGGACCACTGTGTGAAGGCATTGAGAGGAGGCAGGGGAGCCATGGAATAGCACTCGGATAGTGGGATGTGTTGGAAGAGCTGATGTTAAGCTGCAGGTGGTTTACTCAGGTCCTGGGAAAAGAAATTTCTTTAGCTAGTAAGAAAGATAATGTGATCTTAGGAATATTTTCCTGTGTTTGAAATGCACAATAAATTTTTATCTTTTTGAAAGAGTAAAAAAAACCTGAAGTCAGTATGGTAGAATTTAAATTGACTGTGTCAATCTAAAAATGCTCATTTTATCTAATTGATGTTAAGGATTTACTGTTGCACTTTTTTGTGTAGGTATTTACCCTGCCACCTCTTCCCTCCTGCCCCTTTGGTTTTCAAGAATATGTATTCATAAGGGAGCTGAGTGTTTTGGAGAATACCAAAACAAACAACACAAAAAGTGCTGCCCAATGTGTTTGGATGTTATGGGGAAAATTTCTGGTGGTTTGTTTTGTAAAAAAAGTGGGGTTTGGAAGACCAGTCTGTTACTTTGGAAGAAGTCTGTGGGATCAGAAACATACAATATATGTTTTAAATCCCTCCTTTTGTGTGAGAGAGAGAGAGATGGAGAGAGAATCAAGTGTCTTCTGTTTTTCCTCCCAAATACCTAATAAAAAGTTGTCTTTGTTAAATTGCCAGGACTGCATCACTGCAGGAAAAGTCCAGTGTTTCAATCCCACCCATGTTTGTTTGCATGGCACAGGGTTTAGGGAGATTTTGCAGCTCTAACAAGGATTCCAAATTCAGTGTTTTATTTACAAAAGCAAATTAAATGCTTCATCATAAAGATGGGCTGTACACACAATGTGTTTATAATGCCTCATGTCTGGGTTTCTTCCAGGCACCCTTACTTCCAGCACTGGGTTCACAGAGAGGTGCTTGCTTTTATTCACTAGTTCTTTTTAAGATATCCACAAAAATTTCAGCAGCCCCTAGTGTAATTTAATGTGGCTCAGATATACGTAGTTCATTGCTTTTTGCCAGTGTGCTGTTACATAAAAGAGGGGTGACATGTATTTACAAGGTGTTTTACCTGTATTCCCAGCTTTTTTATTATTGGTCATGGTGTATGCTCATGGAGAAGAAAAGGTTCATGGAAAGGATGTTCTAGTCTTGGTCTTATCTGTAAGCCTTAGAGATTGAGTTTGCAGCAGCAACTTTGGGTGGTAAAACAATGAAAAGAAGTGACCATGTGTGTGCATGTCTACTAGGACACTGGGATTGGACTGCTGGAGAACACAATATTTCAACGTAGCGAAGTACAGACAGGTGTCACCATCCTGTTCTGTAGGAATTTAAGTAGGGCCTTTCATTCCTTCAGGAGCCACCAGAAGGAGCAGGAGTGGGTGGCGTGGCAGGTCTGTGTGCAGTGCATACGTACACAGGAGGGCTCTGCTGAGGAGAGAGCAAACGTGCGTTTGCGTGGAACCCAGTTCTTGTTCCCTGTCCTTGCCTGTTCAGCCCAGGATTTACTGGCCTTCATGAAAAAATTCTGCCCAGCTGCAGAGTGTCAGACTTCAGGCTTTCTCCCTGTTTGTTGTTTTAGACAGACCACTCAGGATGCTCCCGAGGAGGTGCGGAACCGTGATTTCAGACGGGAGCTGGAGGAGAGAGAACGAGTTGCTGCCAGAGAAAAGAACAGAGACAGACCAACCAGAGGTAACAACCAAGAAACAAAAACCTTAACTCCTTTGTGAAACATTGCTCTTGCGTGAAATTTGATGTTGTAAGAAGTTTGCAGTTGCAGACAGCATGTCATGAGAGTAGAATTTAAGGTATTGGCCTGATAATTCAGAGCTGTTGACCTGCAAGGGAATGTCCATTGGCTTTCACGCTGGCTTCAGGCTAGCAGAAATACAGGCCAGCTAGTAGAAAAGCATGCCCAGCTGATACAGTATAATTGTAATGAGTTGGCAACAAGTGTGTACAGCTAATAAAGGACTTCATTTTGTACTTGGATGGGCAAGACAGGAAGGAGAAAGTGTAATGACTCATCTTCTGCTGTTACAGTACCAGTGTAACAATAAATCTGCTTGAAAGTATGCTATTTTTTTCAGACATGGTGAAGTAATAACAAAATCAAAGAGCTTTTTGAGAAATACTCATTTTTAGTATTTAAGTACAACCTCTTGTACTTTAGGTTTAGATGTGAAGCTGTTGCATGGCTTTCAGATTCACAGAAGAAAGTAGGTGTAGTTTGACCAAACTAGCCAACAGTGATGCTTTGGGATCATCCTAAATGGGAACCCTCCAGTTGGATATATGTAATAAGACTATTTCTCCACCTCTGTTTTTTATGGTGTTTTTTTTTTTTTTTTTTTTTTGGGTTTTTTTTTTTTTCTTCTGATTGAAATAATAATGACTTCAAAAAGCTTCTGGAGGCCAAACTGTAAGTTTGGGATATTATTGCTGCTCTTGAGGCTTCCTAGGGGGAGGAATTAACATGGACATTAAGATTGAGAAGTGAGGGGAAAGTAAGCACAAGCATTTTTCTCTTACTCTAATGCAAGACAAATTGTGAAGATTTTTGCTTTTTGACAGTAGATGCAGTTAAATGAAGTGACTTAGACACTTTTTGGTTTTACTCTTACACCATAGAACATACAACATCATCTTCTGTGTCTAAGAAGCCTCGGCTAGACCAGATTCCTGCAGCAAATCTTGATGCAGATGATCCTCTGACTGATGTATGTATCTTCTTTTGTGTCTTCTTTCCTTTTGTTACCCTGCCTTAAGGATTTGCTGTTAATGCTATATGTACTTTTAGGTTGCCTAAAGATCTCAAACAGGTTCCAATGTGTTTTCCTTTTACAGCTTCTGTACTGTGGTGAAAGTCCAGAGTTGTTCAGAGGATTCTGGTCCATGCTGTAATAGTATTCTTGGAAAGCAAAAAAATCTAGGAAACTGAAAATACCACTTACAGTATGGGGAATTACCACTGACTTAGTAAGAATTCCCCAAGGGTAGAACTGTTGAGATACTTGCAGATGATTCTCTGCATGAACCACCAATGCTTGCCTTTGACTATGCTTCTTATTGCTGATATCTAGGAGTTAAGTCAAAGGCTTGACAATAAGCTCTGGGCTTTTAAATCCTGTGGTATTTGGTCCCAGCAGTACTGGACAGGTTAATGAGGCCCACAGAATGACTTGTATCACAATGATGGAGAGTGACTGGGGATACCCATTCTCTAGAGTCAATCAGTTACATAGCATTTTTAATTGCAGTCATCCCAAAAGCACGAATATGTTTTTCTCTTGGCTTTACTATAAAAGAGCAAAAACCCTATTTGTATTGTATTTGGTGCTACCTAAGTACTTCAGAAATCAGTCAGCAGTACTTCAGAAATCAGCCATCCAATTGTAGCTGTAGTTGGGCAGCCCAGGGCCATTTTTTATTAAATTAAATGAACAAACTGATTCTTGCCTTCCATTTGTTACTATTAGGAAGATGATGAAGATGAGGACTTGGAAGACAGTGATGATGATGACACTGCAGCTCTTCTAGCTGAGCTGGAAAAAATCAAGAAAGAACGAGCTGAAGAACAAGCTCGAAAGGTAAAATCTCACACATTAAAAAGCACCTGTTTTTTTGTGAACTGATGTCTATTAAATCTGGTGTGCCTAAAGTGCTTGGGATGAGTGAGAACTGGTAAACAAAGTGCTGTTCAAACCTCCTCTCAGATATGATGTATTTGTTCTTCTGTCTAATAATTATTAAGAAATTTTTTCTATATTAGACATATTGAATGTTTTACTCACTGAAACGTTTTATTCTATTTTCCTACACGTTGTACGGGCAGTGAGTGAAGATAATCTTGATTTCATGTATAAGTCCTCTGCACTCAGCTGTCATACCAAAGGATATAGGGGCATTAGTGAGCTGATGCAATCTGATGTAATTTAGTTTACTTAACTAGCTTTTGTGAAACAAGAAATACTATTTTTATTTATGAAATATAGATGCGTGCTTTTTGGTGCTGCAGGTTTTATACAGTAGTTGTTCTTTTACAGCTTTGGTGCTGCAAGGAGCACCAATTTGAACTGTAAGACCAGAGCTATTTTCATGTGATTATACACAGGCAAATTCATTTGAAAGTTGTCTCTTCAAAACCCAATAACAATACAGCAGTCTTTTCAGAACTGGGAAACTCAATTCACGTGTAGCTTTCATACCTCTCTGTAATCCCTCTCTACAGATGAAAACACCATGTTCTGCCCTTGAAAGGGGAGGAAGGTCCCTGTAGTTACAGATGTTGTCCTGTGAGTGGGACTCAATCCTATGCTAGTGGTCCTTGGTGTAAGAGGGGATTGTTGGGATGGAGTGCATTATCAAAATTCCTAGCTATTGATTGCACTTCTAGGTACTGGGAGTTTGGACTAGTTTCTGGATGTCATTTGTGTTGTCAAACTCACCAGGTTTTAGGTTTGTTTTGGGTGCTGGTTCTAACATAGTATTGCAACAGAGTTTAGAGTTGAGGGTATTTCATCTGCGCTGCTGAAACTCTCTCCTCTGGTGCTGCAACAGAAGTAGTGGATGCGTGCAACATTCCCTCATCTGCTTTTACTCAGTGCTTTCTCTTTTTGAGTAGGGCTTAAATAATTGTAGTGCTTTTGTGAAACTTTGGTTCCTTCACCTGGAGTAGTTTTGTATGTTTTTGTAAGTATACTCTCCATCAGAGTAAAACAAAAACCCCAAACCATCAAAAAGTCTGTCAGAAAACCAAGCCACCTGTCACCTGTGTATAAACTTATCTGAAGTACTTTTTTAGAACATGCTAGATAAACACATTAGATACTGATCTGGAGCCGAATCAAAGGCTGTTCTGACAACATAATGTTTTAGTGCCTCTGCTCTACTTGTAACCTTTCCTGTAGCTTAACAAACACATTCATAGTTTAGTGTTTTCCATGAATGCTTAGCTGGCAGTAAACAGGGCTGAGCTTCCAGCAGACACTAGGAGCAGCTAGGAGAGGATAATGTTTTAACTGCTGTTGGCAGCATTGCAGTTGTGTTGTAGTTGTTCTTGCCTAACAATATATAAATTTAACTTTAGAATCAATAAGGCCTGTAAAACAAGTGAACTCTGCAGTTTTGCACTTAAATAGTACTCAAGGCTAAAAGCTGCTTCACTGCAGAAATTGTGCTGTACAAGACTTGTTACTTGATTGCCTGTCTGGCCTGTGAGAGGTCTTCTGCATTAAAGGATGTCTGAAAGCATCTCCTGTGTCTTCTTCTAGGCATTTGAGGAACATCATAAAGCAATGAAATTGTCTTTTGTAGAAACAACATAGTGAAAATTACTTAAAAACACTGTCAGCAATTCGACCACGTATTCCTGTGTGAAATGTACTAAACTACAAATTAAGTGTAGCCATGTGTAGGAAAGATTTTGACTTTAGCTGTCCTTGCACGATGCTTAAAATGAAAGCTCAGGTCTGTGTGGATTTTCACTTTGCTTGATAGTTGTAAGTTATGCATCAAGATTAAACAGTATAACTTGTCACATTCCAGTGTAGAAAACTTGCATTAGGAAGATAATGGTTAGCAAATTGCAGCTCACATAGCCAAGTGCTTGCTTCTTTTATCATGTCTGGAAAGTAGGATCATAATCTCTGTGAAATTCTGATTTTGTCACTAGAGGGTGCTAAAAGCCACAAAGTATCTGGGATAGCGCTTGTTTTGTTTTGCTGTCTCTTACAGGTACAATGTGTTAACCCTCATGGATGTTCTCCTAACCCAGCAGCAGGGCTTGTAATGTCCAGTGCTGCATGCATGCTGAATAAAATCGTGTTATTTTTTTGCAATAGTGCCTATTGCATGCTAAGAATCTAGACCTCCAGTTTTCATCCTTTCACTGGTTAGTGGCAGGTAGGCTCTCTTTAAAATTGGCATCTTCAATAAATAGAGGGTGCTGGGATTTTATTTTCTTGTGTTTTTTTTGGGAGTAGGAAACTAAGACTGTTTTGATGGAAAAAGTAAAAGCCAGAGTGGGGCACAGCCTTGGAAAATCTGTAGCAGTAAGGATCATCTTTGGAAAGAAGTCTTCTGTTTGTTAGTATGCAATCTGTTCAGATTATGCCTTATTTTCCATGGCTTTGGAATAAGGTGTTACTGGCTAAGCATTTTAGAGTTATTTTATATAAAATCCTTTTCCTTTAAGATGCATTTTATTTGATGTTACTATGTACTGCAAGCCATAATTTAGACCTAACTTTGTAAGTAACCTTGTATTAATAATTCAGATCACTTCAGGATAGCATATCATGTAAAGTCTTAACTGTGCAGTTGCTGTTAATCCAAATCCATGTACAGCTTTACCTGCTGAAATGCTGCTGTCCACAGTAGACAGCGTGGGTGAGCCAGTGGCCAGGCAAAGAGAAACTGTGGAGTGAATACCTGTTCTCTCTTCACCCTGATCATCATTCTCTAGCCCCATTGTTACACAGACAGATTAATGTGTCTCTTCTTGTCATCTTCTTGCAACGTCCCAGGGTCCCAAACCTGTGCCATGTGTAGATTTTTCCCTGGTACTTTAGTTATTTTGATTTATTAAAATACTGGTCTAATTACTTCTGAGACTTCATTTAGAGTAAACTGTTATTTTGTTACTAGTCTTCACTCATCACTTCGGTGTCCATTATTTAAGCTGTCATTAAAGGAGAACAGCTTCTTTCCAAATGCATCTGTGCTGAAACAGCAGTTAAAAAGAAAATATGAGAATCTACTTTTTATGGGGTGTCCTGTTCTCTATTAACTTCCCTTATGGGCAACACAAATTTCCATAAAAATTCTCTAAATCTAATTTTGACAATATTAATATTAAGAGGTTCTAATAGTTTGTCAGCCCAATAAACAGTTCCTCTCAAAGCTTGTTAACTTCTCAAAATGCTTAATTCCCTGAGGTTATGTAGAATCATTAAATAAATACTATGAATGTTTTTAAAAAATCGTTTGAGTGTGGGAGTCATCCTGATGTTTCCTCTACAATTGTAATCTCAGATTGTTTCTAGTAGACAGTAAGCTGACCAGGAAATTGTAGTTTTGAAAGTCCTTTCTGTGGAATTATTCTAGGTCTGTATAAAACTGTACAAACATGAAATCAGTGTCTGTGTTAACCATCCACGCACAGGTTTCAGTAAACATTTCAGTATTCTAAATTAAGCTTTACAATGCTCTTGTTTTTCAGTTTCAAGTGCTTCCTTAGAAAGTAAGTTGAAATAATTAAAAAGAAACTTCAAGCCAGTGAGCAGCTGAATGTATGTGTGCAGTTCTGGCAAACCTGTTTTAATATCCAGTCGTTCTTTGTTTAACTGAGAGCAGAAGAAAAATTTCAGTTTGTTTTCTTGACAGTTTAATTTCACCAAGTTTCTCTATAACTGAATGTATTACTTTACCAGTGGTCACAATAAATCTTAGCTCTGCCCCCTGTTTTAGACATGCCACAGGCTTTCAAATAAAACATCAGAAAATGAGTCTTGATAGCTGTTAACCTTTTCACTTAAATCTCAAGGGTCTGACTAAAACTAGAAGATTAAATCTGTGATTAAGAAAATTTCAGTAAAGACACAAAAGCACATGGCAGAGCATGTTTTCTTCATTTAATATTTGAGACATGCCAAGAACACTTAAACCTTGACAAGAACTAGTGATAACATCCCTTTCCTTGTGGACAAAATCACAACAAAGCTGTGTGTGGACGCTGCCGTTGTGACTTCTTGCTGCTCTTTGTTTTTGAAGTTTCAATTAATTATTTGAGTCTGTATTGCACAGAGCTGGTGACTTGCACAGGGTCGGATAACTGGGGTGTGTCTGTGCATTCTTGAATTTCATTCCCTGCTGCTAAAGGCAGTGCAACCACAGTTTGTCATTCAAAAATTAACATTTTAATCAGGTTATGCAATTTATATATTTTTTAACTTTTTCTCCGCCTTTGATGAAATGTGAGTATTTCAGGTTTTCTTTCAGCTGCTCAACATCTATAAAAACTGAGTAGGATAACTAACTTTAATACAATGGAGTCATTTGGGGAATTTCAGCACTTTCTGTAAAAGTAATCTTGCTCAGTGCTAAGGGTAGGAGCTATGCTCAAAATAAACATGGTAACAATGTTTTTCTTTCCTTTGCAGTCAAAAACAGATATGCCAAGGAAAGAAATTCACAAGATTGCCTCTACCACTTATTTTATCTGCCACTTCCCAGTCCTCTGCAACTGTAATTGACTTAATGCAGCTTTTTGCTAGCAATAATCAGCTGCGGACAGAATGCAGTTGAGGCTGAAAAGCCAAGTTGTTGGGGCCAATGTGCAAGTTGTGTCTCGTGGCCTGCATGGTGGTGCAGTGGAGATGCAGTCAGCAGAGCCTACAGTGTGGTTGGTCTCCTGTGTCACAATTTAGTGTGAGCACTAAAAGCTGTCTTGGCTCCCTGTTTTATCCTCTAGGTCTCTGCCAAGATGTGAGCTCAGGTGCCTATGGGACCATGTCTGTCTGTTGGTGTCTTAACCCAGAGCTAAATCCCTCTTCCAGTCTTACACTAGTGCTTGTAGTATAACACTTCTTAAAAGTGTTATTTCAGCTTTGATTTTTTATTTCTGTCACTACATTTTGTCACTTAATGCTTTTCTTTGTTTTCAGAAATCAAACAATGTCAGGCTGATTGAGGCTGGAGGATATTATGTGGGTTATGGCAAAGCAGTTAAAAGGGTGATGTGTAACATGCCTTTTAGAAATCTTAGTATAGAAAATTAGAATGTACATCTGTGTGTAGGAAGTACATGGGAGTACCGTATGCCTATTTTTTATGATTCTTAATATGGGCTTTATCTTTCTCTAGTGATTCTGAAGATTTGCCATTCAAATGACTGAGTGCTTTTTGCTTCTCTTCATGCATGGTGGAGAGTGCTGGAATCAGCTTTCTATGAATTTATGAGATTAAATCTGAAGTGGGGAAAGGGAGGGAAGAGGAACTGCAGTTCCTTCTGAATATGTGCTGGCTGACTCCAGTCGATTTTTGACCACTAAAAAAGTAATGTGTGAATTGCATTGTAGCTCTCTGTATATTAGTGGTGTGTGGATGTATTTTCATGCATCCTAAAAACTCAAACAAAAATAGTAGTCTGATAAGGCAATGCATGATGCACAGGTTCAGCGACTTTGGATCATGGCTGAAGTTAATGTCTTAGAGGATGAGACTGTGCCATGCTCTACCTGCCACCTTCAGAAGAGTTCACCTGGACTCCAGCTCTAAAATCAGAAACTGCTGCATCTGATTGCATATAGAAGCTTGGAACAAGTTCTGTCCACAGAACCATTTTTCAATAGTGGAGTATTAATTTCTTACAATGGTCTTAGTAATGCTACCTTCTCTTGATTAGGAATTTTTGGTTTGTAGCCTTTTCATTTGCTCTTGCTTTTTCCCTGGCCTGTTGTGTTTTCAAAGCCTCACTTCTAATGAAGCTTTGGAGATTAAAGTTAGTGGTGCAGAGCCCACCTCATTTTGGACAACACAGAGAAAACTTCACATGCTTGCATCCAGCTGCAAATTTGCTAATGGTCATAAGCAGTATCTGATCACCTCCTGCGAGGTACCTGAAGATCAATACTGAGTTTTTGCTTGATCCAGTATCCAAGATTTTGTTTGGTTTCAAAGCAGTGCTGCATGTGCTGTACAACAGTCTGAGGGCTGATGGACTTCTGGTGGGAGCACATGGCAACAGACTGCAGTAAATGGGATTTCATGGCTCTTGGCTGTTCCATGTTATGTGGAAGGAAGATGGTATATCAAAGGTTGGCATTGTGTGCATAAGCAGCTGCATGCATTTCTTGTCTCTGATCCAAATATAAACTCAAATTATACTTCGCTCTGTGCAATATGGGAGGAAATTGCTGTTCCATATCAAATCTTTTTGTTCTCCATGTTTCCATACTTAATGGGGTGATAATAACAGAAGTTGGACTGCAAATGTTAGATTTAGAGCTGTTTGAAAATTCAAAACCTCAGTTCATTTGTGTTAATAACTTCTAATTGTTGTGGTTTTTGTTAAAGCCCCATGGATACAGTAGCAGAAAAGAGCAAGTTTTTCTAAGGTATATTTTTAAATAAGGGTATTACAGGGCTTGTCCTGAAGCTGTGCTTTGTTTTTGAGCAATGTGCCCTTCTAGGGAGCTTTTCCCATCCCACTGGCAATTAATTGCAGCTGGTCTACATTTTATTTGTGAGAAGCAGTGTAATGGTAGGTGTTTTTTCATAACTAAAACTTGAGTAGATTTTGAAAAGTAAAATCTTTACCAGTGATCCTGCATCATCTGCTATTCATGTGTACATTAAATCCATGTTCTTAAGAAAGCAGAGGTATTTTAAAAGAAAATTTCATAGAATCACAGGATGGTTTGTGTTGGAAGGGACCTTAAAGGTCATCTACTTCCAACCCCCTTGCTGTGGGCATGGACACCTTCAGAGGTCTGTCCAGCCTGGCCCTAAACACTTCCAGAGATAGGGAACCCATCCAAAATTTCACATATTTGATCAATTTAATGGAAAAATATAGTAAATTGTAGGTAATAATAAATAACTTAGTATTGATTAAATGTTTGAAGCTAGGGACCTCTGGCTGGCATCAGCATCAAGTTTAGCATTTAAACCTTGTAAACTCCAGCAGCAAGGAAACTGCTTCCTCTCTTGAGATCCTGTAGAAGTTCTCAGCAATAATTTTCTGCAGTTTTTTGGGGTTTTTTCCCCCAGTTTGGGGAAAAACCCTGACCTCATGATCTCTTTGTTTTTAGTTTATGTAATTTTAAAAGCCATGGTTTGATTCTCCTGCAATGCTAATGAAGCTTCATTCATTTTTTAATCGGTGTCTTCACACCATACTTCAGAGTAGGAAACCTACTTAGTCATCCTAATTTAAAGAATTACTTTCTTTCCCTACTAGTTCTTTCATCAAAGAACACTCCCTGCAATATTTGTGGAAGCCTGTGGAAAAATATGTAAAATTAATACTAAACATTATTTTTGAAGTCTGTAAACATTTAAGTCGCTTTTATTAGATGTGCTAATAGAGCTTGAAAGTGTGGGCAATGAAATTACTGTAATTGTGTTACTTGCAGTGCATTGCTTCACTTAGGCTTGAGCTATATGCATTTGACAGTACAAGGACAAGAAAATTTTTCTGCTTCTTAATATTGAAACTCTTAAATAGTCTTGTGATATCCTCTGTTCTTTTCACTGTGGGGTTCTCAATATTCTTTTTAATTGGTCCCTAGGGAAGTTGTAGTTATAAAATCCTAACAGCTGCTGAAAGTAGAGAAGTTTCAATATGCTGCATGGTTTCTTCCACCTAGTGAATATTGTATGATGTCTTTTCTCATGAGGATAAAGAAAACCTTTTAATGTGTATACAGTTTTTAATATAATAAATATGTATATGGTAAAGCTAGAATTCACCTGAATATTTGATGGCGCATCAGAGCTAAGTAGAGCCGATATGAATGTTGCTAGTCTGACAGTTTATTAGCAAAGTTAAGCTCTGTAGAGTGCCTCTGCTTCTATCCTTATTCTCCTCATATGCAAGTGCCAAACACTCTGAAAAATCTGGGCTAAGAATTAAAGCTCCATCTGTGTGAGTGTTCAAAGCTAAATAATGTGGATCTCTCTACCAAAGCTAAATAATGTGGATCTCTACCAACTAGAGGAGAAAAGTGGCCTAGAAAAATAATGTATCCATTTCTGGTTCTCAGGAACAAGAGCAAAAGGCTGAAGAAGAAAGAATTCGGATGGAGAACATCCTGAGTGGTAACCCACTGCTGAACCTCACTGGGCCAGCACAGCCTCAGGCAAACTTCAAAGTTAAAAGGAGGTACTGTGCAGTCTGTTCAGTGGCACCCATCCCCTTGCTGACTCTCGCTGTTCAGAGTCAGAAAATGTTATCACTGTAGCTGGTTTCTATTTCCTTCCTCAGATCTTGTCACAAGTGTGTAGGAGATAGCTTGGGGTAGAAAAATAGATCATCTTTTCTGAAAGACTAAAATCTAATCCTAATGACTAGTTCTTCTGTAAGAAGGTCAAACTCCATTTCTATCTTTTTGTATATTACACCTAATTTTCATATGAGCTTCCTGAAATTAAAAACTTCTGTTTTCAGGTGGGATGACGATGTTGTCTTCAAGAACTGTGCCAAGGGGATAGACGAAACAAAAAAGGACAAAAGATTCGTCAATGATACTCTGCGATCAGAGTTTCACAAAAAGTTCATGGAAAAGTACATCAAGTAGTGCAGTTTTATGTGCCGTAGTGCGGAAGGACTTGGTAGGTCGTGGCCATTTCCCTCAGAATTTAAGGCTGAATATTTGGTCATGGATTCTCAAATGCTTTTCCGAGGTCAGCAACAGCTTCATAATTAATAAGTGCTATGTATCTGGAGTTTTTATTCTTGCATATTGTTTTCCTTTACAGTTTTGATTAAACCAGTTTGTGTCTCATGAATGTTTTTTCTTCTTTGTGTGTGTTTACTTTTACTGTCCACCTGTAAATGGTAAAAGAGAGAAGCTGATTTGCAATAAATGCTGCTGATCATTTAAATTGCTTTCCAAAATGCCCTATATTTGTAGTGATGATGGTTTGTAACTTACACAACTTAGATAGATGTCAGTATTAATCAAAAGTGAGGAAGAGCTGAGTATAGTAAGCAGCGTGAGCTGAAAAGAGCCACACTTTCTGTAGCAAACTGGACTTCCTCTTAAAAGCTAGTTAGAAACTTAGTTTTTGATTTTTAGTTTCTTTTTTCAGTCTCTGTGTGTGCCTTTTAATGGTAATAATAGAATTGTGAGAAACTTGCAAGTGTTTTTATCAAATAAGCGATACCAAGATACCATAGTACACTTTGTTTACTCCTCTAATGTCCATGTTAACACTTGGAATGGTATAAAATATGAATGACTGCAAAAAAAGCTAAAATGTGTAGGGTTTATTTTTTTTCTGTTCTCCTGTCATCTCAGTTGCATTTGAAATTTTGGCCAAGTGGTGCACTGGCTAGGAACATAGCATTTTCAAAATGGAGTAGTTACCTCCCTGCCCAGGAGGTGACAGTGGCAGAACTCAGATGTATTTATGTAAAACTCTTGCCCTTTTCCTTGTGTATGTTGTGCTCAATTGAGTTTGTTCTCAGAGATGCTGTTTCTTAGTATTATTTTCAAGTTCTTAATTTGAAGACTTACTTGATTTTCTTAAGAGAGTAAATGTAGAGCACAATGTTTCAGATTTTTGTTTGACTGGTATCCTGTAAAAGCTTTCCTTAGCTTTAGCTGTATTTGCCACCCTTTCACTAAGCTATGCATAGTGTACTAATGCCAGCAGCTTATACCCACCTTTACTTGGAAATGAGATTTTCAGCATGCTTGGGGTCATGTGAGCTACTGGAGGAATACGTGTTTGTGTTATTTCTGCTGCCTGCCTCATGATAGAAATGATTCTTGGGAAGCAGAAAAATGGGTGTAGTTTGTAAGTCTCTTGAAATAAAGCAACTGAAATCTTGGTATATAGGCAACATGTTTAGAAGGTGGGAAGAAAAGGAGTTAAGGGCTGTACTTGTCAGGGCCTGGCAGTGGAGAATCCAGCTGCTGCTGCAGGTCCAACCTAGCAGCATGGTTGTCATGGCAACAACAAAAAATACATTGGTCTCACAGTACTGTGAGATCTAATTGCTGTGCCAAAGGGAGTGAGCGTGGAGTCTTATTGGATGGGGAGACAGATGGAATGCCAGTTCAGTGTCCTCATGGAAAATTACATCTGCAAAGTGACCATCATTTGGTTCCTGAAGTAATGTATTTTTTCTTGGAAAAAATAACTCTAGAGAAGTCAGATGGGTGGGGTTGAATGCAGTCTTCCACAGCCGTGCAGGCAGCTGTTCTGCACACCTGCAGGAGCATCTCTTTCTTAAATTGAGGCATAATGCAAAGCTGTGCTGGGTCATTTCTCCCAGTAGCTCCCTCCCTCGCAGGTTCTGGAGAAAGATCTGTAGGGAATGTAGAGCTCCAGGCTGCAGCTTCATTTGAAGCCTTTTGTTGACATTGTTTCTCAACTCCACCACCGAATTTGCAAGTCCTATCTCTGATGTTCTCCCTCAAAGCTTTTGTATTTTAGCCTCCTGGAGTGATAGCCGACCTGCAGTCTGAAGACTCAGCAATACACCAACACAATATGCTTAATAATTTATATTAATAAATAAATAATAATAATTTATTAAGGAATCTCAGATATTACCTTTTGGTAGGTTTTGTATCATTAATTACTGAACTTCCTTTACTAGTACTGGCAAATTTGAAGTGCTCTGTGATTTCCTTTTGTCAGGAAAGTGCTTTCAATATTGATGCTGTATTGATGTTTCATTTTCTGCTGTGCTCTTTTCATGCATCTAGGAGAAATAAGGAGGTAGTTTGTTTTAGTAAAACTGCAGTGTGACTGTGAGTTCTTAAAATCATATTGACATTCTACACCTCTGCTCTCAGCAGAGTTTTTTTTTTCCAGGAATCCCTGTTCAGTATAACAAATAGCTTTCAACGAGGACAGTGGACCTGGCAAAGGCAACTTGTTCCAGGAGGTGAAGTGGAAGAAAGTTAATGTTCAGTATTTCAAGGAAAGGCATTATTTTGCAGTTCCTGGCAATCAGGATTGTTCAATCCTGTGTTTTTGTAAGCAACACCTGAACTTACTGTAACTGGTAGACAAAGCCTATCTGCTTTATAAACAGTTTCCCTATTGTTTATGGCTACCTTTGGAGTAGCATTGCAACTGAAAACTAGAATCTATTTTCCATGGAGGCTAACAGTTACACTTCTAAGGTTTTTTTACAAAGCCTTGTCTTTCAGAATTTTCTTGGAGTATGTTTTATAATTCTGAAGGGATTAATAGTATGTGGAATAAAGCATAATGATAGTCCTGCAGCTGGAAATAATTGTGCTGTGTGTATACAGGGTTCTAAAACATTTAGTGTCTATTTGTCTTCCTCCAGTAGATGGCTGAATATTACAGGCTTCCTCCTGCATCCAGCAGGATTGCCATCTGCATTTTCCAGGATTTCTCATTGTTATAGGTACCGGATAAGCATCCTATGAATGCCTGGAAGGAGTTCTTTTTTAAAAAACCTAACCAAACAAACCTTTTATAATGAGTTCCAGTTTCTCTGTTCTCTTGTATTTTGTTTGAAGTAAAATCCTGGGGCAGGGGTGATCTGGTACTTGCTCTGTTTCCCTGGGAGTGTCTCATGGGCAGCCCAGCTGGTGCCTGCTGTGGTGACAGCCCAGTGTCTCTTTTCAGCCAGGCAGGTATCAATTCCCACTGAGGTGCTGAAATTTCTCTCTACAACTACAAATACCTGAAAGTCTTTCATGCTGGAGGAGAGATCTGAACACAAGGTCAAAGCATCAAATGGATGGGGGATGTTGCCCTCAAGTGTTTCACTTCAAAGAAATCTAGGATTCAATTCTTGAAGGGATGTGCTGATGCTCAGAAAGTGCTTCAGACTCAAGTGTTTATTCATATCTGCAGCCAGGGCTAGTTGGAGTGTGAAGCTTTTTTTGGTTTTGTAAGGAAAGTCAGAATCACATGTAGGCGCTTCTCTGCTTTTTTTTCTTTTTTTTTCTTTCTCATGGCATAGTGCTCTATGAAACAGATTCAGGAGGAGGGAAAGGAAATATCCACTGAAATGTTTTCATCCGTGGAAGTCCTCATTTCATCTCCTGTCAGCTTCTGGAAGGGAGTTTAATTAGTTGTTACTCAAAAACAAAACTCCCTGTCTAATTTTGTCATGCCTATTTGGAAAAGAAATTTTGGGATGCTTCTTGCAAGGAAACAAAGTCTTCTTGTGAGTTCAGCTGTATCTTCCTTACCGAGGCAGATTGACACATCATATCTAGTGATAGAAGCAAGTGCAGCCTTGCTACCACCCTGTGTGTCCCAAGATCCAGTGTAAGCAGGGCATAAATGGGCACATCTGGAAAATTCATGTTTCCTAAGAAAGGCTTCTCTGACCTCTTTTTGAATTGTGGATGAGCAGAAAGAAGAGTAATGTTTCCATACATGGCCCAGTCTCTCATTTGAAGTTAATTAAAAATTAAAAACAAAATCACATCGAATTCTTATGTTGTTCAATCACAGATAGGTATCACCATTGTGCTGCTTTCCTGGTCTGAGGTCAGACAGGTTGGCTTTCCTGTATGTCAGACTTGACTTTGTTTTCTTGGCATAGGTGGGTATATCATGGGATGTAACTCAAGAATGACCGTAATATTGTGTCTGGTGGGGAAGTAAGATTGAAAATTAAATAGTGACTATGCCTAGTTTTTAAATTGTTTTAGTTCAGAATATACCAAAGGGTTGTGTAGTAGATTTTTCTTTTCCCTTTGTAGCATCTGACCAGTAGTTCAGAACCAGAACCTTCATGTCACTGATTTTACCAAAACTTGTCATTTCAAGTGGGGAACTTCCATTAAAAAACAAAACCAGACAAAGAAAAAAACAAGCACAAAATTGCTTGGAATTCTAATGTGCCGAGTGCGGCTCTAATGAGAAGGGTCCTGTATATCTAAACAAATTATTTCTCCTAATCCAAATCCCAGTTTGCCACCAAGCCTAAGAAATACATTCTGAAGTAAAGGGAAGAAGCACTGTATGGGAGGTGAAAGAATGGAACAGAGAAATCTGATTGCTCTCTGTTGAAATCAGTATCATCTGCATAGGAAAAGATTATTTCTACATTGTATACACTAGATTATCATTTGAAAGACCACAATAGACATCTGTTATGATAAATTTTATGGAAATGGAGGCCATAAAGCAGGCTGTATTCTGAAGAGCTTAAATGATCAGCACTCAGGGTGAAGGACAGAATGAAAACAGGGTCTTCAGTCCCACAAAAAGTTGTGTTTGGATGCTGAGTATTGAGCTCTTCTCCCCTTGGTATCTGCATTACTTACAAATCTGCCTCTCCAACCAGCTCTTGTCTCAGAAATACTCCTGTTAGGAAATTGGGCTATTTGTGATTTTTCTGAGTTGTTTCTAGTGGATGGGATTTCAAGCAGTTGGGCTTTCTCCAGTGAAAAATGGTTATTTTTCCTGCACTGGGAGAACAAGCTGTGAATTTGAGTTGGATGAGGGTGAAGGATACATCTGCCAGTTAGTCTGCTTACTTTCAGATGGGGTCCCTTGTGGCTGGTCTCTTTTCTTGGGGCTGCCCAGTTGAAGTTGGTGACACATAGCTCATTGGGATTGGTGGTGAAACCAGGCAGCAACAGAGGTTGTCAACACCAAACACAGAGTTCAAGAAGTTTGAGTCCTGCTGGGTTTCTTTCTTCTGGTGATGAGACCTGTCACTTGCACCTCTGAAAGGACTGTGTTAAACCAACTTTCCCAATTCTCCTCCTAGCAATAGATGGATTCATCACATTTCTTACTGCAACACTTGTTTTGGGTATGCAGCATTGTGATTTATTTTAGAAGGTAAGACTTCACTGGAACTTCTTTGCAGTTCAAAATTTTGAGGGCTGAATTAATTTCATTTGGAGCATAGGTGAGCTGATGGTAACAACAATAAATCATGTTTTCTGAAAACTGTAGAAATTATTCATAGATATTGAAATTTCTAGCTGTTTTATGCCTACCTCATATTTTAATTTATGCTTGCTTTATGCTTGCTTTAAAACAAACTCCAGGTTTTAAAAGTGTATATTCTCTCTTTCAGTGCATCCTCTTTTCAAGTGAAAGAAGGAATAATTTTAGAAAATTCTGGAGCCAAATAATTGAAAATAAATAAAAAGCAAATAAAAGTCCTTCTTTATGTAATATGCCTTTCTACCGTTTGTTCCAATAAAGAATAAAAGCCAGATGGTGTTATGTGGGCATTAGAGCAGGGATTGTAACCAGGGCTCTGGAGTCTCCTTGCAGCCAAGATGGTGGCCTGGATTTTATTGCTCTTGATGGATTTGTGTTCCAGAACTTGTTATATTCATGGAGTTGGGCATGAAGCAAAGGGATGAAGCAATGAGTTTTGCCCTGCTCTAAGATGGGAGGGAGGCAGGGTTTTGGCTCTGATTCAGCTTTTGTGAATTTACAGGAGTGGCTCAGGCATGTAAACTCTTCCAGTCCCAGCCCTGGGTCTGAGGAGGGAACAGGGTGCTGGCATTCCAGCTGTTCCTGATGGAAGGGGGTGTGGTTTACCCTTGTGGTGCTGCACTACTTGGAGCAAGACAAGGACCCACCTTAGAGCCATAGGTGTGACAAGAGAGATGCAGAAGCTCTGAGTTAATGTTGCTCGAGGCAGGGGATAGCAGGAGAAGTGCTCAGCATTGGCCACCTGGGGACGCTCGCACTTGCCAGGTCAGACTGCTGCAGGAGGGAGCGTGGGACATGCCTCTGGCTGCTGAGATGTCTCTTAGCTCAGCTGTAGCTGCAGGGCATGAGAGCATGTCTGGAGCCAGAGGGAGAATGTATTTGGCATGAAGATTTCATTAAAATTCCACATTTTCCAAGTCTATATTTTTCATCAATTAGCACTGATATGTATCAGAAATATTTATATATTTTAATAGAACGTTACTAGCAATTGCTGATTGCAAATGGGAGCATGTGTGGATAAAGTTTCTCCATTCCTTACTGCTTAGCCTTGCTGGCTCCTCTTCAGCAGTTGTTGGTTTGGAGTAGGTTTTTTACTTAATTTCATCCCTTTTTCCCCCCCAGTAATTACTCCTTGCCAAGAGTATCAAATCTGAGAACTGCAGTGAGTGTGTTGCAAAAAAATGGAGACATGCCACAAAGTGCCTTGGTACAAGGGAATGTGAGGAGGGATTTCACAGAAGACCTGGAGGGTGTTTGGACTGCGCTCAGCTGGAGGGAAACACAGTGCAGAACTGGCAGATAGAGAAAAAAGATAATAAAATGGTGAAATTAAGTAAAAGGAATAGATCTTGAGCTCTATAGGGAATAGATGGGAAGGAGTGTGATGGATAAGCAGGGAAGATGAGCAGAGTAACAAGGACAGGAAGGAGCTCTTCCCACTCCTGCAATGTGCTTTAGGCAAAGAGGTGATAACTCACTAGTGGGACCAGGTGGACTCGTTTGTGTGCACTTGTTTCAGCTGCCCCAAAGAATGAGTTCCAGACTCAGCACAGATAGTTGCTCTTTTGACAACCAGTTCAGGGGCCTGTCCCAGGCTTTCCAAAGGATTCTGTGCCTGCGGGAAAATGCTGAGCAGTTAGGAGCCACATGAAAGGGAGCTGGAAGATTTTAAACTCTAATTTCTGTTCTAGAATGCTCAAAAAACCAGTGCTCTGAGATGTCAGTCCTGTGACTGGCATGGCTCTGGTTTTATCCCAGTGTTTTACTGCTGGCTGTGGTGGAGTTACTCTTGCTGTTGTAAATGGGAGAGCAAGACCAAGATATTTCTAAATACCTGGAATTCTTTTCTTTTTTCTTTTTTTCTTTTTTTTTTTTTTTGTGAAGTACAGTTTCTAGAGTGAAAATAACAATAAACCAAAGAGGTTTTTTTAATATCCTGGACATCCTTAGAGTCTGCTATGTATTTTCCTGCAAGTGCAGGGAGTCTGGTAGGATGAGCCACCCCTGGCAGCTGCAGGGACAGCGAATAACTGAGTGTTGGAGAATACCAGCTCCAAACCCAAGGCGGCAAGCTGGGCATAGGAGGGGTGGTTTGATGCTGAATGGCATCATTATGGACTAACACAGTAACTGCTCTTCCTAAGAAAAGAGATTTGTCAAGAAGCTGAAAACTCCCCACAAGTTTTCTTGGCCAATGCAGCAGAAACAGAGTGGAGACACTCTGGGGACAGTGGAGTGGGAGCATGAAGGAGGCAGTGGGACAAGCACTGGGTCTTCAGCAAAAGCAGCTTCTGGAAATGGGGGAGTGAGTCCAGGGCCTGCTCCTTTTGGGATTCTTTCATCCAACATTCAGTAGGCCAATATTTCTGCCTTCTAACATCCCACACTGCCCAACAAACAGTGCACAGTGATGGGTGTTCCTGCCAATTCTCCCTTTCTACAGTGCTCTGGTGAGAGAAAACTGACACATCCAGCAAAATAGTCCACATAAATTACTTCAGTGAGGGTGCAGACTCCATGGTACTTTCCTGATGGTCCCCCACAAGGGACACGTGGAGCTGGTGGGTGAGGAGGAGATTGCCAAAGGGATTCCCAGCTGCTGGCCAGTGCCCAAGTGGTCCCTGGGCTGCAGCACTCTTCCGTGCCAGCTCTGCTGGGAACAGGAGGGATTAGCCATGGGTCATGACTTTTGCATATGATGATAACACAGGGCTGCTGGGGCCTCTGGGACCCCAGGGCATGCCCCACCAACAACTGCCCAGCACAGTGCAGCTCTGGAGCTGCTCCTGAATGGGGCCTCGACGTGGCATTCCTCTCTCCAGCGAGCTGAGAGACAGCTCCTGCTTTCAGAAAAGTCTCTTCTACTTAGGACTTCAAGCATGTTTTTCACCTGGGAAAAATCTTGCTGCTGGTGAAAGATCCAAGGAGAAAGCTGACATGTGTGGGGTGAAGGCTGTCGAGTGCTGGGAAATATTTGCTGTAAAGGGGTGTCTGAAATTCCTCTCTAAAACTGAAATGAACCTGATCTGTGGCAGCTGTTTTGGGTCTGGACAGTTCAACTGGATGATGCACAGAGAACTTTCCCATCCAGGGGCTATGTAATAAACTAGTTTTCAAATGCAGACCCAATTCCCATGATCACTCAATCTCATTTTCTTGCTGCAAGCTCAAAGTCCTGTGCTTTGGTCGAGCTTTTTTACCTGGAAAGGTCTACATTTGAACAGGCCTGGCCACAGCCAGGGATCACTGGGGGATAACAGAAAAATTTCCCTTAGCATGAAAGTCTAGCTCACTCTAGAATCAAATTCTTTGTATTCAAACTTTCTTCTGCCACTAGAGGTGACCAGATTTCTTTTTCTCCTTGTTCTCCTTCGTCTTCTCTTCTTAATTTTATTATTCCCTGTAATGAACCGAATTTTTATTGGGCTTATTCCTATTCCTGTTTATCTTATTTTCTTTTTCTGATTCGTAATCTTATTTTTTATTTATGGCCTTATCATAGGATGGTTTGGATTGCAATGGATTTTTGAAGGCCTTCTAGTCCAACCCCCACACAATGACAGCGGACATCTTCAACTAGATCATGTCCCTCCTAGTCTGGCTTAGTCTTATTCTGCTTTCTCTCTCTCTTCATCTACTACTGCTGCTGCTATAATTACTGTAACTATAATACTGCTGGTATTAGCATCATCATCCCATGCTGGACTCACCCTTCACACCAAAACCCCCACCCCAGAGCCTTCCCGGTTTCAGCGCCAGGTAGGAGCAGGCAGGATGAGCCAGCAGAGGGAGTGGTCCCCACGCAGACGCCTTGTGCCAGCTGGCTGTGCCCAGGAGCTGGCCCATGGCTGCTGGAGATTGGCACAGGAGTGGTGGATGGGGACAGGGATGATGCAGGCTGGTGCTGCAGTCCTGTTCGGGGTCGGGTGAGGCTTCAGAGCCCTGCAGGCAGGAGAGCCAGCACACACAGCCATCTGGGTAACACGATAAGGCACTCATGGCATCTGAAAAGAAAGGCTCAGCCATATAAAAAAAGCCCTGGGGTGGGGATAAGGCATTATTTAACACCTTAACTGAAAGGGCTCTGACCTGTGCACCAGATTCAGGCTTGAGGAATGTGTACAATGATTTCATTTTAAAAGCAGAGGTGCATAGAGGCATGCAGATAATAATAATCATCAACAAATATCCTTATTTACAGCTTGAGAGTATGATTTGGGGCTACCACACACGGCCCTACTGTGCAAGGCACTGTACAAGCACCTAGAGCACCTAGATGAGGGTAGCTCATACCTCTTAAGCTGTTCACTCTTAAAACTGAACAGTAAAACTGGTGGCACATGAGAATCCGACTGCCCGGGCTTTCACTGCCTGCTTCTGGCAGGGTTGAGCTGGAAAAAGATGTGGGAGGCAGCAGGGTGAGAGGGTGCAGGAGAGCAGGGTAGGATGTGCACTGAGAGGATGAAAGCCAGAGCTACAAGAGGGTTACTACAAGAAAGCCAGAGAGGGAGTTTTTACAAGGACATGATGGGACAAGGGGTAACAGCTTTAAAGAAGAAAAGTTTAGATTGGACATAAGGAAGAAATTCTGTACGTGAGGGTGGTGAGATAGTGGCACAAGCTGCCCAGAGAAGCTGTGGATGCCCTGATCCTGGAAACCTTCAAGGCCACGTTGGACGGGGCTTTGAGCAACTTAGTCTCACAGAAGGTGTCACTGCCCAGGGCAGGGTGTTGGAACTACATGTGGTCTTTAAGGCTCCTTCTATGAATTCAGACGGGATTTACACCAAGCAGCAATTTTTTTGCACACCAAATTGCATTGCAGTTTTAATAGCAAGCCTACCAGAAAGGTTCATCTTAAAAATGCCCCAAGTAACAGGCCAAGCAAGAGGACCTCCACCTGCTCACACCTTACAACACCCTTCTCCCTCCTGGAGCTTCCTCCCAGCAGGATTTTTCCTACCTGGGCTGATCAAGGCCCAAACCAGGGGCCAGCAGAGGGATGTCAGCTGCCATCATGGTCCCCCTCTTCTCATTCTGAGCCCAGCTGTCCTGAGGAAGCTTCACATGCCTGCAGGATCACTGGCTGTCCACCCTGCTTCTGCAGGGGACTGAGCGTGCTCCCAGGCACCAGGGGAGCCATGAACAAGGAGTCAAAGAGTCCACCAAGCAGCTGGAGAGGCCACCACAATGGTCAGGTCAGATAGTACGTGAGTATGACCTCCCAAAAGGTAGTAGCACTTCTATCTTCCAACTTTTAGCTTGCCAAAAGCTCCATCACTGCCTCATCATGTGGTACCAGGGGAAAAAAGTTCCCTTTCAGCACCAAACTTCACTGTAGGTCTTCAGCCTCTAACAGGATGGGGGCCAACACAGACCTGGGTCTCATCTCTTAGTTGCTGCCCTGCTTTGTGTCAGACTGCAGGGCACTGGCACAGGAGTGAGTTCTGGACTGCAGCAGGGCCATGCAGGGTTACTGTGGAAAATATGCACGCTGATATTTTGTTCATCTAAAGCTGAAGTAGCCGGTATGAAAGAAAATAGCTTGTGGTCTTCATACCTCGAGTCAATGAATTCCTGGGCCTTTTATAGCTCAGGAATGCTGGGCACTCGTGTTTGGTTTTACAAGGCTTCGAAGCCGCAGCTTAAGGTCTGGATGAACATTAATCACAGCGGCACAATGACAGCTGCTGGTGTTTCTACCCCTCTCTCAGGTGGGACTGCACTGTGGACACTGTGCCCTGTTTTCCCCACTTGCTTTGGTTTGCAGAGAGGGGGTCACTACCTTCAGGCTGACTTACCTGACCCACAGTGCTCGCGGAACACGGCGGGGTGCTCAAGATCAGCCCGGTTTGCTGGATTGCATCCAGACCCCAGACTGGGGATGCTGATGACAAGCAGGATCCTGGCAGCATCCTTCCTGCCAGAGTGAGATCTGAACTTTTCATGTTTCACTGCAATGTACTTTAAGTCCAGACCCAGAGAGTATTTAAAGATGTCTGAAATCACAGCTTTTCCCCAAGAATGCACCTCACTGCTGTTTGTATGTTTGCCCCTCTCAAACTTTGGGAGGAGAAAAGCCCTGAAAATGGTAACAAACCAGCACAGAAGAGATAACACAGCTGCACAGTGCACTCAATCCAGATGAATCCTGAAAAGGTCATTTTGGATGGGACTAGATTTTTGAATGCTTCTAAATGGCAATATTGCTAATATTTTTAGCTCTTCTTAGCTCTTTCTTTACATGATGCAGGTCTGTTACTTACTTTTGGAATAATGGACTTTAATGTTTAAACAAACTGACTCTGGAAGTTTGCTCCTTTGCATATTTATTCCTGACGTTAATATGCAAAATATATTTAACCTACAGACAGTGTTACCATGACATTTTGGTTTTTTGGCCAGAGCATCTGTGGTGAAGACACAACCCAAAAGTGGAATAAGCCCCCTCCTTGTTATACCTGAACACAGCTGGCCAGGAGGCGTTTCCCATCCTAATATTGGTTTGGCCTCTGTTAGTTTCCTTTTCTTCCATGGCCTTGAAAAACAAGATATATGCCAAATTTTACTGTCAAATCTTGACTTGAAGGAAGTCAAAAAGCCACAATCTCGGCAATCACCAAACTTTTGTTCTTGGCACAAAAAATACTGCCAGCTGCCATATCTTGAAGATGGAGTGATCAAATGGGTCAGGCCGACCTGTGCTTGCATGAGGAACACGCAGTGCTGGGATCTGGGTCAAGCCAACTTCTCCTCAAGCTTCTGCAACCCCCTGGATCTTTGCTGACACACTCCTGCTCAGGACAGGTTGGTTTTTATCAATGTGTGCAAGGATCTGGGGAGAGGAGATTGGGACAGGCAGAGAACTCATAGGAGAGAGAGGCCCTTAGTGGCATTCATGCCTTTCATGCCTGCAGCTCCCTGGGACCTGATTCAGGAATTTTTTAACAGACACTTTCAAGAGCATGTGAGAGCCTGCTGAGCAAACCTCCCTAACTCAGAGCCAGACTCTTGGCTCACTTTTGCTCCCTTCCCCCCATTTATTTCAGTTGCATAAACAAACATAGGAACAATATTTCCACCAAGCTGGAGCATTTCCCTTGCCAGCACTACAGCATGAAATGGGATCTGATCTTTATTCCTTACTGAGCACAGTATATCATTCAAGAACATCTAGATATAAAAGATATTTAGGTACCTCATTCACACCGATCCAACATCTGTCAAATAAAGAAGCCCCAGACCCTCAAGAAAAAAAAAATCAGTGGGAGTTCTATGCTTAGCAGGAACACAGGGCTATAAAAATATTCATATCTTCACCGAAGTATATCATTAAGTTTCCCCTCTCATTTCCTTCCAGTGAAGACAATCTCACTAAAATCATATCTCTTCTTGATCATCTCTAAAATCATGCTCTTCTTGCTTGGGCAAGTGCCCCGTTTGATGCTCTGCCTTGAGGAGGATTTCATCCCACATACACTTACTGGTGTCACCTGCTGTGGGGCCTTTCATTAACACCTGTGAAAAATGGAGAAGATGCAACCTTAAAAGTCCCTGAGGTATACCCTCTTAGTCTTAGCATATTGTTTGTAAAAAAAGCCTAAAGATTTTTTTTTTAAGTCCTTTCTTCCAGAGGACTGAATGTATTCACACTGGAAAAGTGAGAAAATAAACATGTTTATACATTTATTATCTACAATAGTAAGGCACAAATTTAAACAGCAAAGAATAAGAAATCTTTGGCTGACCAACAATATCAACATTTGCTGGGGGTGACACATAACATCCTTCATTTCCCCCCCTATGTACAAATAACCCTCCAGCTGTAAAACACTGTACACAAACTTCTCTATACAACCAACAACAATAAAAAATGACAGTATTTTACAACTAGTTACCACTGACATCACCTGGAATGGCTACAGCACAGTTTCCCAAAAACACAAAACAGTTCAAAGAGCTGGGAAAGCCAGCACAAACGGAGCTGGGCCGCTCTGCTCAGCACGGCTGACATATGGCAGTAGTACTCCATCCAAGTCCTGCTAGTGCTTGGGCTGGAAGGAGACACACCACTCCTCCAGACCTTCCCTCCAGGAAAACTAACATCTCTTGAGTTCAACACAGTTGGTGAGAATTTGGTTTATTTGAGCTGTTGCCTATAAGAGTTACCCACACACTGTCTCTAACAATTTCTGACATGTGACCATGAATCTGGGACAGCATCAAGTGTAAAGCCAGCTTTGGATAACAGAAACTGGAGAGACTGTGGTCTCCCCAAGGAGCAGTGCTGTGCTCTAGCTGACTTGGAGAAATTGAGCTGAACCACTACCAAACATAACAGAGCTGATCCGTGCTGATCCACCACTGTTTCTCCTGGATGCCTCACTGTCTGCCTGCACACAACTTACTGAAGAGTTTCACCAAAAGAAATAGCACAGCTGGTAACAAAATGCTTAGCGACTTCCAAGCACCTGGGCATCCTTATTTCTTGGATAAAAAGCGATGGAATTAAAAATTCGGCAACATTTTACTTGTATTCCCTTGATTTGTCTTTCTCCTGCCCCATTCCTACCACAGATGCTTGAGGAAGGGCCACAAAAGTGGGTCAGTGGTGATGTCACACGCGGTCCCGGCTTTTATGCAAACAATTACAATGTTTAAATTAACTTTAAAGAAAAAAAAATTATCTTACAAGGCATATATTAAGCTGCATAACATTTCTAAAGGTTTTACACCTTTGGTTTCACAATGCAAAGCTGCTAATACTTGAAGCACACAATTTGCTTCCTGCACTACCTACCTACCATTACTTTGTTTAACAAGTGCGAAACTCAGAAAGAGGGTGACAACAACATACATCTAATTCTAGGTACACACAAAAATAAGTGCATAGCTTTAACATAGCAATTTTGCTCTTTTTAAAAATAAAAGGTATCAGCCAGGCAGTACTGAGCACAAGGCTCTGGCCTGTGAAGGCTTTGAGTTCACAAGGACTTCAGTTTTTGGCAAAAGCAGAGTTTAAAATGCCTGGTGTTCTCAAAAGTCAAGGGCTCCGATTTGTCACCTACAGGAAGGGGTGCCCTTGAGCCAGCCCTGAGTGCACGATTACTTCTAGCACCCATCACTTTTCCACTCTAGGCAGCTTCACATTAGCTCCCATCACTCCTTTTCCCAAAGCCAAGCTCTCCTTAAAGTGCACCACAAGGCTCAGGAACTGCAAAGCCAACACAGAAATGCCTCACAGAGGAAAATTTCCCCATCGGCATGTGCAGTGCATGAAGCCACGAGCAACACAGCGGGTGAGCTGGCTGCCTCTTACTGAATTCAGGGACAAAGCTGAAAATAAGAAATGTTCCACCCTGGGTAAAATAAGGTGAAAAGAAACCGCAGCTCAGCACAGAAAACACATGATGCTCACGTACTGCTCTGCAGTTAAACCCTTCCCTGCCTGCTCCTGCACTCCTTAATGTCTTGCCCCACATCAGCTCGAACAGCAGGTTTGTATGCTCGAAGAAGCTAGGATCTGGCTATAAGAATTGAAAGTAAGGAAAAATCTTGTTCTTACCACAAATACACTGATTCTTCAAATATGAACCAGTGCCCAGAAAGAGGTATCTTCTGATCTCACATGCAAACCCAGCTTAACTCCTCTAAAAACAAACCCATGCAGCTCCCCTCTGAAGGAACTCTACAACACACAGCCCTTTAGGGAGCTGCTGGGATCCTCCCCCAACTTCCCCTCCTGAAACTTTCCTATGGGTACAATAGGGTTTGCTTCAGCAGGGTCCCCCCTCCCCCTTCATCCACCAGGAGAATTCCAGCCAACAACTGCTCCTATCAAAAAAAGAAGTCTCAGCGAGCTCTGAGGTTGCAAGACATGAATATTTGTACTGTAAATTCAGCTCCAAGAGAAACACTTGTCCAGCCAGGAAAGAGGCACCTGACCTGCCTGCCCAGGAAAGCCACACCAATGCCACTTCAAACAAATACTTACAAGAACCTGCCGTGTACATCTACAGACCAATTATTCACAAAAATTTAGAAGTGAAATTTTTGAGACTGAAACCTTTGAGAAATGCATTAATACTGAGGAAGATGCAAGTTTTTCCTGGATTATTCAGAAACTTTCTCTAGTCTCCAAAGAGACAGGATTTCACTCCCTGTCCTGGTTGCAGAGGCAGGAAAACAGAGCAGCAGCATGCAACCAGCCTGTAACTCAACTACTTTCTCTTTATGCCAGAAAACACAGTTTCCTTTTTCCCCAACACTCCCCTTCTCACACCATTTTCCATTTTCAATGACCCTTTCTGTTCAGAAAATGCCAGACGTTCATTTTGTCACTCCTCTTCAGTGCTCTTGACTTCTCGCCTGGTGAAAAGTCTCAACGTATCAGACTCTAGCATCAATTTTGGAATAAACGTTGTCTTTTTTCAAACTCTCAGGGTTAGTTTTCAAGGTTGGCACACCGAGGACCATCTTGGACCTGGCTGTACACACACAAAACCCCAGAGATGCTGTCCTCTGCTCAGATGAGGACTTCCATCATGTCTGTATCTGGAAACTCAGGCTTGTGGAGCAGGCTGCTCACTCTGCCTTTGCTGTCAGGCAGCTTCCCATGGCTGGAGTTCTCTGCAATGGAAAGGAGGGAAAGTTAGTCTTCAGTCCAAATTCAAGTTGTTCAAAGCAAATATCAACCCATTCCTTAAAGGTGGGGCATGTATTACCTGTACATCCTACATACTGAAAGCCATATTTGTTCAGGACACTAAGAATGTGTGATGCTGAACACACTGCACAATGACAGCAGGCGTGTCGCACAGACCGCGAGATGGTATTTAAGAGATACACACCAAAGAGCCTCTTTAGCTAAAACCACAGAATGGTCTGAGTTGGAAAGAACACTAAAGACCATCTAGTTCTGTGATAGCCCTTTTAGTGATACATAGCATGTTTTTGGGGGAAAATCTTGCTTTTGAGAGGAGATAAATATGTAAGAAACACGCTTTTTCAAAATAATGTGCATAAAATAAATGTCTCCTTTGCTAGGGCTGCAAACCAGCAGTTTCCACCTTTCAAAAATAACTAAAATTGTACTTCTTCATCCATCCTAAAAAAAGATCTCCACTTTCTCCTTACTATTCCCCCCAGCTTTCCTTTAAATTTTTTCCTTTAAAAATTAAGGAGAAAATGGTGTTTTAACAAACCATGGTTTCAGTTGAAAAAAAAAGAGAAGAGTTTGAGTATGTGAGCAGGTGTGGAGTGTTTTCAAGGTGTGAAATTCTACAATTTTATATGTAGCAGCATAAATATCTAGCCTGCCGCAGACGAACGGAGATTTACAGAAGCTGCCAAGCACAAAGCTCTGCAAAGCCACTCTGGGCAGCCTTAGAAATTTCTCTCTCTACAATTTTAGTTTCCCTGAACAAACCTCCACCATACCTCACAAACTGTGCCAGCATCACATACCCACACCTTGCCCCCCTTAATACTGATGTGTCTCTGGGGATGGCTGATAGCCCCGGGGGTGCTGACATTTCGCACTGACAGGGATCTGGCAGAGCTCACCCAGTTTCTCGCTGGCCACTCGTGTCCCCAGGGGCCGTGGGGCTGGGCTGTGTGATGGGGTGGCAGCCAGGCGTCCCCGGCCGGGGAAGGAGGCGGTGGCGGGCCAGAAGAGCTCAGCGCTTTTGTCCGTCTGCGTGCTGCTGTCTTTGCTGCCCGTCTTTGCGTGGGAGGCTGCCGGCACTGGGACGGACATGCAAGACAAGGAGGGCAGAGGCGGAGGCAGAGAGGGGCCTGACGGGTGGTCATGGTGCTCCTTTCCCAAGAGCAGCCCTGCAGACACATAGAGGTCAGTCACATCTTGGCTCAAATGCATGTCCCCTGTCCCACCCTGAAGCTACAAGATGCTGGGTATGGCTCCAGTCATTTAGTTTGGCTTAGCTTTTCCCTTTGATGCTGCTTTTGCTGTACTTTCCTACAAAACAGCTTTCTGAAAGCAGCTTCTCCTCCCTGCCTCCCCTCCTGTACACCCAGTGACACTTACTCGCGACACTGCCTTGCACACCTCCACACCCCCATCCTATGTGGTCCCAAACAACAGGCAGTCCCGCAGTTATTTTCCCATTTATCTGCCTCATCACATCATGCTGTCCTAGCCAAAGGGATGCTCACCCTCTTGATTGACTTTATTCAGGCTTTATTTCTAGCCCAAATTTGTTATTTCCTCCCACAAAGTTGCAAACATTATGGGTTTGTATCTGGGAGGTCTTCCCTCAACTTTGGCTTTCTATGATCAGTGCAGAATGATTTAACATGATTAAAAATGTAACTAAGATACAATGCAAGGTTAAAGAATGACTGTTTTTTGACTTAAGCACAAGGACACGCATTCTGCCCATGGAAATTGCTCTGGAAATGAGCTGCCAGGGCAGTGTGTGCCAAGGCACTTTGGCTAAGTTCAAGCAGAAGGATTAGCATGAAGTGATGGATGAACCAAAGCTTAAGCAAAAGCAGAACTCACCTATGCTTCCCTTCCAGAGCTTTTCTTCCTTCCTCTCCTCAGCTATCTGGTTGCTGGTGAGCGAGGTCTGGCGCGAATGCGCGCCGGCAGCAGCGGCGATGGAGGGCACGGACCGCGCCGGTCGCAGGCTGGCGCTGTCGGCTTTGCCAGGGTCCTTCCGGGACCGCTGCTGGAGGACCTTGATCATGGCATCCTTCTCAATTATTTTGGCGTGGAGATTCTTTATTCTGCCAAAATATGAATGCTCTGCTTACAGGAATGGAAAAAAACCATTCATATGGGCAGGTCTCCACACCTGGAGGCAGCAGGGAGGTCCCCAGGCAGATGCCCTGCTGCTCTGTCCTCCCTGCTTTTGGATACTTGGACAAGCTCCCAGCAGTTCCTCCAAGGAAAACCATGCACTTCAAAACAGACAGCATTTCTAGCTATTAAGCCAAAACTTTTCTGCAAGGTTAACTGAACCCATCTATGCTATGGTTTTACTAACCCAGCAGGAACAGTGGGCAGAATCCTGACCAGGTTGCACATTGCTACCTTTACAATACAAGCACAAGGACAATTTTCACCCCTGTAATACATTGGGGCCAAATGTGGAAACTATGCTTTGGAAGACTGAGCTAACCCCAGGATTCAGGTCTGTTGTCAGCTGGAGTAAACACCTGCTGAAGTGAGTTCCTTTTGGTTTCTCTAAGAGATGGTCTGGGCTCTTCCTTTTCCCTCAGTGCTGCAGAAACAATCAGCACATGGTGTTCAGAGCTGACCAAAGCTTGCTACTTCTCTCATACAGACTCTGAAGACTCTCAAATCACTAAAAAAATGGGATTATCTGAACTCTTCTCCAGGAATGATTTACACCAAATCATACTGAACAACTGCAAAACTATTTAAAAAAAAAAATTTGTACATTTTCACAGTCAAGTGACTAGCCTGACTGTGCTGTACAATATATAATACAATGCAGGTGCATTTTATGAAGCAGTGAAAGCATTATTTTTCATCATCACACATTTAATGAGCAATTTAAACACAAGATGCTAAGCTATATTTATGAAGGCAGTGGCAAAACTCAACTACTTCCTTGGAAGCAGGATTAGCTTGCATCTGTGAGTAAAAAACAAAACCCAAACCCAGTAAAAACAATCACTGGTATTTTCCACAAGCAACAAATACACCTTTTTTATAAAAGGGTCTGCAAATTTGTGTCCTTGCATGCCAGACTACTTTTAATAGTGGAACAGTCTCTGCTTTGTAAAAACGTTGGGTTTGCCACAGAAGGCTTAACAGGAAGGTAGGGAGGAAGTTATGACAACAACTCTTTAATCCCTTTTGAATGCTGAAGAGCAAAACTAAGTCAAAGTGAAGCCAAGCCCATCCTTTCCAGTCATGTAGGAAGGAACAGAAGGGCATCCTGGTTTATGTGAACCCAGCCCAGCACCACAACAAGCAGGAATGGCAAGGCATGCCCCTTACGTGTACTCCATGTCCTGGCAGCGGCGGTTGGCTTGCACGATCTCCTCCTCCTCCTGCCAGCCCCGCACCTCCAGCGCCGCCTCGCCGTAGCTGCCATTGTGCGAGTGGCTCGGGGCCGAGGCGTCCCTGGCAAAGAGGGTCACCACAGTCAGTCCTGAGACTGTGAGGATGGCTTCTGCAAGTGAGACAAACTTGCACAGAAAACCCCAATCCCATGGTCAAAGAGCAAGCCAGCGATGGCTGTCTGTCAAGCAGATGGCTCCATGGCATTGGGGCATCCTGCTGCAGACTACTCTTGGCTTGGGCTGGGTCATTAATGCCATTCATTTAAGTGGGTTAAAGGAACAGAGAGCATGCTGGAATCATGGGTGACCCACACAGGGATACCAGCCACCCGGAAGGACGGGGTCAGACATCAGAGGGACCCACTCACCAGATCCCAAGTCAACAAGAGTACATCCTGAACCAGTAACAAAGCTCTACACTTTGGAAGTTGAAAAAAAATCACAGTAATTGCTGCCTAGACTGGAGTGTGAAAGGAAAGTCCATCCTGAGTCACACATCTAAACACATTTCAAAGGGAAAACTCACTTTAGGATGTTTTCTGGGGATTTGGTTCCTAAGAAACTGGGTTGAAAAGTTAACTATCCCATCCTCCTAATCACTGGGAAGTGTCACTGCCTTTTGTGCTTTTGGCCACCACACTTTGAGACAGACAAACTGGGGACAGATAGTCCAGACATATGCAATGTGAGCGGGAAAGGGTTGACACTAGAGCATGTCAGGAATGGCTGAGGGGAGGAAGCTAGTGCAGACCAGGGACAATACAACAGGGAATATCTGTCTTCCACTATTTACAAGGCTGTTTAAACATCAACAGTGGTGAGTGGTTCATCCTGTATGCCGGGGAAGGACAAGAATCAATGCAGATACTTGGCAGTGAAGAAGTTTAGCTTAGCTATCAGGAAAAACATTTTAGTTTGAAGATTAATGAAGTGGTGAAAAGGGTCATTTAGGCAATAAAATTTCCCTTACTACAGGTTTTTAAAACTAGGTTAAACAACCTTGTTGCAGGCCATGGGATGGGTGCAGACATATACCATGTCCCTGCTGACTCCACCAGGGTACTAGGAGGAGCTGCCTTACCTGTGCTGTGTAATTTGGCACCCTGAGACTGTCAGAGGCCGTTGCTTCAATCTGATGCCTAGATTTGATAAACTCTTTGGCCTGGTCAGAAGGATAAATTCTGTCTCAACCAACTATTCTGTTTCACTGGCATGACACCTAGGAGAAGTGCACTAACCCTGGCAGTGTGACTGGGCAGGGCAAGGCAAGTAACACCCAGCCTTAAGATAACACCCATTCTGTACTGTTTTGCCATGATTTCCATGGTGATCAGAGCTGCCTGCTTGCAGCAAGGTCATCTTACCTCTCCGTTGCAGCTGTGGCTGCAGCATTCATGGCAAAGTGCCGGATCGTACTCTCCTCCAGATACTTCTGCTCCCACTTGGTCATGTCAGCTTCCAAGGCCAGGATCCTCTCCTCCTTCTCCCGCACCAGCTCCATGAGGGCCGGGGCATTATGCTCCGGAAGGCTGCTTGCCTGGTAGCTGCCCTGCCTCTGCCAGTGGAAACAGTGACAGATATTCATGCCCTGCTGAACATGGCATGCTGACCCTTTTTTCTTCAGTCTTCTGGCACGTACAAAGACATCCCCATGTCTTCTGACAGGGGCAGGTGGAAATCCCAGGCTAAACCCCTTAGCTTGCAGGAGAACGGGCACGTTGACCATATGTGCAACCCTAGCACATGCTTCCCCAGACCATGCTGACAGAAGCAGGGATTTGGCTGCTACCCTAGATGTGCAGAGATTTCCTGGGATACCCCAAGCCAAGGGAAAAAGTAGGAAAAAAAAGTTGGTACGAAAAGAAGCAATAAAACTTTAAAAGATATTCTTCTTGCTGGGACTTCATGCCCATGGCTGGGCAGTGCTAAGTATGGACAGGCAGTTATTATCAGAGGTTTATATATTAAAGCTGAAAAAAGCACCTTGTGACCCAGTTACATGTACCCTGTTTAAAGCAGCAGCTGGGAAAATATCCCAGCCATGCATTTAAGCTTGTCCCTTCTGGCACATTAGTTCTTTTGTGCCCTCAGGGGATGATTTCCATGGTGCAACAGCTAACTTTCTAACTAGAGGGGCAGAAGATTCCCAGGCACCTGTGGGGTGGCTCCCATGGGATGCTGACAAGCAGCAATGAGTGCATAACTCTTTCCATCTATGCTGAAAGAAAAGTGCTTGTCCAGGCCAGATTCACTCCACCCAGTTACAGCACTTAATTAAGTCACCTAAGCAGCATGGGTAGCTACCCTGAGCTCCTCTCACTGCTGATACAGAGTGGAGGCAGAGGGAGATCCAGTCCTTGACTCAGCAGAGGGATGACTGCACAATGAGCACAAAGCTCTGGGAGAACTCAGTAGAAATAAATTAATTTTTAAATAAACAATGCAAGAGATTCGTTATACTCCATGGTGAACAGTATTGTGCTGAAGAGGAAACCATGTCTCAGGAGCACTGAGTTCTCACTCATGCTGCACCTTGAAGTTCCACTGGCAAAGCTGTACCATTGAAACTAGACATACCAGGGAAGGGCTGCAGCCTTTGCCTCTGGTGCCTCATGTTTGGAAGATGCTTTCTGGAAATGCAGTATGGAGCAGCCCTTAGGAACAATGGCTGTGACTCTGCTCCTGCAAAAAGTATTGTCAAACCTCTGTCAGGAAGACAGTATTTTGGAAGTGTGGTCCTGATCTACAACTGTTATCTTGGGACATCACAGGACCTGGTCATCTTCTGAGTCAAAACATCTGCCAGCCCTGCACACTGAGCATGCAGTGCTGAAAGAGTTTGTTCATTGGTCCCAATTCATGAGTCAGTGATAAGGAAGATTTGCCATTTTGGACTCAGCTACCAGCAAGCCAGGGACAGCAGAGATTCTGGCTCACTGTCTCTGTGTGCTGGGTCCCTTCTGCTCACTCTGGTAAAAATGAGAAAAGAAAATCACCTTTTTTTCTCTGCAATGAGAAAATGTTTCAGTAGCTATAACTTTGATTACTCAGAGAAGACAGCTCTGAAGGAAAAAGCTGGGGTATTTTGATGTAAAAAGATTCTCTGCAACATTGTGGCCCATAAATAAACAGTATAAATAAAAATAGTAAAAATACCCCAAAAGTTTTCTCCCAAAGCTTATAGGCCAGACAAGAAGTTAAGAGTATCTTTCCTCTTAAAACTGACTAGATGGAATGGGTGCCGGCATTTGAAAATTATGTCAACCCAACAGCAATTGCTAATTACGATACCAATTTTTTTAAAAAAATAAACAACCTGTAAATTACAGAAAAATTTTCTGCCAAAATGAACAGACACAGCCTGAACTTGCAAGACAAGGATTTCAGCAACAGTCCATCCCTCTTACTTAATATATCAATTTGTCTCTGTACCCCAGCCTTAGTTCTAGTTTTACATTCACTTGAATTCTAATTGGATTTTTCTCAGATGTTCTTTTCTCAAATGGCATTAGCATGTTATATTCTATGCAATTCCTTGTTAAACTGGAAGGGAGCTGGCTAAGGGGGAACTAAGAGTACTTGAACACCAAGCCCATGGTGGACTGGGCAAGAAAGACTTAAAACACTTCTATGGAAGCAAGAAAGAGTAGAGATGAATGAGAAGGGCCTGCAGGGAGCAGCAGCAGAGTGACACCTTGGGCAGTGCTGGGGGACCTGCCCTGCCCTGGGGCTGCCAGAAGGAAGGGGATGCTCTCAGGTCTGGCTGCCTCATGACTCTGCAAACCCTGACACTGACCCTGACCGTGGAGCTATTTCCCAATGGCATCCTGCCAGCAGGATCAGCCCCTCTGCTCTTTGGCAGCAGTGTAACAGCTGCTCTGGTGTCCACTAATGGCTTATAAATAAGGAAAGGTTATAGTAGCAGATGCGTGCGATGACAGATACGGGTGAGCACCTCAAGAGTTCCAAGAGCATCTTGCTTTGCTTATGTTGCTGCTTTTCCCCAAGCAATAGTTTGATACATTTAGCATATCTGCTCACTCTCCTCCAGGGTCAATAGCCAAGTATTTGGTGAAGGATGCAGCCTGGAAATTCTCCCTGCAAAATCTTAATTTTTTTTTCCTTTTAAGGTGACTGGACTTTGTGACTTAGGGATGAAGGTGTTATAACACAGGAGTAACTGTGCACAAAATACAAGCACAGCAATACCCCTCTAAGGACACAGGGCTGCCGAAAAAGAAGGGGACACATACAGAAATTCAAGGCTACACTCATGGCCCATTCTGGACTGGACTGATATATAAATAAATAAATAATTGTCTGAAGATGATATCACTTGACTCCAGATCTGTAATGGGTTGAAGATTCTGTGAACCACATACATCAAGCTTTGCTCAGAACAAATATGGGCCTAGATCTTGCTCCTACCAGATCCCACATCATCCCACCTGGCCTTTTCAATGAAACATCGGCTAGAATTTTTGGGGTGAATCTCACATGTACCACACCTTTCCTCTCCTCCTGTTGTGCGGAGCTCGTTTTTGCACAGTCTGTCATTGCTGGAGGGAGAAACGTGGAAGGACACTTTCTCCTGCCTGCCCTT
Organism: Passer domesticus; assembly: GCF_036417665.1. Classification (NCBI taxonomy): domain Eukaryota; kingdom Metazoa; phylum Chordata; class Aves; order Passeriformes; family Passeridae; genus Passer; species Passer domesticus. Next base: position 79,644,423 of record NC_087475.1, read on the forward strand.
GGGCAAGGAAGCCAGGACATCTCATCCCAGCAAGCAGGGCTCAGCTGTATCCAGAGCCCCACAGCAAAACAGCCCCATCCTCTGCTGAAGATCAGGAATAAGAATCATAGAGTGATTTGGGTTGCAAGAGACCTTCAAAGACCATCTAAATCCATCCCTCCTGTCATGGGCAGGGAAAACTTCATGACTTCAAAGCCCCATCCAACATTACCGTGAACACTTCCAGTGATAAGTGACCCTATCCAAAGGAATGGTTTAGGAGGAAAGCCCAGCAACCCAAATCCAAAGGCAAGGTGTCACCTGGTAGGGCTGCAAGTGACCATCTCTGTTCAAATCAACACCAAAGGCCCCGTGCTGGGGTCCTGCCCATATCACCCTGTCCTCACCTGCTGCATCCTCAGCGAGTCCAGCTCTCGCTCCAGGCGTGTGCGCAGCCGCCGCTCCATCTGCTCCCTCTTCTCACAGGCTGCCTGCAGCTGTGTCAGTGCCTGCTGCAGCTTTTCCACCTTCTCCACGTAGGCCTGCTTCCTGCGTAGCTGTGGGGCACAGGGGTCAGCAGTCTGGAGGGCACTGTACCCCACCCCGGGCCACTGGGACCCCTGTGCACTTGCAGGCACACACTGAGCTTGAGCATGGCTTTGGTCATTTGCTTCCGAGAGTTTCTCTAGGGAAAGGATGGTGTCTCTTTGATGGGCAGGGAATGTGCACAGCAGGCACTGCTGGGGCACAGCTAGCCTTTTTGGAAGGAATGCTGCCCCAGATCTTCCACCCACTGGGGATCTGCTAACCATGAACCTCTCCAGGCCATTTCAAAGCAAGAGCTGTCATGGTGGTGGATACTCTTTGGGCAAACACACAGGACAGACCCAGTTAAGAGGAATCCCCATGGGTTTTACTGACTACTGACACTCAGCATACTGCCTGCACCCAAAGAGAGGGGTTCTTTCTTCACTCCTGCATATTTGCTTAACATGGTGGAACAAGCAGAGTACCAGCAGCCAGAAGCACTCCCACCTACTCTATCGTGCTCACAGGCTTGTCCATGGTGATCTGTAGATGGGATGGCCTGGCAGCTAAAGTCAGGCCCTCTTTACATCTATAATGCAATTACTGAAGGGCTAAACATGACACAAGGATTTTGAAATGCAGGGTTTTACAGACAGAGATTGCTCAAGCAGCATACCCCAAAAGGGGTACGAATTCCTCTTCTGTCACCCTAAATCCATCCATGTCACAGGTAAAGCGAAATACAGGCTTGCTCACAGCAAAAGCATAGCTTGCTCTAAACAAACCTCCCTAACCCCTGGCACCAACAACTGGCAGAGTGACCTCCTTAGCCCTGCTGCAATCTAGGGTAATGCTTACAGCTTCCTGGGCTTTCCCTGAAAATTAATGAGATTACAAACCCCACTAGTCTCTGGCAGCAGCATGAAGACTGCATTCCTTAGGAGCTCACGACTTGGCAAGACCCACACAGCAGAGGCTTCTTGCTGAAAGTGCTACTTTGGCAGTAGGAAGGTGTTTGTGTCACCTCCAGCCACACCAGCATGGATAGAGAGGGTTAGGGAGCTGCCCCAGGGTCTCTCTTTGGCAGCAGACCTCATCTGCTCTCCCTGGTCCTGCCAAATGCTGCAGGGTCATCTGTATCACAGCAGCCACAACTTGGCTTTGGAGTAGCCCTCTAGGCCCCAGGGTTCACACTCACACACCTCTGCCCTTGTGGGTGAAGTGATGCTCACATGCCCACCACTGCCTTCGAAAACAATTGTGCAGGAGATATGCAACAAGACAGTTCTCATATTCATAAGTTTATAGGGAGGTTCTCAAGCCAATTCTGACTTTTCTATTCTGCATGTAGATTCATAAACAAAACAAAAAAAAATCACCAATGCATTTAAAACACAAAGTATAAAATGTTGTAATTCAAATTAATTTGGGCTGCCAGTGAAGCACGAATCTTAAGGGAAAGATGGCTAAAATCAGAGACATGTGATGCTAAGCTCTAACACCTAACACACCCAGACTCCAAAAAACCCCAAAACTGGAGAAGAACCAATCCATCCTCCTGCTGCATGGTAGGATCAACTGTACATAAAACCTGGCACATATCTGTATAAGCTGCTTACAAAATCACCCAGGGGTAGGAATTACAAGACCTATCCCTGCAAACTACTTCACAGCTTATTTTCCTTTACTGCCAGAAAACTTTTACCCTAATGCCTAATCTGGCTTTCTCTTATGCAATTTAAGCAAATTACTTCTTGCTCTGTTTCCAAACTGTGATCTACTAGAGCAAGAAGCATTTAATTAAACAATTCACTTCTTCACTAGATCAGCAAACTTGCCTGAACGCTGCCCTTGTCCTGAGGATTAGGAAAATAAAAATGAAGAAGAGCTAAGGCTAAAAGGGGATCATCCAAGCAAATAAATCTGAGTAAAGATGAGTGGGTCTTGGAAAAATATTCGGTCTATAAATGTAACTCCAGTTTGAACAATTGAATTCTACAGATATGAGATTTGAATGAAAAACTGTAAGAGATGGAAAATCCACTATCACTCTAAGTAGATTGTTTCAGTGTTAATTAACTCTGAATCTCTTAACTCTCTGTACTCTTAACTCTTTATTTTCAGCCTGATTTGCTCAGCTTCAGCCTCCAAACACTGCATCTCATAATTTCCTCTTATGTTAAATAGCAATGTTTAATCTCTCTACAGCAATCCTTTCTTCATCCATCCATCAATGGATGAAGGGAGAGCAGTGGATATTGCCTACTTTGACTGCAGCAGGGCTCACAATACTGTCTCTCACAACATCTTCATGGGTATACTCAGGAACCATGGGTGAGTGGACAGTGAGGATGATTAAGAATTGGCTGAACAGCAGATCCCAGGTGTACACAATTAAGCCTCCAACACGGGGTCTGGTTGGAGGCTTGTCACTGGTGGTGGCCCCCAAGGTTCAATATTGGGCTCAGCTTTGTAAACCTATGAACCAATGACTTGAGTGAAAGTGCAGATGGTTCCTCAGCAAGATACCTGCAGACACAAAGCTGGGAGGAGTTGCTGATACTCCAGAGGGCTGTGCAGCCCCCCATAAGGACCTCGACAGGCTGGAGAGATGGGCACAGAGGAACCTTCTGAAATTTAACAGGGGAAAATGCAGAGCCCTGCACCTGGGGAGAAATAAGCCCATCCAGTACAGGATGGGAGCTGACCTGCTGGAAATCAGCTCAGCAGAGAAGGAGGAAGCTCTGAGGGTTCTTTACTATGTGGGTGACCAAGCACTGGAACAGATTGACCAGAGAGGTTATGGAGCCTCCCTCACTGCAGATAATCAAGAACCATCTGGACACAATCCTGTGCCATGTGCTCTAGGATGACACTGCTTGAGCAGGGAGGTTGCAACAGAAGACCCACTGTTGTCCCTTCCAATCGTAACCATTCAGTGATTCATGTTCATGTGTACAGACAGAAGCTCAGACAACTTTTCACTGTAATTCTTCCCAGCAAAGAACAGCTTCTGGACCCCAAATAAATCATACAGCTGCTTTCTGAGCTCTCTCCAATTATTCAGTATTCTATTCAAAGTATGGAACAGACACATGATTCCAGTAGCAGTCTGCTAAATGACATGTGGTAATAATACCACCTACACATTTTGAATTAAATCCTTCTACTAGCAGGCACCCAGGATAATGCAGATTTATATAGAACACTAAATTATGTTAATTCAACTTAGTAGCTACTGCTTATTTCTCAAGGCTTGATTTAAAATGCTGTTAAATACATGCTGGTGGTAGAAGAAATCTGGGCAGATTTACAAAGCAGTGTATGAGCTAGAGCTCTGTTAATAATAATAACAGTCATTTTGATTTGACTGAATTTCTGTTTTTCTCAATATATTGTAGTAAGTATATTGGCTTAAAATGAAGGTTTAACACTGCAGCTTATCTTCTGCATGTGTCTAATTAAGATCCAGAAACACTGGAGACTGTTTAAAAGGTGCTCTGGTTCAGCCATGAAACAGGACAAAAGGGAAAGTGAATGCTGGAGCTTGGGCACGTACTGGCAGCCTCAGATTAACTGCACTTCACCCAAGCTGCCTGGCACTGCCTTGAACAATTAAAACACAGCAGCTGGGCTAAAATCCATTTGAAGTGCCCCTAGAATGAAAAAAGAAGCTAAAAGTTACCAGATCAACATGGGTTTGTCAGGCTGAGGACTCTGATATACTCTGGCAAATACCAAGGCATCACTTTCATATGTCACCTCTGCCTACCATGCCCAAGGCAGGAGATTACCACCTCTGTAACACCTACAGTGCCCCAGGCAGGAATTTACCACCTCCATAACTCCTGCCATGCCCTAGGCAGGTTAGGAGCTCCCTAGAGGAGAACATCTAACCCCTACTTAGCTCTACCAGTCCACAATCCAGGATCCAGCAGAGGCACATTTCTGTTGAAGGAGTAGACTAAAACCTGACTACTGCCAAGCTCTTAGAGCCCTAAGGCTGCAAACATATTTACTACAGCACAGCAGGCACAAGGTAGGTTCTTAAATCACCTGCCTGGATCACTCTATAAATGCTTCTGCCTTCACTAGTCTCTACTCAGTAAGTCAATATTACCTGCCAGTACCACACTGACAGTCTGTGGACCAGACACAAGCTAAATACTATTTCTTCCCATCCCCTGCATGATGCCATGAGTATAGAAGCAGGCATTGCCACCTAATTATTCCTTTATTCAGCCCTTTGTAATGAAATGCAAATAGAAAACCTCAGGTTGCCTTTCAGCCAAAGAGTGTCAAGTGAATTATGTACAGATTAAAGATATGCTGGCTCCTGCAGCTACCCCAAAGGGACTGCCCCAAACACACACAGATGGTGAGCAGGCTTTAGTCTAACTAATAAAGGAACTGTTAAACTTAATGTGATCCTCTTCTTGCTGCTGAGTGAATCCATCCAAGGAAATGGAGTTTTTAAAATGTTTCCAAACAGGGAGTCAGAATGGGCCGTTGGTCAGGTACAAACCAGCAATGCCTTCAGCACTCACATACAGCACTTTAAATCTTCCAGACTCTTAAGTAACTATTGGTTAGCCTAACAGGGAGTCTACATTGTCATTTCACTGTCAATAAAAAACATTCAAAAATCACAGAGGTCAATTCTCCCTTCATCTTTCCAAGACAATGAATGGCATATAGGTTAACTGCAAGTATTTGGGAAAGGCTTTCTCTGCTCCCCACAAGACCCCTTGCATCCCTGCTCCTCTGGCCAGCCCTGGGGAAGGTGCAGGTGGAAAATGAGGCTCTGAAGGGGAACAGAGCTGACCAAGTTCCTGCCCACAGTCTGTCCCAGAGCCTGAACCTCTACCCAATCTGCTAGGGCAGAGGTTCATCAACTGCCTTCCTGTCACCAGTGACCTGGCCATTAGGCAGTAAACATCACATTCCTTTTACATCCCATAAAACATGCTCCCTCCGTTGGTCCCAGGAACAGAGATTTTAGGGGTCTGAAAAGGTCTGTTTTGACAGCTTTACCCGATCTGCTAGCATGCATAGACTTTCAACTAGTTACTATACTAGATCCACACCTCCTGACTTGAAGGTCCTTAAGGAATACAATAAATTGAGACTTTCTTCACCAGTAATGGAGAACTGATAATGTCACTCTTAGATATAGTTAAAACTGAACATTATTTCCACTATGAATTTGTCTAGTTTCAGCTTCCAACTACTAGGTATTGTTCTGTCTGTCAGTTTAAAGAATGCCCTGTGCATGGGATTTTGCTTCCTATCTGAATACCTATTTTTATTATCAGGCTTATACGATTACTTAATGGGATTTTTGCACTTCTTGGGTCTCACAGTATGATAGGTTCTCTTCAGCTCTCAAATAAAACCTGCAGCTCTAAATCCTGGTCAGTCAGTCTGCTTCCAGCCAGATCGGCCAGACATTTTAAGATGTGAAGTCACCAAGTCCTGCACTGCTGTGTGCATCTCAAAAGCTTCCTGGTATTCTTTGGTGAGAAATGGGATGCACTAACACCACATGTCTCTATCACAGTCTCAGGCCAGCGAGTAGTCAGTTTCTTGTTCAACTTTTCTATTAAATCCTATCATTACCTCAGCCACCAGCTAGTGGAATTTAATCTTGTTCCTGGTTACATGCTGAAGGCTTTGCTCTAGATACATCTATGGTCTCCTTTGCCTGCTTGTTTGGCTCAGCATTGTGTAACTACACATTTTCTCTATAAAAGGGCTGATGGGGAAACAGGAAGACCTAGCACCCTGTGCATAGAAGAGAATCAGGACTTGGATAGAGAAAGGTCTAACCATGAGCCATGTCTATCCTCAGAGCACAGAAATATTGTCCATGCCTCACCTCCTCTTCCAGCTTGATAACCTTGGCTTGTGCATTGTTTAGGGCCTGGTCAAGGATTTCAATGTGCCTCCGTTGGTCCTCATTGGCTGAACGCACAGCTGCCAGCTCCATCTCCAACTTTTCCTTCTCCTTCAAGTTCTCTTTGTCTGAAAGAAAGACAAGAGCCACTCCATGAGGACAGCTCACAGGCCCCAGGCCACACACCAGAGGAAAGCTGTCACCTCCCTAGAAAAACAAAAATTATGAAAAGCAGCAGGGAGTAGAGCCTTTATAACACAGTGCTGAGACACAGCGGGCAAAGAGCTTCCACTGCCAGGGCTGAGCCCCTCAGTGCCCAGCCTTACACCAGCAGCAGAGACCAGAGGCTGCTTGGGCTGCATCTGCACCAGCAGAGCTTGTGACCCCCAGCACCGCCTCACAGCTTTCCATTCTGCTGAACTGCTAGCACATCCCACAGAAGCATTTTGGCTTGCTCCAACTACCCCTTTTTTACACAATACCCTACACTAAGAGTTCCTTATAGCTGCCAGTTTCAATTCTGTTGCCTTCTGTAAGAAGAAACCTCAGCCCCATGGATGTGGGCTGTGCTGTGCCTTGTGCTTTTTATTTGCAAAGATGGAGATCACTACACACAAAATTTGAAGAAGCCAAATAGTAAACACAAATCTGTGCTGGACAGCCTGAAAATGGAAAGAGGGGAAAACAGTAACAAAGAATATGATAGGAGGCCTCTGTACAGGCTTCCTCTGACCATGCAGAGAGAAGGGAGGTTGTGGGAACCATTGCAGGCCTATGGGGGCCCTGGGTGACCTTCCAGACCTGCAGGATTTAAGGATCCAGTGACCAGTGCTCCCTTCTCTTAAGCATTACAAGTGAGACTAAAGCATGTAGATAACCTCTGTGCTGAAAAATCATTCATTTTTTGGGTAAGATTTAAAACAACATTAAAAAAATAAACAACTGGCTAAATTCAGTCAGCTCTGCTCACATCTTTGTCTTCAGCAACAAATTGCAGGCCCACCATTGACTTTGCTGGCAAGCTGCCTGGGGAAATGCTTGGCTCCATCTGCTTCTGCCCTGACAATGCTGAGAAGCCATTTCTGGGAACACGAGTGTCACAGGCCAATCACTGGATCCCTGATGTCAGAACACAAACAGTTAATGACTGTTTGTGTTGAGCAGGGGATGAGGTTTCTTTCAGTGACATCTGAAATTTCAAATCTGGCCTTTGTTCTAAATGACAACAAAAATAGATACTTGGAAAGCCTCCAGGAAGGAAAACTTCCTCCAAAAATTTATTTGGCATCAATTAAATGTTGTTTTGATTTTTGATTTTTAAAACATAGCATTACATAATTTATTATTTTTTAATTGAAGTGAAAAGCTGCTTCAAAAACACTGAAACATGGGAAACCTGCCCCAAGCATCCAGCCCATGCCACCCAAATGTGGCCACTCAAGCTGGAAGCCCAATCATCCACCTTCCCCCAAGCATGGTCAGAAAACTTCTCAGGGCCAAAGCCATTCCATTTGGGACCTGAACTACCCCCAGCAGGGCCACATTCTTCCTTAATGTCAGGTGGGATGAGAATAAGTTTAATTCATGCACCATCAGCAGGTGCCTGCAGCAAGGTGAGATGGACACAAGCTGAGCCATGTGTACAAGGTAAAAGTGGGCAAGGTGAGCTCAAACCCACCCACCTGTCTTCTCATTTATCCTAAAAGGAGGAACTCAGCACCTCATAAAAACTGCTGGCAGCAACACCATCGTGCTGGCCACTGCAAAGCCCACAGGTAAAGCCCAGTGAGTGCTGTGGACACTGCACCACTGACTGCCACCATGAGCCATCCTGGGATGATGGTGGCCTTCCTCTTCCCTTGTTGGCAAGGGATTTTATATTAGACATGCAGACCTCTTCCTTCAATGCAAAAATATTTACTTCAATCACATTAGCCAGAAGGAATATTAGTATGTATTGTAGAAAAGTGTAAATCTGGGCAAATTATCAGGGAGCTAATGTCATGAGAGGGTGAGGAAGCTGGAAGATGAGTGCTATTTCAGCCCTTCACTCCACCACCTCATGCTGGGACCACACATGCTCTGCTCTGGATTTGAAACCCATGTTTCATGTTACACATGGGAATAACACATATCAAAACAGAACTTGGGATCCTCATTCTCAACTTCCATTAATGGAACTTGAAGTCCTCAGCCTACCCTGTTGCATTGTGCTTTCTATCCTGCCAGAAGAGGACAAATTATACACAAATACACAAAATAATCACTACTAGAAAGCCGGCAAGAAAAATTTCCTGAACACCTCTCAACACTTCTCCATGTCAGCTTCATCCTGTAAAATCCTAGAGGTACATTTTGTAAGTTCTTTACTGCAATAATTTTTAGTGATGAAGGACTTAGTTGAACATACCTTAAATTCTCTTCAAGTGCAAACTAAGTATCCTTAAAGACTAAAACCACTGTTTTACTGCACTACCCTTGCATACACCTTTTTAACTACAGGACTCTAATTAATAACTATTTCTATGTTCTGTGGATCACTGCCATACCCCATTACAGAACAGTTCCCAAAAGACTTCACTGCTGCTCACAGCTGTAATCTCACAGCTTTCTACAGACTCCACACACTGTGGATATTACACTTGTATTCCAGCTGGGTAGAGGAAAGGGAATGAAGAAAGGAGGCTGCTTCAGTGCTTCTCAAACAGGCTTTCTGACTTGTCAGGCTGGACAAGTGCATCAAAAGCAGACAAGTATTGAATCTGCTTTGAAATGGAAACTTTAGACAAAAAGATACAGGCATGAGATGACACAGATTCCGTGTAACTCAGATGCCTTAGCACACATTACATCTGAGTATCAACTTATTTGACCAATTTAATGACCATCTCAATACATCCCATGCTGATTTTTGCCTTGCTCTGATGTTACAACATGGACATATTTTAAAGACAGTCCTTGCTACTATAAAATGACCACTGCTGGCAGAAGAAAATATATCAAATTACAGCAGCCAGAGACTAATTTGGCTGCAGGAGATTTCCTGCAAACAACAGTGGCTCCCATAGCACATCCCTTGCAGCACTTCCAACAATTTCTCTTATGCAGGTTTTCATTTCCCAGTGGTGGCTGTTCACTCACAGCTGTTAATTCCACAGATGCCTCCCAGTGACCATGCCTTTCCTCAGTGAAACCTGAGGGACTTCTTTAGCCTCTCGTCACTCCTGCAGCTCCTGACATGGCAAGTGTGTGGAGGAGCTCTGCCACGCACCGTCCCTGGTCACAGGTGTACGCCATGACAGCTACTGCCAGTCACCGTCGGACCAGCTGACACACCAGGGTGGGGCACAAGAGTCACCTCTCCTGCTCACCTAGATCAAGCTGTGTCCCCGCCAACTCCAGTGGCCCAACCTTCCCAAACAGCCATGGCTGTGAGACAGGGGATCAAGAGCAGGATGGGCCCTCACGCTCCGTCAGCCTCCCCAGACTGACTGTCAGAAGGAATCAGAAATGAGGACAGGACCTTGTTGCCTGCTCCAAAGACCTTTCAGCAGCTGGTATCCACCCCATAATAATAAGCAAAATAAATGAATCAGTATTTACACCAAGGAGTCAAACAGGAGAAGGTTTCCCACAGCTTTACTAAATTCTCTACACATTAAATAGGGTCAGGTTGCCAGATCCAGACATTTCCCTCCAGAGGAGTGGCAGAGCTACTGTCCCTCTGCCTACCTGCCCAAGCCTCACTGAGTCCTCTGCAGCTGTGGTTTGATGCTGACAAAGCTGGGCCAAAGGAGGCCTGGAGCAGCAATGCAGATTATTTCCTGATTATTTCCGGTCTGGAAATGGGAACATTTCTTTGCCTGGAATATTTGGGACAGAGATATATGCACAAGTTCATGGCACATGAACTGAACACTCCCACGAAGTGTAAGGCTCTATCAACACACTGCTAGAACTGTCCCTGTATCCCCACTAACAGATGCAGAGCCATGTGGGTGCGCACAGACCTCAATCTGTCTCAGACACCTGAAAAAACAGTGCTCCCACGGTTCAGAAATCCCCAAAAAACACACAGAATTCTCACACTCCTCCAAAACATATTTTTCCCAAGATATGAGGATAATAAGCTGCATTGTAAGCTTTCTCTCAGCCCTATGCCCTTGAAACCAGCCTTAATCTTCCTGCCTCTTCTTTTCCACAGCATCTCTCAGCCTCCTCCTAAGTGTCTCTTTTCTTGCCTGTATGGGCCCATATGCCTTCATCAGTTGCTGCTTCATGGTTTTCCTTAAAAAAACCCTTTTCCCTCCCAAAACATCACATGATTATCTTTTAACTAATGTGGTGTGCGTATTTTCCAGCCCTGCCTAGCACTCAACACTTAGAGGCACGTGGCCTGGCTTTGTCTATTATAATTGCAAAGAATAAGATTTTTTGTCACCTGCAGCCTCCATCTCGGAGCGCATGACTGACCTGCACTGTTGCACTGCTTATGGAAAGCTCTACAAGGAACTGATCCTTGAACATCCTGCATTGCCAGATTTTTTTTCAGGGAGTTTTTCCCAATACTGGAGTTTTACCATAAAAAAAAATCCTGGTATGCAGTATTACCAGCTTCAAGAATCTTATCTTTCTTTCTTCAGCTCATCACCAAAGTGGCTTAAAAATGACAACTTTTAGGAAACTGTGGATGTTAGAGTCTTATTACATAATTTGGGCCATGTTTCCCAGCTGTCTTCCAAAAACATACGGACTAGAAATCTGCTTTTGCTTTCCTAGTGAAAATTTAGATTTGCATTTACTAATCTGCATTTACTTAATAACCTGCTACTCTTAGGAATAAAACCAAAACATCACCTTCACAACAAACCTTTTTTTCTTCTTCTAAAATGAGTATTTCAATCTCAATGTATATAAAATAGCTAAAAGTCAGTTTCCTTCTTCTCAGTTTTCTGCCTGTGCATCCTATTAAAAGACATGAGGAAGATACAAACTGTGCTTGCAAAAACCCCTAGGTCAGCAGTGAGGTACAACCGAACCCCAGTCATGGTCTGCCCCAGTGGAAGACTCAGACACACACAAACATCAGGGTACAAATGCAGTCAGCAACAGAGGATTTCCAAGCAGAACCTTTTATGGACTCTGAGAGGGGTGTCTGTTAGGCAGACACTCTGATATCGAGGTCAGTACTGTGCATGTCACAGCAGCCCGAAGAACATGACTGAAGAGGACCTGCTTTACATGTGCCCATTTTTCTATTCTTGGAAGCACTCTGCATTGCATTAGTAACATTTAGCTCGCTGGCCTAGCCAGGAGACACTCCAAGCATCCAGACCTTCTTACATGACAGGATCCGAAAAGCTATATTTGTTTGTAAGCTGTGAATTGATTGCAGCAATATGCTGAGTGCACAGCACCAAGTTTCACTGCTAGATATTTATCACTAGAAGCACAGAGCAGGTTTATGCACTGGAAAAGAACTCACACCGAGTCCATCCCAGGGATTTAACTCCTCCTTGTAGCTAACAGCATATAGCAACACTGCCAGGCTGTCTCTACATGAAGAGAGAAGATCCCAGTTTCCAATTTCTACTGAGCAGCTTATGACATCTAATTCTTCCTAAGGATGACAAGATTTATACAGCAATGCTATTTCCTTAAAAGATCATCCCACTGGATTTGCAGCAGTATCTACACACCTTTATGCCATTTGCTAATACAGCAGAGCTAATGCGTCATGGAAAAGATCACTGGATTCTTTTCTGGTTTGTGCACACATGTACCAAACAATCAGCTGTGCTGGCACCATTGCTGCTGGTGGGAGCCAGAAGAAGGCTCTCCAGCATTTGGAGCAGCTGCTGGACATTGCAGGGCTGGTGGTGAGGCATGTGGAATAGTACCAAACTCTGCAATGCTAATGGAGGTGGATGGTTCTCCGCTGCAGTTGCAGCTCATCTTCCAAGGAAGCTCTAGATGCAATAAAACAGAAGGATGAGCTGTACACAGCAATGAGCTTCCCTGGGATTTCAGCTCACAAGATACTGCACAGCTTCCAGGTGACCAAGCCCTTCTGGAAGCATGCTGAAGATGCTTAGGATATGACAGAAGCCATACAATGCCACACAGCATCCAGTTTGGATGGTCACACACACATCAGTGCATGGCAAGGAAACAAGCAGCACTATGGCCAGTCATTATGGGGGCCTACAGTGCATTGGGAATGGATGCTTCCATAGCAATAGAAGCTGTAAAATCTTTGTCACTTCAGTCCTTGGTAAAAGGCATGGTTGAGCTCTGCTCTTTCTGCTGTTAGTCAAACCATGGCACTGACAACTGAGCAGAGCAGAGCTCGTTCTGAGCTCTTCCCAGCCAAGAGAAGAATCTGGCTCCTCTAAAAAGCATGCATCTTTAGAGATTATCTCTGCAAGCAACACTTCACAATTTCAGATAAATATTTATCAAAAATAAGCTAAGTTGTGTTACCATTAACTCCCACTGCTTGAGTCTGGTGCTCAGAGAGAAAAAACCCTACCCTAAACAATCCAGTCTGCAGCTTAAACAAGACTGTGTGATGAATTAGCTGAGTAAAACCAAGCCACAAGCAGGATAACAATTAATAGCAGAGTATTCACCTCCACTCCACTATATGTGTGCATGTATATATGCATATATATATATAAATATATATATCTGCATCTTCCAAACAGATGAGCACAGTACTCACTCTGAGTGGCATAAAGGCCCTCTGTTGCCTTATCCTCGTGCCCATCAAAGTCTCTGCTGGCCAGCTGCCTATTGGCTGTCTCCAGTCGTTCTGCAAAAAACAGGAAATACTTCAAGTATAAATATATGTATATAAAATTGTAGGCCAACCAAGAAAATAAGATGCATGCCAGCAGAGAAGTATAAATAGACTCTCTGAAGGAGGATATTAAAATGGAGGCTGACACATACATAAAAGATGAGGCCTTTGACCTCTTCCATGAAGCTGTGTTATTCAGATTCACAGAAACTGGGGGGAAAGTCTCTGCCATTCACAGCTGACATGTCCAGGCAATCATCTCTCACACTACTCAAAATGCACAAGGCATCTGCAATCTGAATTACCCAGCTGTGTAAGGAGATGGCTGCTTTCCTGCAGTGAAGAGCTGCCCCCAGAACAGCAAGACATCCTGGGGAACGGGAGCCCCCAGCCCAGTGACACCACTCCTTGGGGGTGCCCTGGGAAAGAAGGCATTTTTTTCAGCCAAAGACAGCTTCCCCTGGAAAGGTCCTGCCTTCAGAAACTTCCCCACTTCAAAAAGACAGTGTGACCCATTTACACCATTGCAAAAAACATAAGTCAGCTTGAAAAAGGCACCTCACTGCAGGAGCAGTGAGTACCAAAGTATCCCCCATCAGGAACCTGGATGGGAAATACCCAACGTATCCTCCATTTCCTTTCTCAAAAGGATACACCTTCAATTTTAAGTTTTTTTTTAAAAATGAGATAACCCTGGATACTAGCTACTGGCCTGTGAAGGCACTGACCTCAGAGATTTTTGAGTAACACAGTATTGTTCTATATTACAATTTGCTCTTCAGCTCTTTAGGAGTGGGCAGGTTTGAGACACCAGGATACTGTGACTGGTGGCTTTGCTGTTAAACCCATATTTTCAAGTGCTAAACACAAAGGCACCATCTGGAGCTGATTTTTACACTTTGCCAGAAGTTTTTTTTGCCACGAGGAGGGTGACAACAGTTTTGTCTAATGCCAGTGAGCAGGGCCTTACTTCTCATGATGTGTATCTACATATTGTAGAAAGCCACTCCTCTAAAGCCTGCTGTTCTGGAGCTTGTAAATGAAACACCATGTCAACCAAAGGGGGAAAAACCACAAGTAACTGGAACATACCACGGAGATCCCTGTTGAAGTCATGAAGTCTCCTAATTTCTCCTTCGAGTTTGTTTCTCATTGCTTTGTCCAGGGACTCCCTCTTAGTGGTGGTCTTTACCAAACCCTCATAAGCTTCTGAAATCCTCTGAATCTCAATTTCAAACTGAAAGAAGAGAGAGTTTCTGTTAAAGCCCTGCAGGAATGTGTCCCGTTCCAGCACTTGCCCAGCACATTCCAATAACACAAGGGGTCAGGGCAATGCTCATGTCAAGTGTCACACCAGCCACCAACTCTGCAATGACCAATCTCCCTGGCAGGCAATGGCATGAAGCCCCAGCAGTGCTCATGGCTCCTGCAGTGGGGATCCCTGTAAACACACTGTGGGGCAGCTCACCATGTCACAACACCCCAGGACACCCCGTTGGCAGCTCCCAAAAAACCTTGAGGTGGGCTAAACTTGATGGAACTGCTTGGTTGCCTTTGGTCTATGACCAAGGTGACTGCTTTAATGCCACCCAAGAGGAGAAAAAACAAGAAACGGTGTACTTGTGTGGGCTGTATTCTCTCCTAGGAAGGGTGTAGGAGGCAACATTTATTGTTCAACAGGTCCCTGATCCAGAACTTATCTCTGAGCTCTGAATGCCACCAAAAGTATTTTAGGCTCAGCTCTGCTATCATGTCACTTTTAAAATACTGTGATCCATTCCTTTCCATCCTTGACTAAAGACGGCTTTATACAAGAGAAACTCTCTATAACAGACAGAACCAATTGCTTTGGGTTTTCAATCTCCCTAATTTCATCTCCTTGAAATCTGGTGAACTGCAGGCAGGGTATGCAGAGAAATCCCTTAGTGGTGAACTTGCATCTTAAGACCTGAGCCCAAAAGACTGACAGAATAATAGTTCTGGGTAGAGTTTTGCTGTTCAGCTCAATCCATCAAACTCTTTCCATAAGATAATGTCATGTTAAGTGATACGGCTTTAGTAAAATTATTGCTGCAGAGATGATCAATGCTGATGTGTTCCTGCATGCCTTACCTTTGTGTTTGTGGAGAAATGCTTGATAATGTGCACAGGCTGGAAAACCAAAAGACATACATAGTCTCCCACGTACCTTTCTAAATCTAGTGCTTTTTTGGCCTCTTGAGTCATAGGTGGGACAGATTCATGATTTTTAAAGCCAGGGTGCAAGCTCACCTCTACTTGCTGAAGAGTTAGGTCCCTCTCAGTAAGTTCAGGCATGATTTTCCAGCTGCAGCACTTGCAGAATGAAAGCTCCAGGGACACTAGAGCTGTCACCCCACTGGCTGTGTAGGAACTCACAGCAAGGCTCCAGCAGCTTGGACATGCACGTCCTACAATGCTGGAGCCACTCTGTCAAGATACAGCCCATGGGCAGGCAGCACCTCCAAACCACGCACCAAGGAAAGCTTGGCAGAGCCATGATGGGGAAACCTGATTACCTTCTCCAATTTCTGCTTCCAGCTTGTTCACAAGCACAAAAGCTGAAACAAGTGGGGAGATTCAGACTAGCATGAGAAGGCGTTTCTTTCCTGAGTGGGTGGTCAAACCCTGGAAAAGGTTTCCTAGAGAGGTGGTTGATGCCCCCAGCCTTTCAGTGCTTTAGAGGCATATGAACAATGCCCTTAGCAATATGCTTTAATTTGATTCTCTCTGAATTGTTCAGGGAGTTGGTAAGCCACTATCTGCAGGAGAAGATGCTCTCTCCAGACAGCTCCTTCCACAGCAGAGCAGATTTGCCAGCACAAAAGTGGCTTTCCACAGCCTAACAGTCTGGCCCAATGCAGCTGGTTACCACAAGGGCTCTGCTTGGCCTTCTATATGCTGATATTTCCCAAAACACCAACATCACCACACCATCTGCAGCCCTAGTGGCAAAAAACTTGCTGTACCAAGTGCTCCATCAGCACTGAGCAAAATTAAAGGAGAGCAGAAGAACAGCCATAAATTGTGTTGGCGTTTCTCAGCAGCTCTGGGATTTCCTTCTCCTTCTTCTATGGAGGAAAAAGAAAACAATTTAGCCTTTTCTCTGCCTGGTAGCTCCTGGAGCCAACCCACTCAAACAACCCACACATGTAGCACAGGGAAGAGCCAGCCCAGCCTGGCAATTAACCTTCAGCAAGGTAACACTACTCAGAAAAGGGAAAATCATGCAAAAAGCTCAAAATTAAATGCACACAATTCCTCTTCCAATTCTTTTTAGGTAAGAAAACGAGGCAACTCATCAAACAGCGCAGGGACTCAACACCACCTTGTACCTCTCTACAACAACTGAGAATGTGACAACTCTCAGAACTGATCAACATGTACAAATACCCAGGGAGTCCTACAAGTCAGGCTGACTTTCTCCAACTTCTTTTCCTATTCTGTAATAAATAAAAGTGATGGGAAGGTGGTCCTACCTAGAGTAAAATTGTTACCCACAAACAAGAAGTACTCCTTCCTGACCTTTCCACTTGCAACAAGAGGGAAGAATTTTCACATCCAAAGTACGTAATTTAACTCAATCACATTTTCAGAGGCAATGTTTGTGGGAACCGAGGAAGACCTGCCCTGACCTTGTGCTCAAACACAGCAAAAGCAGCATGGGAGGGATACCATGTGTTAGAGATTTGGTTTCCTGAAGAAGGAATGCACTTGAGTATGTGTTTCACTTTAATACTCCGCTTACATTCCCCCAAAGTCAATGAGACTCAAGTCCACACTTTATTGACTGAAGTGAAACTCCAGCCCATGCCTGAATACCTTTTTGTTGGTGTCTGATGCAATAGACTTGCGGGGCATCCAAGATAAAGAGAGAACCATTTCCAAGGCTGAAAGAAACTGGAATATTTATGGGGCATTACACTTAAATACCTTTTACTGAACAACACAGCTTTTGTAAAATTAATAGCTGGAATATTTCTTTTTGCCCACAAAGGCCACAGGAAGTCAGTATTAATGTTTTGGCAGATTTCTTCATGAATAGTTAATGTTGCTGTGAAATTTTTTTTTAACTAAGTTTAGGAGATTCTGGGAATAAACTAAACTCATCTTGTTGCAGAGAAGGAGGCAGAAAGGACAGCAGCTACAAAACACTTGCTCTTTTTTCTAATCTGTTTGAACAGATTGTCACAAATTTCTCCCAAAGTGGAGGCTGGGACATGGTCTATAAGAGCTGCTTCTTCTATGAAGGATCTTGTCTCCAAGAACACCCTGATCCACCCAGTATACAAAAAAAATTGAGCTCCTATATAGACTTCTAAATTCAGAAAGAAAAGACCTGCAGTCTAAGCTCATTTGTGTATAAGTGGCGGGAAGACATAGATGAAATAGTAGTACAGGGTCCTAAATAAGTTATTTGGTCCAAGCCCTTGGGACCCAAAGCCAGCAGATCTCAGGAGCATCTCTGATTTGCCTTTAGTGAGTCTCAGTTTTAAACAATTTCTACTTCACTTGACACAACTCTTCATCTTCTCACCCCAGGCAGTGTGCAAGACATCACCTTTCTCTGCTGAAAAAACCTGCATATTTATAGAAAAGAGTATGCAGGATCTCTCAGAAAAAAATGGGTTTCAAGCAAAATCTTTATCAAATGGTTCTTTCAGATAAAGGGACAGTGGTTTTAGAACCAACATGTTCAAATGGATGTCTAACAGCAGTTCTTAGAAACTCGAGGAGCAGTAACTGAAAGCCTCTAAGACAATCCAGTTCATCCATTTCATAACAATGGACAACCCCACTGGTCGCTGTTACACTTCTGAAGAGTGTGGAGCACCGCACCAGCTTATTGTGGTGGACAAGACGGCTTAGGATAGATGAGAATGTTCTCTTCATATGGCTCTCATCAGCATCTCTAACCCCTGTGCAGATGGTACAGGACCCTGCTGCACCAGGAACATATTGCCCATGGGAGACTTCCAGGGAAAGCTCCAGTGAGGCCAGCATGGAAGATGGAAGGGGAAAATATCCAGTTGAGAGAGATGTGATGGACTGCCCTGTTTCATCCTAAATGCAGTAGAGCCCACAAAGCACAGGATTACCCATCTGTGAGACCACCATGGAGAGGCAGTAGTTAGAAGTGGCCAGTGGTGCATCCCCACTGCAGTGACACAACTCTGAAGAACAGCTGCCCAAAGGCAGAAGCAGCAAGATGGTGTTCCTGGCAGGCTCCATCCCCGTCTCTACACCTACCTTCTGCAGCTTGTCTGCCTTCTCGTAGTACCCCTCCAGCTCCTGCCGCAGCACGTGGTTCTCCTCGGAGAGCATCTCTACCATCTGCTGTGCCCGCTCCACGATGGCAAAGGCGTCCGGTGTCAGCTGCTGGCCCGGCAGCGTCGGGGTCTGGGCAGCCACAGGGGCTGGCAGCGGGGGCAAGGAGCCTGGGAGCAGAGGGCCAGCGGCGGCCTGCGAGGACATGGGGCTGTGCTGCTGGGCCGGCGGCGGCGGGAAGGGCGGCTGGCATTGTCGGCTGTGGGAAAGCACACATGGGGGAAGTGTTAGAGCCGCATGCCCTCGAAATGCTTACGGGAGCTTTCACCTAATGACTGCATGGTTTATTAACAGTGTTCTAACTGGACAGTCACGACTCCTAAATGCCAACAATCGCAGCAGAGACTGGGTAAATTGTCTCCTTGCCTGCTCTTGACAGTGACATACATGCCTGGTATGAGCGCATAAAGGACGCACTGACTCAAAACCAGCATTTTTGCCTAGGTGTGCAGCTAATACTTCAGCAGCCACCAGCCTCTTCCTGCCTCCCCTTCCCACAAACATCATGGCTGAGAAGCATAAGCTGGCAGGCTTGAAGAAAACACAAGGGATGCATTACTCACCCTTTGAACACCATTCCCCACCCAGAGCAAGACCAGTGGATCACCTGAGCTGGGAGGCAAGAGGAAGTGATGTGAGCAAAGCAGCATCCCTGAGAGGGTTTAGCAAGTGGAATAGGAAGTGCTGCTGCAGAACTGCTGGAAGCACAGCCCTATTCAATCACAGTGAGCCATTAAAGCCATCTTCCAGCCGGAGACCTCATTGTGTTGTTCCCCGATTAAGGACATCTATCACTCACCAAACTCATATCAGGGAAGAATAAGAAGTGAGCTGGTAGTGGATCTGCTTGTGAGCTAGGCTTGCTGCCAGCAGGCAGCTCTTTAATACACCCGAATCATAATTTGCAGTGGCTGGAAGATAATCCAGGAGGATGTCTCAGCAGTGAGGGTAAGCCTGCAGCTGACAGCCAGGAGGGATCAGAGTCCCTCACTCAACCCATCTCCATCCCTCCATCCACTGCACAGGCAGCCCTTGAAGCCTCAGTCACGGGAAGCAGTCCCAGGCAAAATCTCACTGTGCACAGGCTGAGCCACTTCTCAGCCCTAATGCCAAAGTTCTGAAATTTCTACATTGATCTTGCTAAAGAGACTCAAGCCAGACCATGTGGCACCTCAGTGTCAGGGCCCAGTCTGGCTGGAAAATAAGTTGGCTGCTAGACCCCACCTGAAGTCTGCAATCAAGCACCTCCTGGATTTATATTTTAATGTAAACACAAGCTATTAGGCTTGCTGTTGATATCATTACCTTTATTTCTGTACCCTACACACAGCACAAGACATAATGAACACACATATTTATTCCACTGGGCCTCAAAGAACCATGAATGCTTTTTCTTAGACAGACAATTTTGTGCTATATAAATACATAGTAATTATGGTTATTGTTGTCTTCAGCACCTACACAGCTTCTCAAAATAGGGTTTTCAAAAGCCTTCAGTGTTGGCCTAATTCTACTGACAATAACCCACCACTTCCTTCAACTGCAGCAGAACAAAGCTGAAAAGTGAAAGCAATTTTAAAATCCTGCCCTAGAAAATGAACAGCACTGCTCTAACAAACTTGTCACTGCCAAGCCACACAACAGCAAAGAAAGCCAGCAATTCAGCCTTAATCTTCTGTCCAAACTAGAGTGAAAGCAAATCTGCAGGCCCCCAGACACAGCACACACAGTCCCACACTCTCATCCCAGCTTTGCCCAATGTATCCACACTGGCACAGAAAGGTACTGAAGTGGAGGAAACACTGAACACAAGTACACTGCTAACTTGGTCAGAAGTACAGACCAGTGCCTCTGGGAAGAAGATCCCAGCAGAGCTTCATGCAGCTAGCATTGAGGAAAGCTGTGCTGAGCTCAGTCTGGCCTTGAGATGGCTTTTACCTGCCTAGCATAGACATGCTCTAAGGCCGTGTCTCTCCTGTAAATGAAACATCCACAGGGGCAGCTCAAAACGACAGGAGAGGGGTCATTCCCTCTGGGCAGTTGCCAGGACCAGAAGGGTTTGCTCTCAGTCCCAGGCATATTAGCTCTCTGGCAGAGGTGCAGGCTAATTACTAAGGAGCTAAATGTCTACTGAAAGACAGGAAGCCAGGGAGGTGCTGTATGATACTTCACAAAAAAAAACCAAAACACTCAGGAACTAACAGAATCACAGAATAGCTTGGGTTGGAAGTGATCTTTAAAAAACATCTAGTCCAACCACCCTGCCACAGGCTCGGACACCTTCCACTAGACGAGGCTTCTCAGGGCTCCAACCAGCCTGGCCTTGAACACTTCCCATGAAGGAGCATCCAGAACCTCTCTGGGCAAACCATTGCAGTTCCTCACCACCCTCAGCATAAAAACTTACTTCCTTATATCTAATCTAAATCTACCCTTTCCAGTTCAAAGCTAACTCCTTTTATCCTGTCTCTCCAGGCTTTGGTAGAACGTCCTGCTCCAGCTTTCTTATAAGCCCCCATTAAGTATTAGAAGGCTGCAGAAAGATCTCGCTGGAGCCTTCTCTTCTCTGGGCTGAAAAACTCCAACTCTCAGTCTGTCTTTCTAGGAGAGGTGCTCCAGCCCTCTGATCATGGGCATAGTTCTCATACCATCCCCACAGTCCCCCTTTCCTTCTGGTGCTCCAGTGTGCAAACCTGGCAAGGGACCTGATGCCCATTGTGGGACTTGAATATTCTTTTGCTCAAAATTCCGAACAATAAATAACATCATGAGTGAGGGATGTCACTCACAGTGCAAAAGATGCTCCACAAGTGAATGTGAACTCGGACAAGTACGCAACGCCTCCTCAATGCTGCTGGCAGCCTGTCTGTGCTCACATGTTTTACCACAGCAATGAATTCAGTTAAGTGTGAGCTTGTTTGTCTTTACCAAAAGAAAAGGCACCACTGGTTTTATGCAAGTAAAAGCCCGACTGTCTGGATGCAGTTACACCCCTACAAAGACGCTTAGTAGAAAGCAGAAAACAGAAGATTTGCTGCAGGTACAGATTTTCTCGCTTCTTTATGGGAATAGCGTAGAGCAATAGAATTAAATTGATCTCTGAATCTAAACTAGTGGAGATACAGCAATTTTTCTTTTTTATTATGAAGCACAGCAATCTTTGTCCATAGATACACCCTTCAGACCCTTCATTAACTTTCGACACTGTACTTTTGGGAAATCTATGCCTTTCATCAATTTAATCTTTTCTTGTCACTTTAGCCTGTCTAGTTCTACACTACAGAGGAAGGAAAGACCACAGAGATCTCTATTTTCTTGAACCGCAAATGACTTTTTGAGCTACTAAAGATTTACACCCTATAGCAGCTACCAGCCACCAGAGTCTCAGCAGCCACGGCCACAGGAGAGTTTCTCCAGTGTTTTTCAGCTCGGAAACTGAACAGGTACAACAGACTTTATACCTCCTGAAGCACAGCTGTTCCAACAAAATTAATGTTTCTAACTTTCTTTTAACTTGTTTAATCTGTCCCAATTTAATTCTGACTTGGCCAACTACAAAATCTTTGAGTACATACGCAATAAAATAAACACAGCAATTCACATTAACAAATCAGCATTTGCAAAAATAGGAATGCTGTAACAGCAGCTTAGCTGCTATCCAAATTCTCATGTAAAGCTCCAAAGAAACGCAGCAATCAGGATTATCCTGAGGTCCTCTGAGCTTAGTAAAGAATGACATTCTCACAATGCTTGTACTGTATTTTAAATGTTGATCTTACTCTGCATTAGAGCAGGTTACAATCTTTCAGCCAAACATTCTAGTCAACAATCATCCTTCTTAAAAGCATGCAACAGTGGAACATTATGAGCTTTGGCTATCTCTGCAACATTTCAGCTACATTTCTATTAAAAACATATTTTTTGTTGGCATTCTTGTAGAGGTAGGGCCCCCCCATAAGCTTCTGCAATGTATTGTAAAGAAGGGAAAAGAGAAAAAAAATAAGGAAAACAGCTTTTTGTATAAAGAGCACCAGCAGGCCGTGAGGCTTAAGGGCTACTGTGCTGGGGTCACCAACACTCTCCCTCTTTTCACAGATACACCATGTGATACATGCAAAACAGCTTATTACCTATAGCTTGCAATACAATGAATTCAGCAAAATACTTGACTTCACTTTCATAAGAAATTCCTCAATTTCTCAAGTTGGGGCTGCCCAAGC